>NC_089236.1:73158993-73468783 GCF_963924675.1 Phocoena phocoena
TGACAAAGAATGATCCCCAAATTCAGGAGTTTTCATTAATAACCATTTGTTCACCGTGACCACAGGTTGGCCCTGTGTTGCTGCTTTAGGCTGAAATGCAAATGGGAATATCTGCTTTAGGCTGCAGTCAGGCTGGGCTTGGCTCTTCCTGCACGTGGGCTCAGGTTTGCTCTACTAACGTCCGTATTGTGGATTAGGGACAACCACTCCTCAGAAGAAACTCCTCCAGTCCTGATGGCTGGAGTGAGAGAACAAGCTGGACAAAGCTAGCACATGTCAGGGCCACTGAGAACTGTTAGCCAAGGCAAGTTCTATGGCTGATGCCAAGCCAGGGAAGATACCGCTCCACCATCACAGGCACATGGTCAAGACCATCCCAGGATGTAGGGGGAGGGGTTGGAGCTTTTGGAAAGATAATGCAATCTAATACCCTCATACTCACCGGAAAGGGTTTGTCAATTTAGGGGCAGACACCTAAGTCAAACTGCATGGGTGTGGCATATGCATTCAGACCAAAACTGGGTCACTGTTCTCGCCTATTATTTTTCAAACAAATTTTAGTTTAGTAAGAGATTCAGTCCATTGCTGATGCTGAGTTTTGGTCAACCTCCCCTGGCTGTCCTTTCTCCTAAAATTAGAGAAATCACATTGGAAAGAATAATGCTTATATACACACAAAAGTCCGGGATTAAATGCAGAAAGTATCCTCCTTAACTCCAAGACCCTGATTCCAGTTATTTCTGAAGTCCAGCCACAAGTGCACTCTATTTAATATTGTTAAATCTCTTGGTTTGATGTAGATATTCAAACTGAGTTTCTCTCACCAACATCAGCTCAGATAAATAGTCACACGCTCATTTACACCATTCTGCTTTTTTTTTTAACCTCATTACATTGAAACTGAATTCTCTGATGTTAGCATGGTCCAGCTCATCAACCCTTAGTTTTTTCAGTCTCATGGAAAAAAATGAATGACAATATAAATGACATCATCTTTAAAACTCTCCTCCCTTGACTTCCAAAAATTTGCCCATTTTTGCTTTTCCTCAGTTTCATTTGTGGGCTTTTCTATCTAATTTTGTATAATAAACGTAGATGTCCATTGGGGTTCTGCTTTAGCAAGACTTAACCCCTCATTTTAGACACTTTTCCTATGCAGTCATATCCATTCCCATATTTCTAGTACCATGTAAACGAAGGTGAGTATAGAGTCACTATTTTCAGTGCAAGCTCTTTTCTAAATATCAGATGCATATACGTAACTCATCTCTGGGCACATGTATGTAGATGCTTCACAGGCTTTTCAACCGTACTATGCCCACAGTTAAACTTGTTTTTTCCCTCAAACTTCCCACTTCCTGCCTGTCCTCCTTCATGTGATAAATGTCTCCATCATACATGGACTTGGATGTGTTTTAGACTCTTCTTTGGCCTTCATTACACCAGTAATGTTCACCAAATCATGCATATTCCACCTCTTAAATATTATACCAGCCACTCCTTTCCTCCAAAAACCACTGCCATTTTCTGTTTCAGGTTATTCCCATTTTTTTGCACATGGATTTCTGCCATAATATATTCATTGTTTTCCTCTCTTCAGTTTGATATCTGCCAAGCTATCCTCCAGATTTCGCCCAGTATTGTGTTTCTATTGTACCAATAATATCACAGTGTCCTCCACTGATGAAGATTCTCCGATGCCTCCTTTTGCTCTTGGGACCAAGTTTACACTCCTTAAGATGCTCATTGGAGCTCTTGTGGTCTGTTTTCTGCTTACCTTTCTTACTCTTCTCTTATCCCTCTTCACTAGCACTCTATTCTGATACTGAGCGTGTATCAGTTTCTTCAATATGCAATGCTGTATCTTGCCTCATGCCCTTCCACGGATGTTCACCTCTCATTTCAAAGCATCGATTCCCTTTTTACTCTCCCCACCCCTTTGCCTTGCTAATAGTATTGTACTGCAATGTTAAAGGACTCCAGGCAAAGAAACACAAAGACTTGGGTTTTTTTTAGTTTGAAAGCAGAGATAAAAATATATTCTTTCAGATGTTAACCTGCTGTACACAAGCAATGAGAATTTCTGCCTTTATATCTTTCTTTATGGAAGAATTTGTCCAACACCTCTTTTTTTTGTTGTCGTATCTTTAATTTTTAAAAAATTTTATTGAAGTATAGTCAATTTACAATGTGTTGATTTCTGCTGTACAGCAAAGTGACTCCATTTACCTATATATATATGTGTATATATATATTCCTTTTCATATTCTTTTCCATTATGGTTTATCACAGGATATTGAATACAGTTCCCTGTGCTCTACAGTAGGACCTTATTGTTTATCCATCCTATGTATAATAACTTGCGTCTGCTAATCCCAAACTTCCAATCCATCCCTCCCCCACCCCATCTCCCCCTTGGCAACCACAGGTCTGTTCTCTATGCCTGTGAGTCTGTTTCTGTTTCATAGATAGGTGATAACTCTTCATCCAGCCATTACAGAAAACAACTGATTGATGTTGTCTTAAGCTCTCATGAGGTAATTTCTTAATATTAGTTATTAGTAAGTTAATTTGTATATGTTACTTTTTAACAATTTCTGTCTACCATCAGAGAATCCAGGGCCTTTATTCCTTTTCATTGTTTATGCTTTACTCGGTACCAAGGTAGAGAAAATAAATTCACTCAAATAATTGGACTTTATTAAAAAGGAAGCAATATGAAGGAATGATTTAGAAAAGTGTTTGTAAACAGGAAGATCGATTTAAAATTAATCTGGGTAGATATATTTTCAAAGCAGTGTTCAGTTAGTAATTCATGATGATGTGTAAATGGCACAGTGTCGAGAGCATATGTCCCTGTGTTGCTGTGCGGCTACAACTGGAGATGTCATTTACAAGCATGTCACTGGCATCATTGTTGAAAGTGAGCCCTGTCCCTACCCGGCGTTAGAAGTCACTGACCAGAGACTCACTGGGGATATACCTGTAGTCCAAAAGTGAGGCTAATTTAGCTCAACAAGGGCAAATGCTTCCCAGAGGCATCATGGCAACACCTCAAGAAGGACTGTTTGGAGGAACATTTTGTAGAATTTATAGAATTCAGGCTTGTGCCAAATGATTCTTGCTAGGAATTCAGGAAGCTGTGGCTGGTTCTTAATTGGCTGTTTTCTGGAAGCAGAGGGAATTCAGATATTGTGTACCTTAAACATTTCAGCTAGGGGGAAAGAGTATCAGAGTCGGCTAGGATAGTCACTGGTTAAAAAAAAAAAAAAAAGCAGTAGCATCCACGTTAATCAGATGTAAGGTTTGCTCAGTCACTCTCAGGGCGGCGGGTTTGGTGTGTCCTCATCTTGTTCCAAGCATGCTTTCAGCTTGGCCTTATTGGATGTCGTCTGTGTTCAGTTGGGAACACCTCGTGCTGGCTGCGAGCAGTGCTGTTTTTAATTTTCTCAGAAGTGATGATTCATCTCCTCCACACTGATCAACTTGGTCTGGGTCTTATTTTGATCAGTGAGTAGAAGTGATACCTGTTATGAGGAAAAGCTCTGAGACCACCGTGTCTTCTATGCCATCGTTCTTTTGCCTCTGCTCTGAAGCCTGTGAGATTGCTGATAGAGGCTGCTCCTCCAGGCTGCATCCTGGCACGAAGACAGCACAGAGAATCATAGCTCATGTTTAAGGACATATAAATAAATGTGCAGCCAGTCTTAGCTCGAGTGAACTCCTGAGGTGTAAGGGTTGTTTGGTCCCGTAATATTACTAAGTCTGAGCTGTATGATATATAAAGTTATCAGAACAAGTTCTTGTTTACTAATAACCATTCCATGAAAAATTGCCTAATTTACATTTTCTGTTACCTTCAAAATAATTGCAAGCTAGAAACATGATTTGTCAGTATACTGATTATGGATTCATCTCTCATACACAGAATCTGTAAATAATATATAACACTAGATTTCCAGCATTTTATTCTCTCAACAACGTGTATAATTTACAGAGAAATATCACTGCTGGGATGTCAAGACTCCAAGTACTTATATCTGTGCTTATAAGCAAATCTACAAGGAAAGATAAACCGTGATGAAGATACTGCCTGGAAAGCATGGACTCATTATACAATATTTTAGGGAAATCAAATGCTTATTTGCAATGGGCTAAGATGCAGTCATCTTTAGTATTGAATGACTTCAGCAGGTGTGAACTACTCAAAGCTGATTGGTTGTCTCTCTCCTGGACAGCTCATGGTTGGATACTACCCTTAACATCTGCACTAATATTAGTACGATGTGACATAAATCCTCATCTGTTTATCCATACGTTTATATACGTGTATGAAAATCTGAAGGCTCCAGTCCTAACTTTCCATTCAGCACTCTGATGGAAAAATATACATTTGCACATTATTGGAAACATATTTTCCTAATTCCTTCATATATGGGTTGTTAGTTTTCTTAATGGTGGCATTAAACCCTCATACAACGATTGCATATTTGTCACCATCTCCTTCTTTTGTACATCCATAAAGTACATCTCCTGGGACTACTGAACATGGATTCTTTGTGAAATGAAGCTTTTCAGTCAGGCAGTTAAAAAAAAAATAGTACCACCCCAGCAGATGTAACATCAGTAATTTAGTACTAATCAGCTCAACGGGTTTTTACAGAATTTCTGCCTTTAATGTTCTGTGCCTTCATTGTGTATGATTTACATCTTAGCTGAGAGGAGCTTCAAAGGCTGGCAGCTATCAACAGCTGACTGATGCTATCTGCCTGTCATTACTCCTTCCACTGCCAGTGTTCTTCGGATCAGGTGACCAAGTACAGCTATAGAAAAGAGCACACTTGTAAATGGATTTTCCCTTATATGAGCCAGATTAAGACTTAGGAGAAAAAGTGGTGCCCTATATATGTTTCAGACCACCAAGTGACCTAACCATTATCCCGTCAGCCATCAAGGAGAAGTGAGCCGGATAAGGATAGAATACTTGCAAATAGAGTCACTTTCATCCAGAAAGAAGATACTAGAACTTCAAAGACTGGTTCCGCCATGGTTAAGTATCTGTTAATTTCGGCATCCAGGCAATATCTAAAATTTCATACGGTAAAGACTTGATTTTGTTTCAACCGTTTTTGAAAAATTACTTAACCAACAGAAGTCGTTAGAAAATAGCTTACACTGGGTGCTAGGCTTTGGGGAAAATAGCTATTTTATTATTTATTTTTTCAGAGCTTCATTTCAAGATGTTGTATTCCCCAATGTTATTACATCGAGCAGATGCTCAACAGTTTATCCAGTTTCTTTTAAATGCCTGAATGGAAACATTTTATCCACACTAAACTTCTCTAATTTCCTTTCAACTCCAAAAGTGGAATTTGCATTAAGTAGAATCCCAGAGGAATTTAGATCCTGTGATCTAATGCCATGCTGTTTTTGTTTAATTTAGCCACTGGTTTTAAAGGCATGAGAGAAGCATTTAGGATGTTGATTCATAAATGTTAAGGAGCACAGTGCTTTAATTTTTTTTCAGTTTTACTTCAGCAGTTCCTCTCTAAAGGGAAATGGAGCTGAATTACTTCTAAACAAATACCAGCAATAGCTATAACTTGGTAATCTGATATCAGGCTGGTAAATAGAGATAAACCAGCCCCTTCATTGGATGATGGATGGAACAGAATTAATTTTAGAGTTAAAGCCATTGCAGAATGTGGCCATTATCTCAAGAAATATCGGTTGTTTTACAAGAATGGGAATAAACACTGCATGTGCGAACTGCTTACAAAATGATTATTTTGCACTACTTTTCACTGTTGATTTGATGCTCATACCTAAATGTCCATCAAGGACCAAGATTCAGCTCCCTTTTGAATCTTAAGTGTACCTATGCATAATTGGATAGCACAGTGTAGCCCTAACACTTCTTAAGAAACACCTGCCAGGAAACTGGCTTCTATAGAAATAATAAGTATACTTACCTTTTTTGAAGGGATGAGTGGTGGGAAAAGTAATTCATGGAATCTGTTAAACTTGCTTTTGCCTTTTCCAATGATGATGCTGAACTAATCTGAATTTCACTATGGTCATCAATACGTCACTGCCAGGTTAAGGTGTTGTCCGTATGTGTACTGAGGTCAGAAAAACTGAGTTCATTTTAAATAAGTTCCGAGATCCTCTCCACTCAGATACAGATGAAACATACGTGAGTACTACATGCCAAGTGTGATTTAAAATGTTTTAATATGAAAAACCTCCAACGTGTATAAAAATAAAAGGCACAGTATAATGAACCCAGATGTACTCATTACCCGGCATCAAATATTGTATACTCCTGTCCAGTGTCATTTCATCTGCGACACCACCCATTCCTTGCGAACCCATATGCATTTTAAATAAATCCTGGTATCATTTCATTGTATTTAAAGCTATTTCAATATCTGTTTCTAAGAGAGAAAATTTTTAACAAAAATACCCATCATAGCATTATCATTATTTAAAATAGCCCTCAAAATTATCAAATATCCAGTCAGTGTTTATTTCCCCCACTTGCCTGAATGAATGCTTGGGTTTTAAATCGGGATTCAAAAAGCTATATATTGTAATTGGTTGATAAATTGCAAGTCTCTTTTATTATGTAGTGTCCTCCTTGCTGTCGTGTTTTCCTTTTGCAATGCGTTTGTAAATGATACAGAGGGATTAGTCCCATAGAGTTTCTCGTAGTCTAAAATTATTTTATTGGTGTCACGTTTCACGTCCTCTGTCCCCTGTTTTTCTGTAGATGTTTGGTCGGAGTAAGGTTCTATTTTTTTTTTTTTTCTGTCAAGAATATTTCATCAGTGATTGTTCACTTCTGTGAAGAAGAAAATAATACCTTATTGATGAAAACATGACTGATTTTTTTGAAAATTTACACCCCCTTGATTTAGCTGACACTGACAAACCTGTGCAAACTTTGTGTTTCAGTCTTTGAAGTCTCACAACCGAAGTGACAGCTATTAAAACAATTAGTTAATTCAAAATCAGTTGGGGGCATATCATTTACTAAGGAGTGTTCTCTTACAAAGGGACAGGATTGGGGTAAAAGATAATCCCTGCCCTCGAGGAGCACAGTTCATTGTATGAAGATTCATGGCGTTGCTGAGAGGTGTGAATTTAGACAAGATATGACTCAGTCTGGGGAAGACTTGGGAGTGGAGATCCAGTCTAGGGGAAAGGTCTTGCTAGAAATGGGGCAAAAATAGAGCAGGGCACGTTTGGCGTGACTCAATAATAGAGTTTACGTGTCATCCACTAAATTAGGGCTTTATCCTGGAGACTATAGGGAAAAACAGTCGTTTACTAAATAGGAAAAATGTGATCATATGTATGTTTTAGAATGAAAACTGTGGTATGGAAATGCCGAATGCTTAAACTGAGAGAGAACTGGCAAAATAGAAAGAAGACAAGCTACTTTAAAAGCAATTCCACTACTGCGTATATATTCGAAAAAAAAAACCCAAAACACTAATTCGAAAAGATACGTGCACCCCAGTGTTCATAGCAGCATTATTTACAATTGCCAGGACATGGAAGCAACCTAAGTGTCCGTCAACAGATGAATGGATAAAGAAGATGATATATATATAGATATATATATTATATATATCTATATATCTATATATCTATATATATAATATATACTCTATATGTGTGTATATATACGTATATACACACATAATGGAATAATACTCAAACATAAAAAGCAATGAAATTTTGCCATTTGCAGCAAGAGGCATGGACTTGGAGGGCATTGTGCTAAATGAAATAATTCAAACAGAGAAAGACAAATACTGTATGTTATCTCTTATATGTGGAATCTAAAAAATACAACGAACTAGTGAATATAACAAAAAAGAAGCAGACTCACAGATATAGAGAAAAAACTACTGGTTACCATTGAGGGGAGGGAATGGGAAGGTACAAACTACTGGGTGTAAGATAGGCTCAAGGGTATACTATACCACACGGGGAATATAGCCAATATTTTGTAATAACTGTAAATGGAAACTAACCTTTAAAAATTGTATAAAAAACTTTAAAAAAGAAAAAAAAGCTATTCAAATGAAAGTACTGATTAGATAAGCTCTAGAGCTATATAACCCAATGGAATGCAACTAGTATATCTGAATTCAAGTACATGTGGCATAAAGGTCTCAGACTGTTCCCTGTCCTACGTGATCCTAGACAAAGTACTTTACCTCTCAGCATCTGAATTTTCTTACCTGGAAACTGGGTGTAACTATTACTTGAGAGGATTCGATTTTAAGTGACAAGAAACCAACTCAAACTTGCATAATGGAAAAGGAATGCATCATGTCATGTGAAATAACATCCAAGAGAATGTCGCAAGTGACTTGATTCAGGGACTCAATGTGTCACCAGAAACTGGTGTTTCTCCATTTCAGCTCTATTCACATCTCTGTAAGCACCATCCCTGAAGAAGTAACATCTACACAGCAGGCTCCTGGAGCCCCAGGACTACATCCTCTTCTCAAGTCCAGTAGATGAGAAAGAGGTGCTGATTCCTAAGAGTGTATGTAAAAGCTCTAGTTCTGGATCCCATTGGCCTAAATGGGATTAGTTTCACATCCCCGGACCAATCGTTTGGTTGGGAGATTGGGATTTACTAACTGACTCATACGATGACTGCCTTGAAAATTTAGATTGGGTGACTCCTTCCAACCACAGAAACTGAGAGCCAAGGAGGTGACTGCTTTTAATTAAAAAAAAAAAAATTATAGTACTCTCATGAGGTAGATGAGAAACAAATGCTGGGCAATAAAGTCACAAATGGCCACATCACACAATGAAAATAAAGATGTCTATTGAGTTAGCAGTATCCCATTCTTCTGTCAAATGCTCTTGGCCCACATTTTTGTTCTGACCATTGCTAGGGCATCGTGCGTGCACAGGTAGTCTGACAGCCCCTCATCTCAGCTGTGCTGTGTATCTTTTACTTCCACATCGGTGGTTGTGGAAGGCACAAACTCATGATGTTCACATTCTCCTCAAGAAGGAATCACTGCCCAGGTGCAAAGAAAGTGGTTACTCTGACAGACCCAGGCTGTAACTTCTTTCAGAAACCACTTCAGCTTCTTAACTAAAGTCAAATTATTCTCCATGTGGCACCTGGTCAGTGTTGTTTAGAATTGCTCAAACTCCAGGTATATGAGTAGAGAACTTGGAAGTTTGTATACATTCATGCGTTGGGTGTACTAAGTATGTGCAGTGGAAGAACAGAAATTAGAAGTACTCTTAAGATGTTGTAGAAATTATTGAAGAAATGAAACCTCAGGCCAGGTTATAAAAGTCAAAAGAGAAGCAAAGGACAGTCACTGAGGTAGAGTAGATTAAAAATCTATGAGGCCGGGTATAATGTTTTTGTCTACTAATTATGACCCATATATTGGCAGTAATTCAGATAGAGTGTAGGAGATAATTAAATAAGGTTGAGAGGGACTTGGAACTTTGTAAAAGTCAATGACATATATGTTTTAAGAGTAAAATTGTTAAGTAAAATGGATGTCAAAGAAGAGTTTTTGCAGGATAAATGATAAAAGTCTGCAGTGAAAAGCTTTGAAAACAACCTTGCCATGAACCCTCATTGGAAACATAGATAATATGAGAAAATGAGCAGATTTAACCCAAAGAGGCAATGATAGAAGCTGCAGGCTGAGGGGAGATAATAAAGTCAGCAGGGAGAGGGAAATTCATGGGTGAAACTAAGAAATAGCAAGAACTAAAAACAAAGTGAAAATGTTTGGTAAGAATATTAGCTGTAACGTTTGAGTCGATGTCAGAGAATGAGACAGTGGAATAGAAAACAACGAAGTGTGGGGGGGAAGAAAAGTTTTAAATTTTACCCACAGACGTCAAGGATAGAAGCATGGCTAGAACTACCTAGTCTTGCAATTCCAGATGGCATCTTGATGCTAGGTTGCTTTTGGACCAGAACTGCATGCACTGAGGTCATCGCTCAGTCATGTCTTCTAACGTCTTTGTCACTCCTGAGGCTAGACTGTACTACCCATCTGTGCGCTATTATGCAATCAGCAAACCTTAACTGAGTACTTCCCCTGTATCAAGTGCTATCTAGGTTGAGAATATGGTATGCTTTTGCTCCTGCTTCAAGAATTTAATGGCATCTTAGGGGAGATAAACAAGTAAACAAGCTAGGAATTGTGGACATGGAAAGTGCTATAACTGGAAAAAATGTGAAACGTGCTGTGGGAACACAGAGGCGGGCCTACAGACTCAATCGTGTGCAATCAACAAAGACTCCCCTTGGAACTAAGTCTGTAGGAGTTTTGAAGGGTAAGTTGGAGCCATCAAAGTCAATGAACAGAATCTCTGGAATAAAGAACGCATTTTTATATATTTTTGAAATTTTACACAGTGAGAGACACATGTACAGTGCTTCAGAGATGAATGTGGCGTATTAGGGGATTTTAAGTAGTCAATATGGCTGCAGTCCTTGTGAAAATGGGGATGTAAAGGCGAGGCTTGTGGGAAGATAGGCAAACAAAAGCAGCTCATGGAGGACCTCACTTACCAGGAAAAGGGATTTGAACTTTATTCTGCAGAAAAGAGCTATTAAGCAAGGGAAGGACATAAGAGGATTTGATTTTATACTCTGAACATTGTAAAGGATTCATTGGACGGGGAGATAGATAAAAATAGACTGATCTGAGAGGTATTTGCCAGGGTTCTAGTACATTCGGAAAGAGTTGTCAGTGTGCTATTGTATTTGCAACGTTTATGAAAATAAAAAGAACAAAATACAAGCAGTATGTAACCTCAGAAATATTTCTTTTAGGAATATTGACAATGCAAAGGCAATTTTAGAAGAAAATGAGCATGGGAAAATAAAACAGATGCTCACATAAAACACAGTTATTTAACATTGTAGTAATTTACTGTGTCATTCTTGTCTTGAATTTTTTCCATGATTTGTTGGGAAATCCAATGCAGAACCAAATATCACATTCTCAAATATTATTTTATTTTTGTTTTGTTTACAATGAACTCTAACAAATTTGAATAAAATTGTTAGTTTTTTAAATATTATTTGTATATTTAATACACAACATATGTATGCATATGCACATATATATTAATATACATGTATACATCATATACGTACACATATATATTACATATGTATACAAATAGATATGTCAAGTTTTAAAATATTTGTTTCTGGTAGACTTTAAAATTACTGCTATGCTAAATAGAACACAAATATCAATACTATATTGGTGCAATTAAACAATTTTAATTGGTATAAAATTAGAATGAAAATTCTCTTGCCCAAATAATTTTAATAGCCATAAAGTTTAAAAAGCTATTTGATTAGTATTTTCTCAGCACTGTCTAAACAATAAGACAATCTAAGCTGACATAAAATAATGATAATAGTAACATTTATTGAAGGCTTAATTTGTGCTAGCCGCTCAGCTAAGCAAATTATTTAATCTTTCATTTTGCCCTTATCATAAACCTATTGCATGATATACATAATAGCAATATTTAACAGCTTTTATTTATTTATTTCATTAAAGTACATTTATTGACCAACACTATGTATCATTGAGATAAATGTATAAAGATCCCTACTCTACTGGAACATGCTTTCTACCTGGGAGATAGTACACAGTAATACTCGTAAATAAATTTATAACTACATTATATAGGCCATAAGGAAGTGATAAGTTCTGTGGAATTTGGACTACCAAAAATGTACAGCAGAGTAACAAGGATTGGGTTGGTCTGTGTAGAGCAGAGTTCAGGGGGGCAGAGTATTAAATACTGGTGAATGTAAATGTCATTGCAAAGGTGACACTTGGGCAAATGGAGATAGCAGAGAAGGTATTTGGGAAAAGCATTCCAAGCAGAAGGAATTAGGGCTTTTACTGAGTAATGTGGGGAAGTGTGGAAGGGAGGGGTTATGAGAAAGTTCCGAACAGAAAAGTGACATACTCTGACTTACATTTTTAAAGGATCCTTCTGGTGTAGAAGACACTATGATGAAAGGACGGATGAAAACACAGAACTGTTAGACTGTTGAGATAAAATAGAATAGAAGTGATGTTTCTCAGATATGGTAGAAAAAGAAATTAATGATGATGAGAATAGATCTGATTCTGAATATATTTTAAGGTAGAGTTAACTGGATTTCCTGTCAGATTGAATGTCAATTGTGAGGTAAGTGAGCAGATGAGGATAACCGTCTGGTCTTGATCCATGGAATTGTTAGAATGGAGGTGTCATCAACATAAATGGGGAAAGTTGTGAGTAGAATAGATTTGGGAGGGCGGGTAATCAGATATTCGTCTTTGAACATATTCAGATTGAGATTAGACATCCAGGATGAGATATATTTGCTATCATATATGGTAATCTGAAGTTTGGCATAGAAGCCCAGGACAGAGAAATACATTTGGAAGTAGTTAATATGTAATTAATATTTAAAACCTTGAGTTAGAGGAGATCACCAGGGACATGAGTGTAGATAAACAAGAGAATTGTCCTGGGACTCTCATATAGAAACAGAGGAGTAGGAGAAACCAGTAAAGAAGACTAATGGGCACCAAATGAGGAAAGTGGAAAAACAAGGGGAGTGAGATGCCCTTGGAATCAAATGAAAATGTTTTAAGAAGGAAGAGTAACCACGTGCCAAGAATTTACCATTGGATTCAACAACAAAGTCATCATTGGTTGCATGAAGGCAAGCAGTTTTGTTGGGATGGTGGAAACCAAAGCTTGTTGGGTAATTGTGAGAATGGGTGGGAAGAAGTCAGAGACAGTAATACAGACAATTAGAAACAACCAAATGAGTAAGTGGGTTCAAAGGAAGTCTTCTGGTAACTTTATATTTTAATGAGAGACATAGAAGTGGTTTCTTGGGATACTGATGGAAATTGTCCATTAGAGAGCAAAGAACAGATGATGCTGGATGAGTGGAGACCTGAAGTTATGTCTAGTGTAAGGGGAAGGAAACAGGAGCTGGTGCAGAAGCAGAGGGAGTCATGCGAGCTGGGCTTAATGATGGCTCATCTATACTGAGATGAAAGACAGCAGAGTTAAGGGGTGCAGGTGTTGGTAGCTGGGTAGACGTGTGTGGCTCTTGTCTAGGTAACCAGTTAAAAGTGGGACGCTATGACTTGAGAAAATAATGGAGATTGAAGTCTTACCTTGGAAAAGGAAAGAGTAAATACTCTAGAAACTAAGGGGGAGCCTGACAGCACTGAGGGCACACTTGAGGTCTGCTGTTACCCAATGAAAACAAAGCCAGCCACCTAGGCTATGTTTCTTGTCCAGCTGCATGTGTGTAGTGTGGAGTAGACAGAAGTTTAGATTTAATCAAGGTTTTACATTTGCCTAGTGTTAAGGGCAGGAAAGGAGGGAGGGAGAGAGGGAGGGGTGCAAATGAGTAATGTAGTAAAGTTTGTAAGGGAAAGGAGTGGATATAATAATTTATCATGGATTTAACTTGGGTAAGAAGGAGGGTATAAATCAAGGGAATACTAGACAGTAAAAATTTGGTAGAGTCAATGAACTGGAGGTCATTGGTAAAGTTGAAAAGTTGACAAAAATATGGTACAAGATAGAGAGAGCTGAAAAGGAAGGTGGAAGGGATCCCAGAGAGGGATGCAAGGAATTTAGATAGGAGTGGTAGCCTTTATTGGTAATGACAAGGTCTAGCTACAACCATAAGGGTGATAGAAATTTAGGTGAACTGAGATTTAGATGAATTAATGTTTGGAAAGTTTAATAGGCTAGCACCAGGATGCAAACCCAGGATGTCTGACCTCAGAGCTCATACAAGACTGCTTCCAATTTTTTATTTTCAAGTTTTTTTTTTCCTTTTGCTATAGACTAATATCAACTACATGGTAACCTCCATTTGCTGGTATTGCTGCCAGAAAAATGCAACCGATTTTGGTTCTAATGAAGTATAACTTTCCATTTATTTTGAGAAAAACTGAAGGGTCTTTACCCCAGGAGGCCTTTCAGTGAATCCTCAGCAGCATCTGTGGCCACCAGTGTAAGATTGCCAATCAACATTCCCTCCAGCAACACTCAAAGGAGTTTGCAGTAAGGGTTTGGCCAGAAGCTGAGCTGCTTTTAGAGTTTTACTTTCAATATCTCAGTTATTCCTCCAACTTCCAGGAAACGTTCTTCCCTTTCATATCACTCAGATTTAAAATGCATAAATTTTACTTTTGGAATTGTTTATTTATGTCTGTATTCTTAACGTGGATTTGTACCATTGGCTGACATTGTAAATTCCTACAGGACAAGGGCTGTTTGTATTTAAACCATCTTTTATTTCTTATAACTCAGTGCAAAAAGTATATTGCTTAATAAATGGCATTGATGATCATAGTTATTTGCATTCCTTAGAGATGAAAATCATTCCTAGGATTACCAAATGGTAAGCCATGATGGAGGAATGGGCAGAAGAAAAAGAGACAATGTTTACTCCGCCAAGTGCTCTACAGCAATACACTAAAAATAAATCTTTGCAATAATTACTCAAGTAAAAATCACCTGACTCTTTACTTCTAAGTTTTCTTAACTGAGACTCAGCGTCAAGCCAGATATTAGTATGATCATGAATATCGATCATGTGGTCTGTCTCTTTTAATTTCTGTAACCATGTTTTAAGACAACTTTTTACTGTTATAAAGCAAAGGGAAACAAAAACAAAAATCCCTAGGAGAGAAATCTTATTTTGTCATCTGCTTCCTAATGAAGATGTTAATTTAAAGAAGTTCATCATTATCTAATTTGATCAGAAGTTATATTTCTTAAAATTATTCCCTATTATTTTTTGAGGTGCAATCAAGTGCCTACTCTATTCCCAGAATCTGAAGAAAATGACAAAACTTGAAAGAAAGAAAAAGGGGAGGGAAGAAGGTGAAGGGAGGCATCATCTCTCATCAGATATGCATATTAAAGAGAAATGCCAGAAGCTATAAGGGAATAAGTAAATAGAAATAAAAGCATGGAGAGTATATCTCATGAATTCTCTCCTTGTGAAAGCATTGATTCAAGAGTCTCTGGAGACTGAAAGACACCCACTAATTCAGAGATATGAAGATAGATTTGGGTTCGATGACTGGACAAAGAGAAACCTAATGTTAGGGTGATTGCATTTTGGGGGCAGGTGTCCCAAAGAAACCTTACACCAAGACTTTGGAAAGAGTAGTAAATCTGTATGGCAGGGGTATTTATCCAATGAGCAAAAAAGGAAAAAAAGAGAAAGGAGGTAATTTGTGAGAAAATGCTGAAATCCAAAGGAGGAACAACCCAAAGAATAAAAATAAAATAATTAAATACAACTAATAAAATAAAATTAATAAATATAATAAAAAATTAAAAACGATGAAATCTATTTCAAGAAACAGGAAACTAATAAAAATAGCATCTATTTTCTCAGTTTTGTTAAAGAGTACCTTGTCTATAAAGGTAAATACATAATCATGATAATATAAAATGGCAATAAAATTAGTGAAAGAGAAGGTATGATTTGTGAGTTGACATAATTCAGCAACAAGGAAGAGGAATTATAGTGTAAAAAAATTACGTATGTAATCCTGAAAAGATGAGAGTTTTGTTTTATAGGAGACAGTGTGTATGTAAGAGAGTAGCAGGGAAATGATTTGGGACATCCCTGAGGATGGGGAAAATAGAAACTACCCACCTTGCCAATGAGTTACCTGGGGGTGTGAGAGTATAAATTAATCATACGGTGGATAATGAAATAAACACTCTATTTACTGAGAGACAAAAATGCTACCGGTACTATGTAAGGTTTGCATATTCTAAATATAATTCTGGAGCAGAGATATTTTATTCAATATACAGAAATTGTAGCTCATAAATACGATTAGGATGTACATTAGATTACTTACCAACATCAGGACATAAATCCAGTTCTTCATGAGTACAAATTTCATGTTCTTTCCATTAAAATAGATTTTACTCTGTACTGAGGGACACTTAGGTACAGGAGAGACAATTATCAAAGGATCAAAAGATAAGAGAAACACTATCTGTACAAGTGTTTCTCTTGTACAAGAATCAAAAACTTGAAACTTAAAAATCTGTGGCGGGGAAGAAACTTAACGGCTAAATTGTTGATTTCCTCTTTGTACTTTAGTTTTTACCTGAAGGATTTTGTGGACAAATATCAAGGTTGAGGCATTTTGGTAAAAGCAGTTATTTAGAGCCACGATATTCAGACAGACAGTGACAGCCTCAGTATCTACATCTGTCAATATGTTTCACTTGGACAAAGTGACTATTTCACAACAATTGGTGCCAGCATTATCCTACATGAATGTGTCTCAAATACGCACCCATGGCCATGACATCCGAGTCATCGAGAACAGCTCTGTCACCCTGTGGTCACAGTTTTATTTAATCGGTCTTTGAGACATATATTCTCATTATTTTTAATATTATTTATTAATTCTCCTCTCAAGAGGCAGTAGCTAATAGTGATAACAAGTATGCCAAACCGTTCCTAATCCTAGGAGATAAATTTAATGTATATGCTTTAAGAGATTGTGAATAATTCCTTAGAGAGCGTAGGTAATGTATGTAAAATGGCACGTCTAAATTCAATTGTGGCAAACAAGGACCGTGAGCGAGGCACTGATTGCATTGGGATCCCTGAAAGCTGCCTCTGCCTATTTCTCCCCAGCTCCATCACCCTTGGTCACCACTTTAAATCACTTGAAGGTCTCTATTAACTTGCTTTACAACTTTATATGGCAACAATGATTCATACAGTCATTTAAGGTGTTTTGAAACATCTTATTTGAATTTCTTTTTTTCTAGGAACCCACTCCATTTTACTACTATTACTTTACTTTGGCAAACATTAGGGATTTCCCACTTCTACACAAATAAACAAAAAGAAACCCCTCTATAGTGCAAAATTTATGCCAGATCACCTGTTGCTTTTATTCTGTTTTATTGTCAAATATCATTAACATTTTTAGTTTAGAAAAGAACAGGTTTACCCCCCAAAACATTCCACTGCATGAAAATAATTTGTCAATTTTATCAGATCTATTCCAGGTCCTAGCATTTAAGGAAGTTATTCATCCTGTCTTAAGTCATCAAGAATCTTAATAATCAATTGATTCATTTTTAATTGCCTCAGAGTGTTGTATAAATTTAATATAATAACAAATTAAAATAACTGACCACGTAGAAATCTTCAGTACTCAGTAATTTTGTGACTGTAATGATTCTTCCAAAGTCCTCTCACCCCTTGTGAGTATCATTGCTTATAGTAGACTTCATAATATTTACCTTTTTAACTGAGTACATGAAAGACAATCTTTCATTCAAAGTTTTTAAATTTCTACTCTCAGTGTTAAAAATAAACATAACTGTTGAGATCTAACAAGAATTTCTGGTTTTAATTTCTGTAAAACAAGCTTAACCTTTTCAGGTCTAGTGTTACATCAAGTCTACTAGTGGGTCATTGTCATCTGAACTACCTTTGATTGATGGTGGGTTTGGGGTGCACACTTGTGGTGGTGAAGGTGAGTCAAGGAAAACTAAGAAAAGTAATTAAGGAATGTCAAGGATAAGTATATCTGACATAAAAATAGCCTGGCTCTCCTGCCATGCAAGGGACTGTTGTGGAATCGGGTAAACAACCTCATTAATGAGCATAATGATCTCCTCCTGCTTTTTAACTATTGTTAATTTTTTAAAGTTCCTTTAGCAAGAGCTGGCCAGAAGTTGTAATGATACAGCAAACAAGGTCATTAAGTAGTTATTGAGCATTCTGAGGTGAGACACACATGAGGAATACAGTTTTAAAAAATTCAATTAAGTTATTTGCTACACGAGATTGTAAACATTCCTGAAGGTAACATAGTATCTTCCCTTTTATGTCTTACCTGGATTGATGTACTGAAAGATTTAAAGGACTGCCAGAAAAGTGATCTAAATTACAATAAAGATAAATATTTTGGAATTTCCTCATTGTTTTTAGTACTTTGTGGATTTGAAAGAATCGAAGACTAGAATTGTGTGGTTTCTCCTGACTTTCTGATACATCAGTTTAGGTCAGTCAGTGTCTATCCTGAGTATTTACAATATTTGGAAACAAAATTTGACACGATTAAGCACTTTATTGTTACTCGTCTTTAATTTGGAAAAGCAGTTGAATTTTATTAGGCGTCCTTTCTCTTCTGAATCACTACAATTCTATAGGAGATTTTAGCTAAGTGGTTTGTTGCAGTAGGTTCTAAGAATCCTCTGAGTTTTACTTTAGATCATTAATTTAGAAACATACTGGTTATTGCCATATTGTTATAGCATCTCTTCTGTGTTTATCCATATGTGTATGTATTTTAATTTCCATTCACGGGAAGTATTGCCTTATCTCTTTTGCTATTTTCTGATTTAGTCCCACATGTTTTAATCCTTGGCTATTATGTAAATAAGATACTAACTTAAGTATTCAAATTAAAACGTAACATATGGGCAGCCAGTTGTCCCTTTCTTATAAAAGAGCTTGAGGATTTAGGAGAATATTTTGCAGAGCCAACCCCTTTGATTATATATTTCACCCTTAAAATATGGGAATTAAGAGTGGTGCTTGCTAATTCTTTTTGAAGATGTATAAATCTGGTATTTCCCCCTTCTGTCCTAGAAGCAACCAGGAGAAGTAAAACAAAAATGAAGTATTATTTTTATTTTCTCTCTTTTTTAAAAAAATAAAACTAGTAAAAAGTTAGAGCCTCCATATGAAGACTAGTTGGAAGACCCTCCAGGATGTGTGAAGGGACCAGAATATCATGAGGAAGATATCAGGAAAAGAGGACCCAGTGGTCAAAAAAAGACCCAGTCAAATCCCATTCTCAAGGGCTAGGTGTGAAATCCAAACCACTGGTTTAAAACAGAGGGAAAAAGGACTTAGTAGGATGACAGCAGAGAACCACTGAATTGCTGTTTGATTTCAGAAAGTGATTCTGCAGACTAATAAAGAATTGCATGAAAAAATTCATATTTGTAGAATATAGCCTGTCCCTGTGGAGTGCAAAAATCCAGTCTTTGCACTTAAAATAAAAATATAAATGAGAAAGTAAGAAAAAAAAATCCTATAGATTTCATTTCCTCTTGGTTAGGGAGAAGCAAATAAAAAACTAATTTACCCATAAATTTTGGACTACGAGGGAAAAATTCAAGGTGATCAGAAACATTTTCTTGCCCCTACTCACACAACCCCAATCTCAACATAAAAACAAAAACAATAAATGAGAAAAGCACCAAAGACCTGTAGATATAGCTGATCCAGGAAAAGCCTGCTTGTATAAAGCTAAGACAACAAAAGAAAAAAAGGAACTAATCTAATAGTTTGAACTCAAGTGTCTTCTGATTGTAAGTAGCATAGAATAGCTGATGGCAGATGGGAACTTCTGCCTAAACAACTAGAAAAGATGGAATAAAAAATGGTGAATCATCTGAAGCGTGCAGAATGATGCAAAGACGAGTGAGGCAGAGAGCTAAGAATCTGAAGGGGAAAATCTTGTTCGGGTTAGCGACTTGGCAGAAATTTCACTCGGGCTGACTTATTGTGAGAGAAAGTGGATAAGCATTAGGTGTTACATAGAAGGAAGCTGGGGGTCAGGAGGACAAAAAAACAACAGCAAAACCCCAGAGCTTTGGCAGGGACCAGTGGGCTTCAATCACCTGGATAGTTTTCCCCTAGGACATTTACAGGTACTGGGTGGGGAGGGGATGCTGCCATGACACCAAGGTCAGCAGACTAACAGCCCAAGCAGAAAGCTTTTGAAAAGCAGACTGGAGTTTTTCTGCAGTCTGGTGAGACATGATTGGATGTGGCTGAGTTAAGAGGCATGCAGAATACACAAGACTCTGATAAAGACCGTTGATGCTTAGGGACAAACCGCAGAAAGCAAGTATTGTTTTTGATTGGTCAGAACTGTGGTCAGCCTGACTCTAGATGCCCTTCCAAGGGAGAGTCAAAGGAGAAACAGAAAATTGCACAATCTTAGTGAAAGACTTTAACATATCTTTCTCACGAGCTGACAGAAGAAAAAGACAAAGATTCTGTAATGATATAAAAGACTTGATATCACAATAAATTAAGTTTACCTAACTGACATAAAGAAACTGCCCCTAGCAACATCATGAAACATGTTCTCTTCAAATACACAGTCAACATATACCAGCATGACCATAACAGGGTCAGTAGGCAAAGCTGATGAAATTTCTGAAGACTCAGTTCACTCAGAGTAGATTTTCTGACCATAACAGAATTAAGGTAGAAATCAATGATCGAAAGGGAGCTAAAACCAGCCCCACTATTTTGGAAAACAAACAATATGCTTCTAACTAATGCAACTCACAATGGAAATTAGAAAATATATCAAACTGAATGATAGAAATATCAAACTTACAGGAAAGCAGATAAAACAGTGCTAGAAATATAATTTATAACCTCAAACAAATCTACTGGAAAATAAGCCTGAGAGGACTTCTCTGGTGGCGCAGTGGTGCAGAATCCACCTGCCAATGCAGGGGACACAGGTTTGAGCCCTGGTCTGGGAAGATCCCACATGCTGCGGAGCAAATAAGCCAGTGTGCCACAACTACTGAGCCTGCGCTCTAGAGCCCGCGAGCCACAACTACTGAAACCCGCGGGCCTACAGCCCGTGCTCCGCAACAAGAGAAGCCACCGCAGTGAGAAGCCCTTGCACCCCAACAAAGAGTAGCCCCCGCTCACTGCAACTAGAGAAAGCCCACATGCAGCAACGAAGACCCAATGCAGCCAAAAATAAATAAATAAATTTAAAAAATATAAAAGAAAATAAGCCTGAGAATGTGGATTTTAATCCTCTAAGGCAAGCAATGAACAAGTCAAGCACTGGTTAAAAAGATGATTAAAGATAATCTCTTATTAAGACTAATAAAATGTAAAAAGGAGTGTAGGGAGAGAAAAAAGAGTAATAAAATATATCAGAATGGGAAAATATTTCACTATAGATTCTGTAGACGTTAAAAATAATAAATTACGGTGAACAGTTTTATGCTGCAAATTAACAATTTGAAATTGACCAATTCATTGAAAAATAATACTAGTTTAAAATATCACGAAGAGAAATACAGAATACAATTACTCCTAAATGTACGGAAATAATTTGAACAAATCTGCCAGTTACAAAAGGATAAATACTATATAATTCCATTATATGAGGTGTCAAACTTACAGAAACAGAAAGGAGAATGGATGGCCAGGGGCTGGGAGGAGAGAGGAGAAAGGGAGATTTGATTTAATGAGTATAGAGTTTCAGTTTTACAAGATGAAAAAATTCTAGAGATCTGTTTCAAAACAATATGAAGATATCTAACACCGCTGAACTGTAAGGTGGTGTTAAGATGATAAGTTTTATATTTTTTTTCTCACGATTAAAAAATTTTAAACAGCAAACCAATATTAAAACTGTTCCACAAAAACAATATAACCCAGACTTAGATGGCTTTAAGAATAAAGACGGTAGACTTCCTGACTGAATTGTTAAGCCAGCATAACTTTGATACTCAAACATGAAAAAGATATTATAGAAGGAAAGTTACAGATCATCTCTGTCAGGGCTATGGATGCAAAAATCCAAGTTAAATACTATAAAATCCAACTTAATATAGTAGGAAGGAGCAGGACTTACTGAGGTTTAATCCAGGAAAGCAAGGTTTGTGTAACAATCAATAATCAGTGCAATTTATGATTTTAGCAGAAGACTCTATGATTATCTAGGTAGCTACAGGAAAAGCAGTAGTCATAATTCCACACCCCTGCTGTTTCACTCAGGAGGGCATAGGCTCCTTCCACCATCTCTCTCACTAAATGCAAGTGAATACGTCAGATGGAATGCATGAAGCAAGTATGTTAGGACTCTGGTGAGTAAGTGGTAGCAGGAAGTTTGGAGAAAGAAACCAGAACTCTAAGTACAGCTGAATTGGTAGCAAGAGTCCCATTTTATTTTCCTCCAACTTTTAAATTACTGGGGAAAAATTTAGTATGTATATTGTAATCTTCCTTAGAGCAATCACAAAAAAAGCTACTGAAAACAAACAAAAATATTTTAAAAAAACCACAAACTTGAAAGATAAATGAAAATGAAGTGGGTTACTAAAAAAACAGAAATAATTTTAAAAAGTAGGAAGGATATAGAGGAAAAAAATATAGAAGAGAAAAACAGAAAACAATAAGATACAGATAATTGCAATCATATCAGTAATTCCATTGAATGAGTTAAACTCATCAATTAAGGCAGAGGCTGTTGAGTCTGATCTTTTTGGTGTGAATATCCCTTTAAACATTAAATAATTATTGAGGATTTCAAAGATCATTTGTTTAAATAGGTTAGTTATATTGATATTCACTGTATTTGAAATTAAAATAAAAGTTTTGAAATATGTATCTATCAATTCATTTTAATAGAATAAAACCACATATGTTAACATAAATAACATATTTTGTAAGAATAACCATATTTTTTTTAAAAGATGAAAATACTGGGATGGTTTTATATTTTGTAAATCTCCCTTAAAATTTGATTTAATTGAACCCAGTGGGTTTCCACAACTACTTTTGCATTCAGCTCTTGCTATATGAGTTCAGGTTGTAATATATGAAAAATATCTGGCTTCACATTCATATATGTATTTGGAAATGGGAGGAGTATTTTAATGAACTTTTCAGATAATAGTGCATATTCTTCTTTTATGCTACACCAAAACTTGACAAGTACTATTTTCTTACAAAGCTAGTTGTAATATAGAATCTGAAACAATAGTCATGAATTTTTCTTACTCTGTAATCTTAAAATCTATTTTGTAATTTGAATGCATCTTCTGTCCATACATAATTTTGTAACATCTTGCATTGGTCATTTGGAAAATTTTTGTTCAATGATTTTACCCATATTCTAATTGTTGACAGATGTCATTACACAGTATCAGGTAGCTATATCTCTGATCATTGCCTTACGAATATCACATAAGTTCTATTTTCAGGATATAGATTTGATAAGTTTTACAATTATTTCTGCTTTGTTTTCCACTCAAGTATTAGTTAAAGATTTCTTAAGTTAATTGCCAGAATGAAGGTCTTTTTTCTAATATTTATTAACATTTTTTCATATTATAATCAGATAGCATTTCTATACTATTTCCATTTTTTACTTGTTGAATTTTGATCATGACCATAAAATACGGTCAGTATTTATGAATATAACATAGACACTTGGAAAATAACTATAACGCTTTTTTTGTGTGTCAAGTGTTTGACATATTTAAGAATCAGTCCTATGTTTTTACATATATTATATACTAATGTATTTTTTAATCAGAGGCTGAGAGAAGTGAATTGAAGCATTTGGTCACCAAATTCTGTTTTCCTCCCACCAGTACTTATGATGGACATGGCTTGATTTTCTAACAAGTTACATTACGTTTGTGTTTTTATTTTGTAATTCTAATTTGTTATATGACATTTTGTTCGCTTTATTTTTCATTTACATGAACCCCTTCTGATATTTGTGGTAGTTTATGTTTCTCTTGTGCTCATTGTAATTATCATTATACATTTATAGAATACACTTATGCCTCAAATAGCTTCATATTACCAACAAATAGAGTGAGATGCTGTCTCAGTCTCCTACCAAGTTTTATCAGGTGCTAAGGCCATGCGTGATAGGTAGAAATCTGGGCCTTTTACAAAGCGAAAGGCTCTAAAACAAGATGAAAACTAAATACAGCAATTCTGAACTAATTCTTTCATCATAAGATACTATTGGGACATGCAATGAAACATGAATGAGGTGTAAGGATTAGATGGTAGTAATTTATCAGTGTTACTTTGTTAATTTTGTTGGTGGCAATACTATCTTAATTAGAAAAAAGAAGAAAAAATGGGACTGGGGTCTTGATTCTTTTTCTTCTGTTTGTTTGCTTAGCTGTTACATATTTGACCAAAAGGAAGGTAAAATCCATTCCAAAGAAATATGGTTTATATTGTCTTCTGGCAATCAAAGAGTCTCTTGTATTTGCTACTTCAGCATGCCCAGCAGGAGAGCATGATGTGACCTGAGATCAGTTCTTGTTGGATGGTAGTTTGTGGCATATGTATCTTCAATTATAGAAATAACTGCAATAAAATAACAATTTATATAAGAGACCTTAGAAATGTGACATGAATGTTTTGGGCTTTGTTAAAAATGAATATATGCATCGAATGCTTTATGATATTTATATCTGAACAACAGAAGAATGTGTTCGTAAGCATGCTTTGTTTTTTAGATTCTAAATTTGAAATGGGTATGCTGAACGAAAATGGAGATTTTGAAGGATGAGTTGGGTTTTTATGGGATCCATTCCATTTCCATTTCTCCCTGTTGGTGGAAAGATGCCCTCATGATTTAGTGCCTGGGCCTGGTATGAGACTATTCCGTACCTACACACCACTTGGTATTGGGACGTTTGTAAAACATGTTCTCTCTTTCCTGAAGCTTTGTTGTCTCTAAAATGGGGCTAGTGATTGTTGCTGTTTCGTAGACTTTTGTTTCGAGGCTGGGATATAAATGACTGGCTCATTCTCAGGTATGATTTCATTAGGCCCAAACCTCAGTACTAGAGAACTTCAATTTTAAGTATTTTCAAAATGTCAGTACTTATGTTGATAGTTAAGTATTCTTCCAAAGATTACCATACCATGATCCAGTACCTCGTGGAATTTATCTTTTAAAAAAGGCACACTTTTAAGAGCAAGCAGTAACTAATTGTCATTTTGTAATTGCAACTTTAGTCCTTTCTCAAGAGGGGATTTGGACTTTGCACAGAGTACACAGGGCCATGGAACACGATGAAACTGTTGATTAACAGCAGCTTTGGCAAAGAGTGGGTCATGGCTTTGTCCTCCTAGGACACCTTGAAATGATGAGTTCGCATGTACTATGTATATTACACACACACTTTTTTATGGTTTGTTAGCTATAAATATTGATGGAGTGATAAAGTAAGGAAGTAAGGGAAGTTTTTTCAGTTTTTGTTCTCCAGTGGGGAGATCTCCTTTAGCTAATTTGTTTCATTTAGCTAAATTCATATCAACTGTTTATCTCTAGTTTAATTTTTGCTTAGCTTTTGTGTAGCTTCATTTGCTGTGGTTGTATGATGTAACTCTCTAAGAGTTTGGGTATATGACTCACATGTAATAAACAATGTCCAATCCTGCTACATCTGTGAGGATGCTCTATAAGTGAATTTTGAAGTCAAATAAAGATTGACAGGAAAAGCCACTCTCTGTATGATATCAAGTAGCTTGGCAAACGTCAAGATAATCTGGCTGTAGGCAGAGATTCACCATCCTTTCCTGTCCAGTGAGGCCCTTCTGTGCACTCAAGGAGAATCAGTGAAACAAACATTTGGCTTCTCTGTGCTTGCAAGGGCAACAGGATGGAAATTCTGATGAGAATAGCACAAACTGTTAGTAGCTGGAAATTGGTAGTTGCACTCACCACGTTTTTGGGAAACAAAGCAGCCATTTTATATTTAACCTCCATAGAGCTGGGGATAACAGATGCTTATCTACTAGGGTCTCGTAGTGTTGTTTACCATTATTCTCTGGGCACTGAATTCACTTGGACAATATCCCACAAAAAGACTGATTCAACAGAGAAACGCCGTCCACTGGGAAAACACTTTCCCAATAGACCTTGGGACTTATTTTCTATCTCACACTTCACTTCTGCACTCAGATGAAATCCACATGACGTTGACTCTCTTATATGGGGTGGTTGGGTTCTAAAATCAGCATGGAAAGTGAAAGTGTATACCATCAAGATAACCTAACCAGTGAACTGAGGCCCTGGATCTGTGAGAGGCAGTCGGAAATGAAGACTGCCTGGGACGAGAGCAAGTCAAATATCTCCTTTCATCATCTCACGCTTCTCTGCAGGGCTTATCGAGCTGCTATTTATATGACACTTGATAATTTAAAAGTGCTGTTACACAGATCATTTTTTATAATTTATACGGGACCTACATGTGGCATTATCCCTATTTTAAAGATTAAAAATATACTTGCCTAAAGACCTCCCTTAGGACTCATATTTCATAGTAGCTATATTTTGGTTCTAATTTCTTTTCACTAGGATGTCGTAGATTTTTTCTTTTCTTTTCTTTTCTTAGCTAGACATACCCATGTGAACACACCCTGATTGTGGAGCTCTGAGCTCATGTTCATACTCGTTTGTTTCTTTGGGGTCTCCGTGTCCTTCACAGATCTTTCCTTCTTACTGATTCTAGAAATTGACCAGTCTATTCCTCAAAGATGCTCCTCCCCATTGGGTAGACAGCAGATGTTTCAGGATTGTAAGTCACCGTGCCCTGCTTCCGTGGCTATAAAATTGAAAGAGTTACACGGGTTACCCATTTATTCTCAGCTTGTTTGTTGCCATCAGTTTAAATGTCTATCAGCCAGAATCAATAATGTGAGGATAAACAGCACTTCTAATCTCTTCTGGTACCATCACTCTATCATTTCAGGCTTAAAACCCAGCATCATTTTTCTTCTCATTTCTTTCCCTCTTTAATAAATTCTTGACAGCTCAAGCATTGTGTTATGTAACATTGGAAATAGATTAAAAAATATCTATTCCTACTCAACCTCTCCTAATCTTCATCTACATGCAAAATTGTCACTAACTTTTCTTAGCGTTCTTACTGTTCCTAATTTTTGCATTAAAAAAACGCTTGACAACCTAAGTGTCCATCGACAGATGAATGGATAAAGAAGATGTGGCACATATATACAATGGAATATTACTCAGCCATAAAACGAAATGAAACTTGAGTTATTTGTAGTGAGGTGGATGGACCTAGAGTCTGTCATACAGAGTGAAGTAAGTCAGAAAGAGAAAAACAAATACCGTATGCTAACACATATAAATGGAATCTAAAAAAAAAGGTTCTGAAGAACCTAGGGGCAGGACAGGAATAAAGATGCAGACGTAGAGAATGGACTTGAAGACACGGGGAGGGGGAAGGGTAAGCTGGGACAAAGTGAGAGAGTGGCATGGACATATATACACTACCAAATGTAAAACAGATAGCTAGAGGGAAGCAGCCGCATAGCACAGGGAGATCAGCTCAGTGCTTTGTGACCACCTAGAGGGGTGGGATAGGGAGGGTGGGAGGGAGACTCAAGAGGGAGGGGACATGGGGACATATGTATAGCTGATTCACTTTGTTATACAGCAGCAACTAACACAACATTGTAAGCAATTATACTCCAATAAAGAAGTTTAAAAAAACAAAACAAACAAAAAAACGCTTGAGACTTTATTTGAAGTACAATTCTATTTAAAATATTCTGATGAGGTACAACAGCATTTGACAAATAATTCACTAAAATGGATAGATAGCCTGATCTCAAATGGAGTGTTTCATAACCTTAACACTTAGAATGGAAAATCTGTGTTATTGCAAATATACATCAGATAAGGTCAAGTTACCTTAATTGTGAACAACTCATGTAATAGTAACATTTCTCAGGAGAAAATTGGCGAAACTGTGTGCTCAAAGTTTGATTGGATGGGGAAGGTAACGTAGAATAGAATATTCGTTTGTGGTTAAAAAGTTTGTGACAATATTTATGAAATGATTTTTATTACATTATGAATGATGGATTAAAAAGTATATTTTTTTGAAGTACATGTGTTAATCTAACATAATTTTTATTATTTTCTTATTACATAACTGTGTAACATTAGAATATGAACAATGTCTGAGATAGATTATCAAAGTAACATTTAACATTCTTTACAGTGTTGAAGTGCATCTATACAATTAGTAACACCCATGCTATAAATTCGTCCTCATAAATGTGAAGAAGAGGTATATACTTTTATTTGACAATGAAAGAAAAGCATTTCTGGATTTTTCTCTCTGCTGAAATTATTTTAATTTTTATAAATAAAGTGTGAATCTTTCCAATTGTTTTACTATCCCAATTGCTGCTTTTTAATTTATTCCTGATTTTAGGAACTAACACTAGGTTGTGAGTTTATATCTCAGTTGTTATTGCTAATTATTCCTTGGATGTAATTAATTCTTTCTTGGTCTACTCATAGTTGATAAAATCCAGAGGATTTAAACTGACCCTGGTTTTAAAGTCCTTTTTTCTCAAAATTCTTGATGATTATAATTTCTTAATTGACTAAAGGGGAAATTTGTTAAGGAAATATAGATTCTCCATCATGGCTATTTATTGCCTCTAAGATTTTTTTTTGTAATTTTTATTGAAGTATAGTTGATTTACAATGTTGTATTATTTTCAGGTGTACAGCAATGTGATTTGGAGATATATATATATATATATATATTCTTTTTCAGATTCTTTTCCATTATAGATTATTATAAGATATTGAGTATAGTTCCCTGTGCTACAAGTGGGTCCTTGTTGGTTATCTGTTTTAGATATAGTAGTGTGTATATGTTCATCCCAGACTCCTAATTTATCCCTCCCCCTTTTCCCTCTTGGTGACCATAAGTTTGTTTTCTATGTCTGTGAATCTATGTTTGTTTTGTAAATAAGTTCATTTGTATCATCTTTTTAGATTCCTTGTATAAGTGATATCATAAGGTATTTGTTTCTCTCTGCCAGACTTACTTCACTTAGTATGATAATCTCCAGGCCCATCCATGTTGCCACAAATGGCATTATTTCATTCTTTATTCATGGCTGAGTAATGCCTCTAAGATTTTAAATGTGAGGTGTATGTGTGCCTGTACCTGAGCCCCTATAAGCATATGAGAGGCAAGAGGGTAAGAGAGAAATTTTATAAAAATGAATCTATATATTTCATGGCTATATAATTCAACAAATTTATACTTTTAACGTGAACCATGAAAAGAAACCTGCGGTATCAAAGAGCCTCAAACATATTTCCTGAATCAAGATTGTATTATCTATAACCTACCAACAGGGGAATTTTCCATGAACCTAAAGTACCTTAAGCTCCAGGACCCTCCTCACTTGCACGGGCCTTTCTAAGACCCTGGACAAGTGACGTATTCCCATGTTCATATGTCTGTAAAATCTGCAAAAGCAAGATATTTTGTTAGGATCACTCTTTCTTTCCATTTAAATTTCCCCTCCATCACCTTTTCCCTAGGGTGACTGGAGTAGATAGGAGTGGATACAGGCTTTTCTGGATCCCCATGAGGAGAAGCTGAGTGAGAATACATGTAATGGATATAGCTTTGTGGTTTATATCACTTAGGTGTACAGCTCACTTATTGCCAGCTGCTCTGGGGTGGACATAATTTCCAAGAATATTCCTGCTTCTCCCTATCCTGCAATAAGTACTCTGTGTCTCAACTCAAAGGTCCAGGGCCTGCAGTCAATGGATTTGAAGGTATTCTAGAACTATATCCTCAAAGCATGTAGGCCTAGGAGGAAAAACAAGGTCGACGATGTATGGAGCCAAAATCTAATCTGTGGAAGAATTCTCAAAACATCATGTGGAGACTATTGTTATTGTGCTCATGGGTAATTGTCAACTGGAAGTTCTTTCTCGTCAGTGACATTCTTTTTTTTTTTCTGCGGTACACGGGCCTCTCACTGCTGTGGCCTCTCCCGTTGTGGAGCACAGGCACGAACCTGTGTCCCCTGCATTGGCAGGCGGACTCTCAACCACTGTGCCACCAGGGAAGCCCTAGTCAGTGACATTCTTAATAAGGCATTGAACAAAATAATATATTTGATGTACATTTTATTTTTTCTTTGATGAGTATCATGCAAAATAGAATTTATCAGAATTCTTACATCTGCAGAGCATAACCTGTGGCAGCACTACAAAAAGTGGATATATTTGGAACAGCTCAGGTATGGGTCAATCTGACTGAAATATCCCCAAATTAGATAAAAATCCTACAATTGTGAAGCTGAAAGCAACTTTTCTAAACTTTTTAAAATCAATAATGCAAAACAAAGTTTAATTAGTTGGGCTAAAAGGAAGACTGAATTATCTTTTTCTTATCTCTACAGAAAATAGTGCAAATATTATTCTGTCATATGAAAGGTGATCTAAATATAAGTAACTGAAAACTAAGGAAGTATTATAGTTTGTCAAGTAGTCAATGAAAATGCGTTTTTTTCTAGATTTGGTAATTTGAGATTTTTTTCATTAATTTTTTGCGATTTTTTTTCATTCTGATTGTGCTTATTTTTTAACAACTTTATTGAGATATCCTTGACATATAAAATTGTATATATCTAAGATGTACATTTGATGATATGTCTACACTGTGAAAAGATCAACACACTCAAGCTAAACAATATACCCATCACCTCACGATTACCAAGTATGTGTGTATGTTTTGAGATTTAATTTAAGAACTATCCTCTTAGTAAATTTCCAGTATACAATATGTATTGTTAGCTATCGTCATCATGCTGTACATGAGATCTGCTTTTTACACACATTTTTATTCATGAGCTTGTGTCATCTTTCTTAAAATGGGACCCTAAATTGTATAAGCAGCAGACCCCACTCAACTCTGATTGTACCTGCATTTATTCTTTGATTTTCACTCTCTTTCTCTTTCTTATTTGTAGTTATTTTGAAGATAAGTTTTATTTTTTTTAACAAATAAAATTATGAAATCATAAGATTCTTATGATTTCTTAAGCATCATAACATTCTTATAAGGACAGTAAATTCATTTTTTGGAAAAAAATAATACAAAGTAACTAAAAAAGCTACTTGAGTAGAACAATGCACTAAATACTATAAAATATTTATTAAAATTATCTCATATTAAAAATTTATGAGGAGAAGCAATATATATATTTTTTTGTCTGTGTGAGGTAATAAGTTCCAAATAAAATGAAAATCCTCAAATAATTTTTAATACACTTTAAAGTATATCTTATCATTTAAGGAAAAGCATAATATTGGAAAAGGTACAAAAATTATAAAAACAAATATGTCATGTATATATAATGGCATACATTACATATTAAAACATGATTTTTATAAAACTTTCATTAAATTTAAAATAATTAAATAATGCCCACTTTTGATTTTTTAGTAGGTAAATAGTATTGATCACTGGTTAAATAGGTATTCATTGAATTGTATGATTATCCAATTAAAATACAATAAGCTAATTTTATTTTCATGGTGTGTTTGTGTAAAATTCTAAAAACTTTAAATCATTGTCATTTCAAGGAATTCTGAATACATGCTATTATAGAACATATCTCGAGTTCTTTAACACATTTTATTAGATTATGCATGATTTGGGTGCATATTCTGTGAAGGAATGAAACATGTTAAAATGAGATTATTTAGTAAAATGAATCCAAGGATTTGAAGAAAGATGAGAACATAAGAACATTTTCAGTTAAAAGAATCCAGTCGTCGTCCAGATCGTTGTTTCAGATTTAAGAACCCACCACTTATTTCAACAGAGAAAGTAGTATTGGGAAAACAGGCATTGGAAAGAAATCTAACAAGTTCCCATATAATTCTTACCATATAAAAGATAGGCAAATGGTCAATTCTTTCATGTAGGTATGTTTGTACAAATTCAACTACATTGTCGCAAAATGCCATTGGAATTGTACATACACATTTAGAAATAAAACTTATGGAGTTCTCTGTTGAAACCATCTGAACTGTCAGTTTAGCTAACCTTTGTTTGCCTGTCACTGAGTTCCCATGATTAAATGTGAAGATTATAATCATTAACCATGCCAGGGGTTCACTGTGGGTGGAATTTGATGTGTGGATGACATTCTGTTTATATGATGAAGTCAAAATCAGACTTCATTTTTTCTAGCTCGGCACCCAGAGGTCTCTAGGTTAGCTATCAAGGGCCTGCAGCACTTACATTTCCTGACTTTACATTAAATATTGTATTCATATTGGCTGGGGAATATTCCCCTACATCCTGTAATCGCTGCCTCCCCTTTAACTGGGGCACATAGCATATTTGACATCACAGGGGAAACAATTTAATAATTTTCAGTCATTTAAAAATATTAACTTATAAACATTTTTTAGCCAATAAGCAACTTTAATGAATACGCATTTGCAACTTGATGTCTCATGTTAGTTTATCATTATACAGGGTAGTAATAACAAGAATGTTAAATATGGCTGAAATTATTCAGCTACAAATGAAAATAGAGCGTACATAGTTTTAATAGACTAAGTGATAAAGTGATTTTTCCAAGAGTATGCTAGTCTTTAACACCTTTCTCTAGCTGTTGTTATTCGCAATACCTCTGAATATGTTTCTTCACTATGTGTGAAAGAAATTTTACTTAGCAATTGAAGTGCTTAGTAATTTGACTACAAATAAAATAGTTTGTTTTTGTTCTTTTAAATTGACTTACACTCTGTTGAAGAGAACAAAGCCATTCTGCATTTTGGTTAAGACTTCATATTTGAAAGAATACTAAATTGAAGGGATATAATATTTTCATATTTATGTTCTTTTACTATTTATGACTTTTACTGTTTTCTTGCTTATTTTAAATTGAGAACAGATTTGTAATTTGTAGTTCTAACTCTCTATAATAGATTAAAGCTTTAACCTAAATATCTGAATTTCCCAGTCAGCTTCCTTCAAAAGTTATATCTTTTGCAGCTGATAGAAATGGTTAAATCCATTGATTTACTGACATCTAAATTTGTAAGCCCCAAGGTACATAATCACTAATTTAGTCGTGTTTCAAGGAGAATAAGTCAATCTTCTCTATAAGCTACCTCTCATTTAAAATCACTTTCCTAGATTCCAGTAAGTTTCAGTAATTGATACAGGAAATAGCCAAAGTCAAATTACACATTAATAACTTTCCTAAAAAACAAAAAAACCCCAAAACTTTCCTTTTGATTGTTAATCAGTGAAAACAATTATTATTTACCATCAAATCCTAACTTACCCACAGCAAATAACATCCTAAACATTTCTGGAAATATGAATTTCATGTGAAAAGTAACCACAACTTTAGGCTATATGAATTCAAAGAACTGTAGATATAGTTCTCATAAGAGAAACCTGAGACCCTTTACCACATATACGCTGATCTTTATTAAAATTCAGATGAGATTTTTAAAAATATCTGGAATGATGACTTACTAAGTCAGACTACAAGGGTGTTCAATGAAAATGTAATCTGTTTATTGTGAGTTCGGGTAGCCATCGAGGCAAAAGCCCTTGAAGAAATACCGATAATATTTGAAATCGGGTAAATTATGGTGCCACACATTAATTAAAGCCTGCAGATGAATCGTAAGATAAGACAACTTGAACACAGCATTTAGTGGGCTTATTTGCCAATGCCTCGTGGGGCTGTCCGGCTGCTAAATCTCCTCCAACGTTCTTTGTTGTTTTCATTAATGTTATAGCGATTTTTCCACTGGACGCCTGCAGTGGGACTGCCTTCTTCCCTCCTACTCATCCACAGCGCAGGGAGGGGGGCGAGGAGGCTGGTTGCAGGCCCCATAAGGGCTCCGCAGGTGCTCCCCAATACTGCCCTTTTGGGTAAACTCGCGAGCGGAGTTAGGGTCAAGGGAGACCTAATGCAAAATGCCTGTAACCAAGACAGGTGCTCTCTTATGAAATGAAACTCTGACCTGTGACATCATCTCATGGGGCCACGATTATTCCAACAAATTTTGATGGACAAAGATACCACGCCCTTCTCACCCCACCACCTGAACGTATATGGTACATCATAAAAGAGATCCTTGGGTACTTCAAGGACATACAAACATAGCCAAGGTCAAGTGGGAGTTACACATGGTTCTAGAGTGAAGAATGGAATAGTAATAACACTGGTAAATGCAATAATAGCAGTAAACAAAAAATGAGGGTTTTGTTTTGTTTTGTCTTTTCCTGCATTGAGTACCGAGCATAATTCAAATCGCTTTACATGTATTAACCAATGGGATTCCCAAACCACTCCATAACGTTTGATTTTTACCCTTATTTATAGATGATGAAACTGAAACACAGAGAGGTTAAGTAACTGCTCAGCATCACACAGCTAGAAATAAAAAAGAATAATCAGGACACAAATGCAAACAGGTTATCTCTGGAGCCAGCCTTCAGAGTCACTCCAACATGCTGTCACTCTAATGCATTTGAACATATTATCAAATATTGCAATCAAATGTTATTTGTCTGCCCCAGGTTATTTTCATTTTATTTTTGTTATTTCTATATGATAAAGACAAAAATTGTTTGGCCTGAAAATCTAACTTTCTCAACTAATATTTTGAAATTTTCAGCGCAAAACTTCTTAGAAAGTAGACCCATCTGGTTGTTACCATTGTTTGTAGGGCCTTGGGTGTTGGTATAAGGAGTGGATGAGGGGATAACAAGGTAAATAAAAATAAAACAAGCAGAACACAGTTAATTAAAACACTTTAAACTGTGCCTGTAGTGACAGCCTATGCATGATAGGTTTCCATGTTCTTGCAAGAGATATGGGGAAAGATTGTTGCAGATCAACAGTGGCTATTTCAGAATGATTGGAAGTCTGGTGGACATTTTTAAATATATTTATCTTTCCTTTGACTTTTGGGTTTTACAAAGGCCCTTAAGCCATACAAAGAGCCCATATATTAGCTTGGAAACCCTAGTCTAGATGGCTCAACTAGAAATTCTAGATCCAGATCCTGCAAAGTAGATCTGAGCAAATATTGGGGCTCGAATACTGATGGCATGGCTTCTTAGGTTGGAACCACATGTCCAAACGTAAAGAAGACTCCATACTTAATTGGCTTGGCGTGATTCCTACCCTCTGTTAACTGCATAAGTCCACAGATTTCATGAATACAAATGGCTCCCTAAAGGAGGAGTAAAGTCATTCCTTACCATGAGTGTTTCCTTTGTCCTATTTAGCTGAGCTCCAAATTAAGCAAACGTTTGCCAGTAATTTCAGCAGGACTTGTATTCAGAGAATAACGCTTGTATGGCCATATTGGTTGTCTATAGATATATATCTTTTCTCATAGGTTGGAACACCTGCCACAGAGGGTTTTCAGTGTGTTGAAAGTCACCCTTCACATGTCTCTTACATGTCTAGTTTCTTATTTCTGTTGATTGTAACTGCTAATTTACAACTGACCTGACTTCACAATTGGCTGGGGTTCCCATTCATACCCTGAGGATAACTTCTACTTTTTGCTATTCATTACTTAATCCCCCTATTTTCCTATTATATAGACCCAAATATTAAATTTAGCTCCTCCTAAATTTAATACACATACAGATACTTGGCATACAGATACATTGATGTAGTAGAACTTTCACATCAGCCTTTGTATGTAAAGCAAGCTTAACAAGAGACATCTGTGATCCTAAAAATGGAACCGTCCAGTATTCCATGTTGCTGTACATTTACTCATTTTCTCCGGCTCCCCCCTCTCCTCTTTGCACTGCCTCGCCATGATTTTCCTGACCATTTCTAAAGCAGAACAAACATTTCCTTTTTTTAAAATTCACATGCTCAGGGTCTTACTTCCCATTCAAATTCAAGTATCTTACTAAATTTTTTTCTAAGGCTCCCCCCGATCCAGATGAATGTTTAATTTTTTTTTTTGCTCCAATGCCCAAACATGTACACTAATCTCAGATAACATACTTGATGCAAAAAGACATTAAATCACCATATGTTTTCTTAATTCCAGTTCCCATCAAGTCTGTCCTCTCTTAATCGATTCCCTTGGTGTAATGTAGTCTCCGAACACCAGCACTAGAACGGTCTTTAAAAACTGCCAGAGTTATCACTTTATTCCCTCCTTCCAGGGCTCCACCATCATCTGAAGAGCAAAGTCCAACCTCCTGGACATCAGACATGTAGGCTGATTTCTCAACAAAATCCAGTTCACAACTTACACAGCAGTAGTTCATCCTGAACTACTTGTATTTTTCTCAAAGATATTCCTGCCTTTTAGCCCATCTCTTTGTTTACCGTGGTGCATTCCCCTGGGATTTATCCCAACCAGCTTTTTCACAAAGTAACCATCCACAGTATTCATCTCAAGCTTCATACCTTGTTTGAAGGATTCAACCTCATTGCAAGTTGAATTGAATCTCTCTTTTTGTTTCCATTGAATCTTCTGTGCTTCTAAAATACAGCTAACAATGAACCTTGATACTTTTTATCGTCATGCCTCTGTTTTCTGAGCCAAATCAGAGGCATGATAATACAGCTAACAATGAACTTCTAAAATACAGCTAACAGTGAACCTTGATACTCTTTATCTTCATGCCTCTGTTTTCTGAGCCAAATCAGAGGCCTTTTTAAACCCTAATAACTAAAATAATATCTAGCATCTCTTAAGCACTCAGTGAACATTAATAAATGAATAACTAAAACTTAGCAATAATTTAAACATGCTGAAATTCAAGATTATTAATAAACATGAAAAAGTGACATCAATTTAACAACTTTCATATAAACCATTAACTAAAAATCAATAGATTTTTGCTTTGCCCTAATACTGAATTTATGTAACATCATATTGCTAGTATTAGAGCATTCAGCCTAGATTTATCAAAATTGCTAGCAAATCAACACTTTGAAAACTTAAGCTTTATATATCCAAGTATTTCATTACATTGATATGTGTGGTCTAATCATTATCCAATATGTGAAATCAGAAGTATCCTGAAAAACACAGGATATATGATTTCATTTGGGGGGAGCTAATAGCACTTCCTTTTCTGAAGGCATGACTCGGGTCTGGCGAGTAGGAGTCAGTTCTGGTTTCAGTCTACCTTGCATAAGTCAGCACCTGAAGTGGAAAATGAGGGGTTGGGAGCAGGTAATTCGTAAAGCTATTTCAGTTCACATTTTGCTATGGGTTGGTTTTTTTTTTTTTTTTGATTCCTAATTTGGCCACAGTCTGGCCATGTCTGGGCAACTTAATCCTCTGCCTCTGTCCGAGACAGCAGGTAGCCAGCCTTCCCATCACAGACCCCCAGCAGGTGCTCTGTGATAGAGGCGGCAACTCTCTTTGTATTTGCGTACTTGCTGGCTCATTCCACGTCTGGAGTGCCCGTCACTGGTTCTGCTTATCGTCTTGTGTTGCTTCACGAGACGGTTTTAGTTTGGTGCTCTTCAAACTTTAACGTAGATGAGAATCACCTGGAGATCTTGTTACAATACAGATTCTGCTTCTGTGGTTCTGGCGGGGGGTGTGAACCTTTCATTTCCAACGAGCTCCCACATGAAGACACTGCTGGTCCCAAGACACAGATCAGTCTGTGGAGGAAGAATTTAGTTGACAAACCACGGATTATTGAGTGAGTTTGTTTGCATTTTGGACTCTGGTTTCACTACTTACTGGCAGGGGAACCTTGGATAACCTATATAAATGCTCTCAGATTCAAGGAACTTTTCCTATAAAATGGGCCATTAATACTTCATAAGGTTCATGGGAGGACATGGGATAATAAACTTTACAGTCCAGTGCCTTTCAAATGGGAGGTGGCTCTGTAATAGAAGCGCTTTCCTTGCCTTTCCCTCTCCCCTTGAACTTTCAACCTGATTCACTTATTGAAAGAGTCACTCACTTTAGCCTGCCACCAGGTGCCCTTTTCTGGCTTTTAGTTTCATCTCTGTGGTCTATCCATTAGTTAACTGATCATTCATGGCCATCTTTCACACCCACGTCTTTGCTCACAGGCAGACCCTCCTAAGATCCCAAGGATCCACAGTGGTGAAGCCTTCATCATTTTAGCACTCTGTTGGTGAAATAAAATGTTTTCCCCTAAATCTATAGTTAGCATTCCTCCAGCACATTTTGTGGAATTCATTGAAGTTGATGAAATTCAATAAGAGTCTCTATTGGGCTGTTTAATTTCAATATAGTACGTGCTCAGTAAAGGTCAACACCTTCCTTCCCCACGTAAATTTCTTTCCTAATAAATTGGTATGTAATAAAGGGCTGTTTGGCTAATGTGCTTAATTACATGTGTGGCTTCCCTGAATTGAGTTTGATGGAAATGTTTAATTTCAATAAAACGAGGTTTTTAAAATTATTTATATGATCCAGAATAATCAGTTTTCAGAAAGATCCGTTTTAGCTGATTTAAAAAGCTTTTTTTCAACAACTGTTTAATGTCAATTAAAAGGCGACATAGAGCACGAAATAGAAATTACCATCATCATTGTGGCATTGGGTATATAAACAATTAGATGCATTTGATCCCCAAATTAAACAAGTGGGGAAATATTAGATCAAATCTACTGCAAACCAAAATAACATGATAGGTATGATTTATACATGAAGGTTATGGGAGGTGACATATTTTTAAAATTGTCTGTTATTGATGCTATATTAAATAAAAACATGTTATTTGTGGTATTTTAATCTTTTATACATTTTATTCCAACTATTGTTTTGACATTCAATTTTTTAATTTTTTAAAATATTTGTTGAAATATAGTAGATTTAAAATATTCTGTTATCACTGGTGAATTCTATCAAACAATTAGAGAAGAGCTAACACCCATCCTTCTCAAGCTCTTCCCAAAAATTGCAGAGGAAGACACACTCCCAAACTCATTCTACGAGGCCACCATCACCCTGATACCAAAACCAGACAAAGATACTACAAAAGAAGAAAAGTACAGACCAATATCACTGATGAATACAGATGCAAAAATCCTCAACAAAATACTAGAAAACAGAATCCAACAACACATTAAAAGAATCATACACCATGATCAAGTGGGATTTATCCCAGGGATGCAAGGATTCTTCAATATATGCAAATCAATCAATGTGATACACCATATTAACAAATGGAAGAATAAAAACCATATGATCATCTCAATAGATGCAGAACAAACTTTTGACAAAATTCAACACCCATTTATGATAAAAACTCTCCAGAAAGTGGGCATAGAGGGAACCTACCTCAACATAATAAAGGCCATATATGACAAACCCACAGCCAACATTGTTCTCAACGGTGAAAAAGTGAAAGCATTTCCTCTAAGATCAGCAAGAAGACAAGGATGGCCACTCTTGCCACTATTATTCAACATACTTTTGGAAGTCCTAGCCAGGGCAATCAGAGATAAAAAAGAAATAAAAGGAATACAAGTTGGAAAAGAAGAAGTAAAACTGTTACTGTTTGCAGATGACGATGCTATACATAGAGAATCCTAAAGAGACCACCAGAAAACTACTAGAGCTAATCAATGGGTTTGGTAAAGTTGCAGGATACAAAATTAATGCACAGAAATCTCTTGTGTTCCTATACACTAACAACGAAAGATCAGAAAGGGAAATTAAGGAAACAATCCCATTCACCATTGCAACAAAAAGAATAAAATACCTAGGAATAAACCTACCTAAGGAATTAGCCACATATGTACTCAGAAACTATAAGACACTGATGAAAGAAATCAAAGATGACACAAACAGATGGAGAGATATACCATGTTCTCAGGTTGGAAGAATCAATATTGTGAAAATGACTATAGTACACAAAGCAATCTACAGATTCAATGCAATCCCTATCAAATTACCAATGGCAGTTTTTACAGAACTAGAACAAAAAATCTTAGAATTTGTATGATCTTTCAGATCTTACAGATCTTTCTGTATTCATTCTTATTAAATGAAATACTGTGTTTCCTTCCAGGAATTAATACTTACCTGAACTAGCCTCTGTCAAGTAACTAATCAGAGAGGAAACACATTTGTTATGTCTTTTCTTTCTCTCTGTCCAGATCCCAGAGGTGAAATGGAAACAGAGCTGGGTATATAGGTGGGTAGATAAATGTCAGTCTTAAAATAATGAGATTAATAGTGTTACATGAATAGATTCATTACCCCAAATTTACACTTTTTTATAATTATTTGGAGAAATAGATCCGATCTCAATTCCTGTTCTTCTTGGAATTACATATCAGCCTTTCCAATCTCATTCTATTTCCTTCTCAAGGAGGAAAAGTCACCCAAATTCAGTGACCTGACATTCTAGATATTGTAATAGCCACATTTACACTCAGTGATCTAAATAAAAGCATTCAAATTAAAATGTATTAGCAACTACCGTCCCTTAATCTGGATGTGTAGGTTAAAATTTAATCACATAGAGTTAATAAACATGTCTACTTTTGTTTCCTAACTTTGCATTTCATGGAAAAATCCAAGAACCAGCACAGTGTTTTAATTTCAATTATTTTATCCAAACTTTCAGCAATGAAATGTATCAAAAATAAAATCATGCTATAATTAACACAGTTTATGACCACATAAAATATGAACAAATGTGGCACACCTATATTAAATCAATATTTCAATTAGTTATATAAATATATTTCTATTGAATTAATGTCCACATATCATTAAATTTATATTTAACCAACTAATACTCATGAAGAAGTCAACTCAATTAAATGCCAATTGCAATATGAGTGTGTAGAATAAGACAGTTTTGTTGAGTGAATTAAATGTAGTGTAAACTCCTAACCCATTATTTTCTCTCTAAAGATTGTCTCAATCCAGATTTCTTGTAGTAAAGTCTCTACCCAGAAAACTTATCTAATAATGAATATACTTATCAAAATTCATAGCAGGCCTTACTGTAGAATATTGAGAACTATGACCACTAGCATTCTTATTCAATACACAAATCTGTAGTGAAACAGTGTAGATATTTTATAACATAAATATCAATTCAATAATCCCTAGATTTTAAAAAATACTTAATTTCAGAGTAAGTAGCTTTATTACTTTTCTTTATATTGAAACTATTTTTTAATTTCTGACTTTCCAGAACAAATTCTAGAGCCTCAAATATGTTTAAATGTAATATTACTCAAAGCATACCTAAATACTGTTACTACACACACACACACACACACACACACACACACACACACACTTCAAGTTGAAGTTAGCCCCTAATGAGCTATTGTACCTATTGTCAAAATTAAGGCAACCATCCATATTAGCATACATCTGTATAGTTCCTTACCATTTTTTAAAAATAGAGAAATATTTTGAACTAAATGTCTTTTTCAGTGTTTTCTGCTCTTTTAAACAAATCTAGTTCTTAGGATTGATATAATTATTCAATTTCTCATCTACAATAGTTACTTAAAATTTCTGAATCTAGATAATGCTTTCAATAACTGCAAAACTCAATTTCAGCATCCTTAACAAGTGTGCCCCTCTCTTTCCAGGGTTATATGCCTCTTCAGAATTCACATGGCATTTTGCATTTCTAATCCATTCATAATATAAGCTATACACTACAAACTGTAAGTTATAATTAAACTTTTTCTTCCTAGATCCAAAGATCTAAACATGAATTGTCACCTGTAGACCTCACTTCCTTTGCAGCTCTCTCATTGCTGTTCTAAACCATTTATTCATTTCTTTATTCACAAGTCTCAATACCATTGAAGTACCTTCCATGGGATCATTCTTGCCATTACCCGTGATAGTGAGCATTACCTAATGGCCTCCCAGGTACTAGTTCTTTTGAGCTATCAGCTTTAGCACAAGGGTACTCTCCTCCTTCCTTCTTCCCTGCAGCTTTGCATCCTTCTTGGAAACCTCAACATCCACAAGGATCATCCACCAACAGGTGTCACTGGCTCATCAGTTTCTTGACCTACTTTGCTCTGTCTTTTTTCTCAAATTCGCTCTAGTCATTCTACTGTATATCTTCTCATGACCACTATCTATGTCACCTTTAAATCGTGATTTGAAATGTTTGTTTTTATTAATCTGTCTCTGTTTATTTCCCGCTGACTTACTTTACTGCCCATAACAACCTCCAATGAATGCATCAAACCCTACCTCATTTTTACTCTATCCTCACCCTCTTATTGTCCCAACCTCCTTTGTATTTTCCCACTTAGCACTGTAATGACTCTCTCACAAATATCATTAACTTCCTTGTCCTTCCGGGTTTTTTTTGTTGGCGGGGGGCGGGGTCAGGGGGCATACTCACATGTCAAAATACCACTGCTTCAGAAGCTCCACCCACCTGCACAGACTCAAGCAGCTGAACGTTGATGGAGAAAAAAATCCCACAAACTTGCTGGATGGACTCAGTTCACATTTATGATCACTGATCTCAAATAGGCGCTCAACACTCTAGGACAATGCAACTCCATTTTTCTGCTAAATGACCTTTTCTGCTTTCTGGGATGACAATCTCACGCCTTCTCCTCAAATCTTCAACAACTCATCCCCAACCTGACTCTCAGCATGGGGATAAAATCATTGAAACCAGTCAAAACGACTTCATTTTTCTATCATCACTTTAACCAGTATTTACCCATATGCTCAAGTGTCCCACCCGTGGAGCTGAAAGAATAATCACTGTGTGAAAGCCAGCCTTAATAAGCCAGACTTAATACATAGTATCTATGTCTTTGATACTATTCATCTCTGCCTTTGTGCTGTGATTTCCCTTCCTTCAGAACTAATTTCTCCTCAAGTGTCTCACCTTCCTGGCCTTATTTCCTCATCTCCTAGTTTTCCTCACCCTTCTCTAGTCAGACTTTCTGTGTCGCCATTCCAGAGACTTCTCGTATAAAGTCTGCCAAACCTGAAGATCAATTTTCTCTCTTCAGGTTACATTACATCTTAGCAGTGTTAAGCATATCCTCTTTTTCATAAAAGTTTCTTTTCTCAGCTTTCTTGACATTTCACTAGTGACTACTAGTAATGCACTCCCATTTCCTTTGTTGGTATTTTTTTTCTACTTTATCAGTTACTGGCTAGAGAGGTGTCCTAAGGCCCCTTCCTCACCCCTCTTCCCTCTATGTGCATTCCCTCCCACAGCTAACTTATCCCATGACTGCAGAGAGCATCCAAACCCTGACTTTCAAATGCACAAAAATAACAGAGCCCTAGTGCATGACTGTCAGATTCCTATACCCAGCTTTCCTACTCGCTGTCTGCACTAGGATTTGTACTCAGTTTAGACAACACAGAGGTAATAGTTTTCCTTGTTTTGTTATTTCCTTTTGTTATTTGCACCCCTAAAAATAAAGGTAAAGGGGCTTCCCTGGTGGTGCAGTGGTTGAGAGTCTGCCTGCCAATGCAGGGGACACGGGTTCGTGCCCCGGTCTGGGAAGATCCCACATGCCACGGAGCGGCTGGGTCCGTGAGCCATGGCCGCTGAGCCTGCGCGTCCGGAGCCTGTGCTCCGCAACAGGAGAGGCCACAACAGTGAGAGCCCCGCCTACCGCAAAAAAAAAAAAAAAAAAAGAAAAAAATAAAGGTAAAATAAAATAAAACCCTGATGTAAATCTGAATAGAATTCCATTAAGAGTGTGAAAGAATTTGAAAAAAAAAAATCAATATTTCTACATCAACAAAACTTGGCTTAAAACAATGGTAATTTTTTCCCCTTTTATATTGACAAGCTAGTATTTTCAAACATTAGATATTAGCAGCACTTATTCCACCTCATTTGAATTGCCTATTTCAAATCACATTTACTTCAATATGTCATTCTGACAATGAAAATCATAAGGCAGTGTTACAATAAAGTATCACAAACTAACAGGGCAAATGCTTGCCAATTTAGAAACTCATAAATAAAAAGATTTATATCAATACTTTAAATTGCAATATGTACATGTGAAAATTTATAAATTCTGAGAAATAAACATATTTCAATCATTGAATCATTTACATATTAATCTAGAAAAATACTGTCATATTGCAACTTGAATCAATTGTAATGATATTTCTGTATTTTATTATCTTTATTTTACCTCTTACCATTTGTGTGTAAATACTATATGTTTAAATATATGTAACTTTAGGTATTCCAGCTAATATATAATTAACCTTCTTTTAATTATGGAAATATAATTTTTCTTAACAATATAGAATGAATTTTACTCAAGTGTTAAACTGTTCAACTACAATAATGGAAATGTAAATATACAGAGGCCAAAATGCCTATAATTACTGTTCCATCTATTTTGCTTGTAGCTAATATGTAACATTTGGTAGGCATTGCAGGAGAAAAGTTATTTTAAGAGAATTATGTCCATATGTAAAACTCTTGAAGTTAGAGATTTTTTTCTTCTAATATCCCAAGTATTCTTTAAGTGCATAAAGAATTATAAAACCTATATAGATGCTAAGTTTTGTAACTGACAAATTTCTTATTTGGTAAGATTTTTATTGTTATTATCACTGCTTAGTTTCAGCTTGTTCGAGGACAGTATTCTCCCACTTTTTTGATATTTGGGTATTTTATTAAATTCATTCAGATGAATTTAAGGAGACTTTCTCCATATAGTACTTTAATCCCATGTATTTTGTTTAACTGAAATATGTTGGGAAAAGATAACTGGTTTTATTAACAAATTGAGTGAAAATGACCTTAGGTAAATTATTTCAAGATTTAATTTAAAGGAACAGTTCTATCTAATCTGAGAATTAACCAAAAATGACTTCACAACTGTAGCTGTGTTTCATAACCATCTACTGTTATCACTGGTGGAATTTACAGTCTGAGATGTGTAACTGTGGGTAGGCTTGCATATGTGTGATCATGTGTGGAGTAATTTTTAAATGTATCAAGAAAAAAACAAGTTCAGATGCAAATGCAAGGCTCCGGAAATGCCCTCTTGCCTCTCATGATAGCAGAATCAGAAAGGACCAGCAGATGTAGTCATCAAAGAGATAGATCATCAAGTCAGCCAAAGCTCCTGATTCCTGGGTCCTCTGAACTCCAGCTCAGGAAACACATTACTCAAGCCCTACCCTCTGGGAAGCCCCTGAGGGTCTCCTCAACCCAAGTTTCTATTATAAATGTAACAACAAAAGTAATGAAATCATAACAACAAGTTATGAGAACTTGTTTTTTCCTATCCATGTACACCATATAAAGATTTTGGGCGATCCTGAGTGCCCTGACCACATCTAGAAGTGCTAAGAAAAAACATTCTTTCTTTCCTGCAGTATCAGACATTGTGCAGAGGAAGAAAACCCCAAACCAACCCACACACATGTGGTCTGTGACGTACACGTAATGGAAAGAGCAACCTGGTTTTTGAGGTTAAGTTATTCTATCACACTGACGTTTCACAGTGACCATCAGACTAGTCCAGGCCGAGGTTATCAATTTTAAGAATCTCTAAATACTAACGATAAAACACAGGTTTTGTTCAATCTTTTTTTTCAAATTTTAGAAATCTGGAACAATCCCAAACCCTCCCTGAACTGTCTGAACTTGAAAAGCTACAAAAGACGTCAAGGAAAAATAACAATTTCATGAACAATTGTTTTTGTATGTTATATTCTGTTTGGTATTAGCACATCACTCAAATATCTGAAAAATGTCTAAGATCAGCTACTTCTATCACCTGCCCTGGGAAGGTGGCAAATAGAAATCAGAACAGAGGGTCCCTCCTGTGGGTACACCACAGACTGGTGGCTTGTGGGCCACACAGGCTGCAGAGAGATTAGCACTGGCATTTTGAGGGAGGAGGTCAGGGCCAGGGAACTCTGCTTACATAAAACTTGATCTCATATCAAATCCATCTCTCCTCTACAATCTAAACTTCAACCTGTTGAACTGAGATGCAAAAAGATGCTACATGCAACTAACCGATGGCTTAAAAACCCATTACTTCCTAACTAGTATTCTTTATATTATCCTCTTGTTAAGGTGAGTTACTATCTCAAGCAAACAAGACTGCTGAAAAGGTATTAGTTTCAGGATTCCAGATAAAAACATGAGAGTAACCTTAGAAAATTCTCTAGAGTCGGAAAAAGAAAGTATAACACATTTGCATAAAAAGCAATAATGATGTATTTAAAGGTAAGCATCTTTGGGGGAATATTTGCTCAAAATTTTGAGTAAATTCCTGATAAATGTCCTGGATTTATCTTGATGGGTAAATATATACACACATGAATGGATCCAGGAAGTATATGAGAATTTATGCTAATATGATAGCAATCATCCTCTTATAAAATGATTAGTAGTTTTTTAAAATAGTTTTCATCTGTGACAGATACTAAACAATAGTCTTAGTTATATTTACAAAGGTGGTTTTATTGAAAAAATACTTCAGAACGTTTCACACATATTGTATACTTTATTGGTCATTTGCCTTGCTATTTCTCACACAATAATATTTTAAAACACCCTCCAATGGTAATTTTTCATGTTTCTTAGCTGATTTGTTTAGTGTCTAGTTGGCAAGAACCTGGGTTTCAAGGTGCCAAGAAAAAAAACTGCATCCAATATGTTTAGAAATCAAATATTTATGATTGCATTCATGGTAATTTCACTCTTGCAAAAGTTTTCTCCCCTAAATTAAAATGAAACAAAGTTCCACGTGTGGTTAGAAAGAATGGCAAAGCTAGAACCAGGTCCCCTGAAACAATAGAGTCATCAGGCAACTTTATAGCCCGGTCTAATTCGATGTGTCAGACCCTAATCAGCTCTGTTTCACAGCGCTTTGCTCCATAAAAGCAGATTTGTTTAAAGGCAACCTGTGTATTTCAGCATGACTGGGGCCAAAGAATAACGGCTGAAAGCTGGCAGATCTCGTGGGTTAGATGGTGGGGATAAAGTGAATCCATCATTTGCTGGAGAGGCAGAGAAAAAGTGACAGGCTCATTCATGCCTTCGAGACATTTTTAGGTCTACTGAAAATTTTAATCTGTGCACTCTAGATGAGCCCCTGCACTCCCTAATTTAGAACATGTAGCCATGTGCGGAATCTGTCTGCCTCAGATAGGGCAGGCAGGATGCTGTAGGACAGCCAGCCCTCCAAGCGGTTTTCTCCTCTAAATGCATCCTGCCTTGAACTTTACACACAACGCATAAGTTCCCTTTACAGGAGGATTTCAGAGTTAATTAAACGCGGAATTTGTTTCTTTAGAAATCATGTACGCTTAGGGGTTAAGTAATAGCATTTCAGCAACTACTTTAATTTAGGATTAAGCCTACTGTACATTTTCCAAGGGAGTTTTATTTTTATAAGGACACATCTATAGAGATGGGGAAATTTGGCCCTTCTGTTACTATAAAAGGTTTTTAAAATAGCTTTTAAAAAAGACACCACACACTAAGAGATGCTGCAAATCAGCAAATTCAAAATCATCCCTTGTGTAAAAAGCACTGGAAACAGACAAATAAAGGAGGGTGCTGGTAAAATTTTTGCTCTGCCGATAAGGCCGTCAAATGACTTCCACCAAAGGCTCCCAGGTTTGAGTTCTCTTTGCTCTGGATTTGCTCTTTGCACGCCACAGTAATAATCCCAGAAGCATAATATTTACAAATATTTGGGTCAAAGATGACAGGTCAGATTTTTATGATCAAACTAGCAAGTCAGTGCCAATATATATCGTCATTTAGTAGGAACTCCGACTAAAGTTCCTACATAGAATAGTACATATTATCATTCTTAATTTTCTTAAAGGTGGAGCCTTAACAGGGGACAAAATGTGAGCAAATGAAGAACAGAGCAATCTAGGAAGTTAGTATTTTCTTCAGTGGATTTACTTTGGAAGCACCATGCAATAAAAGCTTCACAGTAAATGTAGGACTTGAGTTCATGTTCATTGATGTTTTTGAGCATCGTTTGCAAGAACGTTGCACGTCAGCAAAATGCCCGATCTATTAGGTTGTAGATTTACAAGAAGCCAGAGAATATTTTTCAAAATAAAATTTAGAAAAATAAAGTGCATTTAAAGTTTGGGAACACCCACAACCTTTTTCTAGTTCTGTTTAGTTTAAATTATTAGTGAGACTTCGTGTGTTCTCAGCATACAATGCTTCTTTCCTTTCCCGAGCTTTTGCACTGGCCATAAAGTTTGAGATGAAAATAACCGGTTACCGGTTTTAAGGTAGAAATACGATTAGGCAGCATTTGGCATTTTCTGCGGTCCACTGAGCGAGCATATGGACTCTTGGAGGTAAAAAGTTCAATTCATGAGGAAGAGCAGAGACAGCGGAAGGCTAGAATGACTACAGTAAAATAAAACAGCCCCAAAGCCCCACCGAATAAGCACCCGTCCATAAATCTTGTTAATCCTCAAAATAAAGTGAGTAAGGGAGAAAAGTATGCCCTCCTTCAGACTGGCCCAGATTCTTTATTACTTAAATGAAAGGCTTGAAAAAAAGAAATGATTAGGAGAGTGAAAGAGGTAATTAGATCAAGAAAAATGGAAACTTCTGTAGTTTGTAGAATATAAGCCACGGATAGTACTGTGAGGAAGTATAAATATCCTGTATTGAATGTGTCAAAGTTGGTATTGGCATCTGTGCAGATTTCTGTTGGTTGTGTGAAAGATTCTCATTTTAAAGCGATGCATCTATATGGCATGTGATCTCCATTGTTTGACCTGTTAAAATAATAATCATATTGTTCTAAATGTATCCCCTGTCCAAATACCTTGTCCAGAGTTTTAATTCTGGAACACTTCCTGTTTCAGTTCTTATTCATTTGGACAATAATTATATATTCCTGAGTTCTAAAAATAGACATTGGAAAAGGAAGTTAAATAAAGCAAACAAAGATCATCTAACCGTGACTAAAGGCCTCAGCAAGAATTGTAATTTGGAAACTTTATCTTAATGTCTGTGGGGAATCTGCTAGTAAAATAAATCTTTGGTCTTGAGAAAAATAATGCAGATATAATAATGCAAACATTTAAGATAACTTAATTAGCCCATTTTTGGATACAAGATAATGAATTTAATTGATTTGCAGGATTATTGTTTGGTAATTATAAAACAACAATTTTATAAAGCTTCAAATCTATGTAGTAAAAATGATTTTTACTTTCAAATAATTTGTTAATTATAAAACGGCATAAATGATTTTCTAAAAAGACAATTCTACATACATACATAGTAAAGAAGGAAAAATCATCCTATCACAGGCTACTTATAGATCCTAACGTTTTGCTGTGTATCTTTCCGAGTTGGATTGCTGTCAGTGAACCACATAGTATAGACACAGTTATGTAGACAGGGGCAAATACAAATGGGAGATTTGGCTGCTTATTTTTGAATCTGTTTTATGCTATCACATAAGATCATATCTTGAATATTTACCATGTCAGCTAGTACCCTTTGGAAAGAGAAATTTTGTTTACTTTGTGAGTCTCCATGTTATACATACAGCACAGTCTAGTTGATCGATAAGGGTTTTTGAGTATTTAGGTTATTTCCTTTATCCTCTTAATACAACAGCCCTAAGCTGTTTATTTATTTATTCTGTTTATAAAGTTGATGCATGGTAATTTTTTAATCTGTCCATTTCACAGAATCTAATACAAATGTCTTAAATAAAATTTCTCAAATTATAAGAAAAATGTATTTTCAATGTTTTAAATTGCATTTTTGGACTCTTCTAAGAATAACAATCATGAATAAATACTTATATGATTTTTTAAGCATAAATTCTATTTTTATGTTTTTTCCAATTAAGAAAATTCTATTTTTATGTTTTTTCCAATTAAGATTAATATCTTTTATATAATCACTCATCATATATTACCAATAGTTTTCTTTTTATATTTTTAGCAAGCTTAAAAGATTCATTTTTTGCATATGTATAATTCCAAATGTATAAAATTAAATGTAACAGAATAGTTTATGCCTTTGTGTGAGTGCTTACAAAATCTCTTTAAGTTATGGAAATATCTACCTATATTTTTTGTTCTCTTTGTTTTGAATATTATCTCATATTATCTATATGTAATATGTTTGAACACATGGTAGGGTAGAAGAATTAATTTTATTTTATTTTTGTAGTAAACAGTTACGCTGGAACTATTATTAAATAATGTCTCTCTTCCATTGATTTCAGAGTGTCATCTTTAGCATGTATGTACTAAAAACTAGACACTAAAGTCTGTTTCTGTTCTTTGGTTCTGTTTGATTAAATTCTGTCTTTCCAACTCAAGAGGACACCGTTTCAATCACATGGCTATTTAAAATGTATTTTAATTTTTAGCACAGCAAGTTCTCTCATTATAATTTAATTAAATTAAAATAAATTGACAAATTTTCTCCCAGTATTGCTTCCCAAACCATTTCATCATACTTCTGTTAAGTAGCCCAAAGTAATATCGTTATTTACATTTATATTTTACTTAGGGATAAGTTGCATTTAAAAATATTTTTATGTTTATTCATACAACTTTAGAAAAATTGTCTCTCTCTCTCTAGAGATAGATACATACATACATACATACTTACATAGATACATAGATGCATACATAGATGCATAGATAGAGATATACATACATACCGAGTTAATTTTTAGATGATGTGCATTTTTATGGTAGGTGTAAATGAAGGCTTTGAATCCATGTGCTTCTTAGTTACTATTGCTAGATTTTGGAAATTTTGGAATTTGATTTCTATGATTCTTAATATATATTAATTGTATTCCCTTGGCTTATCTACGTAGTAAATTAAATCTGCAAAGATAATTTTTTCACAGGCTTTTATATCAGTTAAAGAAAATCTACAATCAAAACAGAGTTTTCACTAAACTCTAATCACATCACTTTTCAAAGTGCCAGAGAGACAGCACTAAAACACCACATCCGCATCATAGAGTATATGGTCTTATTTTATACCATATTTATTCCTATGTTTGATAGTTCTGATTTAGTCTTTTATTCTTTAAAAAATCTATTAAATATTATTTTAGAGGATGAATTTTATTGTTTTTAGTTTTTATTTTTTCAGTTATCTATATCAATATGAGTCTTATTCTTTATTAATTTATTTTTCTTTTGTTGGGATGTTGTAGGCCTTTTCATTCTTACTTACTGATTTTACGCCTAGTTTATTTTAATTCTGTCCAGGTGGCTTTGCTGTATGTAGGTCGAGATCTTTCTGGGGGGGCTTCAAGATTGTGTTAAATATTATGCTTTGAATTTTAATTTTTTTCCATAACTATCTATCTATATTTATATCTTATATTAATAGATATAAATTGATTTTATATAACTATATCTAGATATATAGAGAGAGATTGATAGATACAGATACTGATACTGGTACAGATACAGATATAGAATAAATAGATCAGAAGCAACCTGAATCTGTTTTGACATCTTTCCTCGGACAATGCAATTAATTCCTCTCCTCCACTCCCTCCTTTTATTTATTTTTGGGGCCAGTGGCTTGAGGTCAACTTGTTAAAATAAGAAGTTAACAAGGTGTTGAATGAAGGGCCTCCAGCCTGTCCTCCCCAGGTTCCCCTAGTGTCATGTGAGCAGGCTTCTGTCGCGCTAAAGCCCTGGAGGCCGCCCTTCGGTCCCAGAACCCTGGTTAAAGACGGCGTGACTTTAAGGGTCAGACATGTGAGCCTCTGGATGCAGCCAAGTGAGAAATCGGCTCCAGTGGATGACCTTGGACAGACAAACTGAGTAATCTCCTTCCAAACTGGTCTGGGAATTTGTGCTAATGAATTCTTCCAAGTTTGAAGGAGGAGAGAATGGGTGCTTAAAAGGTAAGGGGCGCCTTCATTCCTGTCCTGCCCCTAGGTTCTTCAGAAAGCAGAAACTAACACAGCATTGTAAAACAACTATACCCCAATAAACATTTTTTTAAAAAAAGAGAAGGGAAGGGGAAGAAACAAACAAAAACCCCCTGAAACCCCCAGGCATCAGATATTTCCAGTTGTGGACAAATGCTCTATTTCTGGATAACAAGTTTGATTAATTTAAACATGGTTAGATGAATTTAAGGTTGGAGTTGAGATTCCTGTCTTCCAGAGCAACATAGAGGAAAGCAGTGATCCCAGGAGCTGTACCATCTCTCATCAGGATTAGCATGGGTGTACCAACTCACATTCCCACCAGCAGTGCAAGAGTGTTCACTTTTCTCCACACCCTCTCCAGCATTTATTGTTTGTAGGTTTTTTGATGATGGCCATTCTGACTGGTGTGAGATGATATCTCATTGTAGTTTTGATTTGCATTTCTCTAATGATTAATGATGCTGAGCATTCTTTCATGTGTTTGTTGGCAGTCTGTATATCTTCTTTGGAGAAATGTCTATTTAGGTCTTCTGCTCTTTTTTGGATTGGGTTGTTGTTTTTTCGTTATTGAGCTGCATGAGCTGCTTGTAAATTTTGGAGATTAATCCTTTGTCAGTTGCTTCATTTGCAAATATTTTCTCCCATTCTGAGGGTCGTCTTTTCATCTTGGTAATGGTTTCCTTTGCTGTGCAAAAGCTTTTAAGTTTCATTAGGTCCCATTTGTTTATTTTTGTTTTTATTTCCATTTCTCTAGGAGGTGGGTCAAAAAGGATCTTGCTGTGATTTATGTCATACAGTTGTGGAGAACAGTATAGAGGTTCCTTAAAAAACTACAAATAGAACTACCATATGACCCAGCAATCCCACTACTGGGCATATACCCTGAAAAAACCATAATTCAAAAAGAGTCATGTACCAAAATGTTCATTGCAGCTCTATTTACAATAGCCCAGAGATGGAAACAACCTGAGCGTCCATCATCGGATGAATGGATAAAGAAGATGTGGCACATATATACAATGGAATATTACTCAGCCATAAAAAGAAACAAAATTGAGTTATTTGTAGTGAGGTGGATGGACCTAGAGTCTGTCATACAGAGTGAAGTAAGTCAGAAAGAGAAAGACAAATACCGTATGCTAACACATGTATATGGAATCTAAGAAAAAAAATGTCATGAAGAACCTAGGGGTAAGACAGGAATAAAGACACAGACCTACTACAGAATGGACTTGAGGATATGGGGAGGGGGAAGGGTAAGCTGTGACAAAGTTTGGTATATACACTACCAAACGTAGAATAGATAGCTAGGGGGAAGCAGTCGCATAGCACAGGGAGTATAAGCTCGGTGCTTTGTGACCACCTAGAGAGGTGGGATAGGGAGGGTGGGAGGCAGGGAGTTGCAAGAGGGAAGACATATGGGAACATATGTATATGTATAACTGATTCACTTTGTTAAAAAGCAGAAACTGGGCTTCCCTGGTGGCGCAGTGGTTGAGAGTCCGCCTGCCTATGCAGGGGACACGGGTTCGTGCCCCGGTCCGGGAAGATCCCACATGCCGCTGAGCGGCTGGGCCCGTGAGCCATGGCCGCTGAGCTTGTGCGTCCAGAGCCTGTGCTCCGCAACGGGAGAGGCCACAGCAGTGACAGGCCCGCGTAGCGTGAAATAAATAAATAAAATAAAAACCAACTACTGGAATATGGCATATTTATCTGGAACTGGAGTGAATGTCTTCTTTGTGCAGGAGTGCAGGGTACAGAGAAAGCATGCATCCCTGACGGCATTCCTTAATAGAGCTCTGGAAGCCAGAATTCTAAACACAGCTGGGTTATGATGTCCTTTAGGGAAAAAAAAAGGCTCATCTTTATTTTGAATGTGTTGTGCTTCTATAAATAACAAGTTGAACTAAGCATTGTTTCTGCTTCACTTTACAAAACCTAACTGGTGGATTTGGTTTTTGGTGATTCATTACTGTAGGCTAATTAAGTGGTTAAGGACACGAAAAGTTCACTCCCAGCCTGCAGTTCTTCAAGCATTTATTTCCTTGTCAGTATTATTATGTCAGCAAGTATGTGGGGGGGGGGGGTAAGAGACGCCCTGGAAACTGTTCACCCAATTAAAATAAAATACTGCAAAAATTATATATATGAAGGTGTTATCAATGAATCCCAATATTCTGGCTTTAAAAATTAAAGGGTTTTTTTCATAAAAGAATCCAGTAATACATACATAAATGTGTATGGCCAAGTTTGTCACATTTTCCACAGGGAGAGTTAAAGCAATGTAATGCCTTGTCTTTGAATATGCTTTGATCTGGTGGAACCAACAGGCTAGGCTATCAAGAGAGGAAACACAGACATCTACGGCTGGCTGCCTCTTACATGAGTAGTTGTAAGTAGCATATTAAGTGAGTTGACTCCAAAGAACGGATTGTGTTTTGTAAGCATTTGGTAAACAGAATTGGCGAAACCCATTAAAAAATAGTAATCCCTGAGAACTGGAGTGATGTATGTGTCCACTCAAGAGGAATGTGGTGTCAGCCCTGTGGTTCTGCAACATCGTGACCTGTTTTCTAGGAAGCATAACTTTAGGATCAGGTTATGATTTATAAAATCATCTCCCAGGTGGAGGTTTAAGATGGATAAAACAGGACCGTTTGATGTTAATGAAATGTTTAATGGGAAGCCAACCTAATGATTTCTGTTTGAGTGTTCTTGTGCCTTCATTCATATTTTCTAAAGAAAGCAGAACAATGTGGGGAGTACATTAATCATGTTACTACTCTGGTTGGAATAACTTATTTAACAGTATCATAGTTTCCTGGAAGATTTACTAAGGCTCTTCAATTACTTAAGTCTTGTAGAATAATTTTCATAGTGACAAGAGCTGATGAGAAAAAAATACATGAATGAAGTCATTAGCCTAGAATGTTTCAGAAGCACCTGGATGAATAAAATGTTTTCATTCCTCAGTTTATCAGGAAATAATGTTTTCTATGTATCAACTTTTCAATATTGTGGATAAATGGCAAATATTTACTAATGAAGAAATTAAGTAAATATTTTGACATCAGTTTGCTTGCTTGTGGAAAAAATGTCCTACTCCAATTTTCTGAGAGGTCAGACACCAGTCAAAATTGCATGAATCCTTTTCACAAGGACCTCTGTACTTCCTCTTAGTATTTTCCATTTCCTCCCAGTATTCTAAGCATTACTTGTGTGTACCTGCTTGCAGAAGCCTTTAGGTCAATCCGGTGAAGTATTTTCTTATACAACTTACATTGAACAAAGCGCTTAAAAGTCTAAATAATGGAATTGCAGGCTCTGTGGTAGATATAAAAAGATATTGTTTTCACTCAAATCCGACAAGCCATTGATTATTAAATGTACTTAAACGTACCATTGTTTTATGTACCGCTCAGACAGAAAATAAAATTATAAACTATAATGCATGCTTAGGAATAATTTACACAGCATATATATTCATCACACTAGCCTTTGGAAACTTGAAAATATCTTTAATATATTTCAAGGAAGATGTCCTCTGTTTTCTTTTTTATTGTTTGCAGGTGATGGGCAATCATTTTGCACATAACTCACTTGCAAAATGGAACACATGGTGTTCTACCTGTGGATTTTTCCCATTCTTAGGTACAATAAAGCACTTTATTTTTGCTTTGCAAGAAAATAAATGGAATTGCAGTCATTCCTCCAATGGCTAACATTTGCTGGCAGAGATTGAAAGATGCCATCAATTCCTAGATGATGTGTCTTGAACTTAGAGTTGATATACTGAGGGAAATGTGCTTCTAGAATAGCTGAAATGTAGTACTTGGGGAAGGATTCCATTCCTAAAGCCATTTAATTTGGTTGCTCAGAAGAAGGAACTGTCTACCACTGTTATCCATCTATGGTTATCAATCCTAGAACTTCAGGGGCATTAGTAGTGTATTTATTAAGAGATGGACCATGTAGAGGTATACTATGAAATATAGCCTATGTTTTCGTTAACTATTCTCTGTATTAAAATTCAACAATTAGTTATTAATATCCTTAATTTACCTTAATCATTAAATATCCTTAATTTACCTTAATATCCTTAATTTACCTTAATCATTAAAATATATATTTATAAATAAACAAATATTTATTCTTGGAAATATTACGAACTAGTTGACAGAGAATGCAAGCATATGTGAAATGAAGTTAAAATCATTTCAAAATGGAGCTTTAAAAATTAGATAATTTTGTACACCCTGATGTACACATATTACACCATGATGTTTATCGACACATTATATGTTTCCATTTGTAATGCAATTTTCAGAACAGTTAATAGTTTCCTCCTTGATATTTTGCTAAAATTTTGAACATGCTCCTAGCAGGTAAAAAATGGCCCAGGGTCTTCTCTGAATAATTAAATGCATGGGAATGGTTACTTGAGAGTAGCATATTTTTTCACTTTATTTATTGAAAACTATTAAAACTATAGGCAGACATTTCCTGTGTTATGAAGCGCTGAATTGAAGGAAATATCTGTATGCAGCCAGATGGCATAGAAACAAATACCTCGTTATTTGTATTTACACACCAGTGTGAAGCAGCTTTCAAAGTTTTTACTTCATCACTTCAGAATTTAAAGAAATCACATTGTATTATTTTTCTCATTTTAAAATAGTCTTCTGATAAAAATCTTCATTACACATGACATCTTTAGAGTTTCAATTTCTCTTTTTAAGATTAAAATGCAAACGTATTCAAACCTATGGCTATGTGACCTAACAGTCTCTTTTTGAAATGCTGAAAGGAAAAATATACAGGCTTTTGGGTTTGACAGAACTAGGGAGAAAATATTTGCAAATGATGTGACTGACAAGGGGTTAATATCCAAAATATACTAACAGCTCATACAACTCAATATCAAAAACAGACAACCCAATCAAAAAATGGGCAGAAGAGTTAAGTAGACATTTTTCCAAAGAAAACAAACAGATGACCAAAAAAAAGCACATGAAAAGATGTTCAATGTCGCTAATTATTAGAGAAATGTAATTCAGAACTATAGTAAGGTATCACCACAAACCAGTCAGAATGGCCATCATCAAAAAGTCTACAAATAACACATTCTGGAGGGAGCGCAGAGAGAAGGGAACCCTTGTACACTGTTGGTGAGAAGGTAAATTGGTGCAGCTTCTATAGAAAACAGTATGGAGTTTCTCAAATACTAAAATTAGAGCTACCATGTGATCTAGCAATCCCACTCTTGGATATATATCTGGAAAAAATGAAAACTTTAATTCAAAAAGATACATGCACCACAGTATTTCATATAGAGGCCTAGAGAATATTATACTTAGTGAAGTAAATCAGACAGAGAAATACATGTATTTTATGATATCACTTATATGTGAAATCTAAGAAATAATGCAAATGAATCTATATACAAAACAGAAACAGACTCACAGACATAAAAACAAGCTTACATTACCAAAGGGGAGAGAGGGAGGGAAAATTAGGAATATGGGATTAACAGATACAAACTACTATACATAAAATAGATAAGCAAGAAGGATTTACTATACGGCACAGGGAATTTTATTCAATACCTTGTAATAACCTACGATGGAATATAATCTGAAAAAATATATAATGGAATCACTTTGCTGTACACCTGAAATTAACACAATATTGTAAATCAACTATACTTCAATAAGAAAATGTAGAGTAAAAAAAACCAAAAAAACACTAGGTCCCAATTCCAGCACTGACCCTGATCACATACATTTCCCGTTCTGTAAAATGGGGCAATGAGACATGATTATTGTGAAATTTGCCTGGGCTGTTACATACAGATCATGGTGCATGGTTTATAAGAGATAATCAACTATTTAACCCACCTTAACCACAGTTATATACAATAAAGGGAAAACAATATGAAAATACTTATTAAAATATGAATAGCCATAACATTTATACAAATTAACATCTTGAATACAAATATCTGATGCCCAGAACCTTTTGTAAACGGAAAAGAAATTGAAGAAGAAGGAAAAAGAGTAGAAAAGGAAGACAAGGAGCAGTAAGGAGAGATTGAAGAAAAGAGGATGGGAGGAAGGAAGGATGGAGGGAGGAGAGAGGGGAGGAGGGAGGGAGGAAGGAAGGAAGGAAGGAAGAAAGGATGGAAGGAAGGAAGGAGGAAGGAAGGCAGGAGGAAGGAAGGATGGAAGGAAGGAAGGGAGGAAGGAAGGAAGGATGGAAGGAAGGAAGGAAAGGAGGAAGGAAGGAAGGAAGAAGGAAGGAAGGAGGAAGGAAGGATGGAAGGAAGGAAGGAAGGAGGAAGGAAGGATGGAAGGAAGGAAGGAAGGAAGGAGGAAGGAAGGAAGGAGGAAGGAAGGGAGGAAGGAAGGGAGGGAGGGAGGAAGGAGGAAGGAACTAGTCTTCTTTCATCAAGTAAAATAGTTGATGTAGTATCAATCAGTGTTTAGGATTTTTATTCCATTTTTATTTATCAGTTTGCTACATTAAGTATAATTGTCAATCTTAACGTCATTCATAAACGGAAGGCTATTGTTATTTTATAACTATTAAAGTTATGAAATGCCTACTACATTTCATTCCCTGAGCTATGCTTGTGGACAGTGTCTTATTCAAATATGAAGCAAACCCAATGAGTTTGGCTTAATTATTTTTATTTTACTGATGAGATGACAGAAGTTGCGATTTACTGACCAAACTAAAGTTACTTGAAAGCACAAGCTTACTTGTTAATGTAGACCTGAACCCATATTATAAACCATAACATTTCCTTTCAAAAATATGCAAGATACAGGTTATTTCTCAGGAGCCAAGAACCAAAAACAAAGTAAAACCATACTAGTTGTTAATAAATTCCCTTGAGGAACATTGTGGAATAAGAAATACAGTGCATGAGCACCTCTATTAACGCTACCGAGTCCAAGCTCATACTGCTTCTCACACGACAGGTCAATAAAGCAGGAGACAAGGTGTAGGGGCAAGGACTAGGGACTTTATTTGGAAAGCCGGGAGACCAAGAAGATGGCGTACTAGCGTCCTAAAGAACCATCTTGTCAAGGTCTGGATGCTAATTTCTTTTACAGAACAAAGAGGATATAATGTAAAAGGACCATAAATTGTTGCCAGTGTTTCCTGGTTTTGGCCAGTCTCTGGACAGGATATGTTAATTTCTTCTCTCCTGCAGCCATTCACAGGTGGGCTGGGTCAGGATGTTTCCTGTGAGCTGAACAAAGGTATTTAATATTCAGGTATGGGAGGCAGGGTTCTAGGATATGGGCCATTATGTACACTTGAAGTTATAGGCAACATCCCTTTAGTGATTAACTTGTAGCAAAAGCAGTAGAATACAAAGGTTAAAGTAAAAGAAACAGATCCAATATGGAGTCAGATTTGTTCTTTCCTATTACATTAATGGAGAATCCGAAACACCTGGGCTGTCCATTTGCTAGCTGGGTATAATCTTTGGAAAATCCCTTAATATCTTGAACTTAAAATTTTTCTTGTGCATAAATGGAAATAATGACACCAAATCATAAATTTTGTAAGGAGATTAAATGAGCTAATGTGTACAGTATGTAGTCCAACTGCAAGTAAAATTGTTTTTGATTGTGATCACCAAAAGGATAACTGTTTTGATTATATAATAATTTGAAAATATTTCACATAACATTGTTATGTCCACAAAGAGATCACAGAACCATACTTTATTTTTTCAACTCTGGAAAACTCTAAGCAGTAAGAGACTATAAAGAAATGAAAAATGTCTTCAGTGGCATACTGTTATTGAACACTTTAATTTTTTATAAATGTTAATAAAATATACACAATTATGATGTTTCAAGAGAGGTTATAAAATGGCTTGTCACAAGGAGCTATTTAATATATGAGTCATGAACAAGGTGTGCAAACTTACCAAGGAAGTCATTCAAATAAGGTTAACTGGCCTGAATCCTGAAAATATATACATACTATGACATCTTTGGATAAAGAGCCAACTTTAGTGTGAATTTGCTTTAACTTTGGAGGAGCAACATATAGTCTGATTTCTCCTAAAACTGAGAGCACAGAATTGCTGCAACAGAAAAAAAGAATTCAAATATTACTTGATCATTTGTCAACAGAGAACGTGAAACTTTATTCTAAGAGTTTGAGTTAAACACAGTGTGAAAATGTGAACACTTTTTTGGGGGGTGGGGGACTTGGTGAACAAGGGAGAGGCAGGATGAAAATGGTCCTTAGCCTTTTGTCCTAATAGGTAGATTACACATTTGAGAAAAGCAGAAGTGAGAGCAGTTGTTTTCTTGCATGTTATTACATCACAGTGAGTTAGGCTAGAGACTAGAAATAAAGGGAAAAAAGTTGATCCTGCAAAAGACTACGTATCAGCATCAAAGGAAAAAATGAGATTAAAAAGTAACTCAGCTGGCCCATTAGAAGGATGTTAATACCGTCAATAGTACTTTAGTATGATGTACATTTTTAATTTGGGAGGAGTGGAGAGTTGTAAAGATTCCCTTTCATCTCAAACATCCATTTTCAGCAGTTATCAAAGAGAAGGTTGATATTTCTTGGTCAGTCACACATATACTCACATTTATATTTATGACACAAAACACACTGCTGACACCTCCCCTAAAATACACCCAAATGTGCACACTATCTGTATATGTATATATTAATGACATAAATACTGTGTTATTTAGGCCCTGACTTAACCTATATAAGGAATGCAAATCTAAGGAAATGCCTCATAATACATTATAAAATTCTATGATGTTATGTTAAAAGCCTTTATTAAAAACTTATAAAAACCTATATTCAATATATTCAATAAGAATATGTTGAACCTATATGAACCTATATTCAATAAGAAACCTATACTAAAACTTTAAACTTTTCCTCCTACCAACTATCTTAGAGTTAGGTTTTATTTTTATTTCTAAAACCCAATTATTTATATATATATGTGTGTGTACACAGGCATATATGTGTAGAAATATATGCATACATATACGTATATTTTATATATATATAGAGAGAGAGAGTGACAGAGAGACAAAAAGACAGATTTTCAATTGCATATGTGAAATTGCTTTAAGATTCTCATATAGTATCAACTCAAAGATTTACTCTGTTAGAGTTAAATAAAATTATAAATTGTCCTTGTGCTACGTAGATGTAATAGAAATCAGATCATATTATAATGATTATGTTATTCAGGAGGCAAGAAGATGTGATTAAAAGAATCTAACAAACTTAACAAAAATCGTATAATCAGAGGGACATATGGACAAGACCTAGATCTTCTGGTTTTCAGCTTGGGTATCTTTCTTTCTGCTTTGTAAGAGGCAAAAATATTAATCTATTTGTATGAGTCTTCCAAAAATGAAGGTATTGATAGTATATCCTGTGGCTTATTGTATCATTGAAACATAAAAATAAGATATTGCTATGTGACTTTTGAAATCAAAAACTTTTTAAAAAGTGCTTTGTTTTATATTATGCTTACCAAAATTTTTAAAAATACATTTTTTTCAAAAATCAACTTAAACTCCATATTTTCTTGAAAACTTAAAATACCGTGTAATGAATTTGAGCTTTTATATTAAAGAAACTACTTGTTTTATTTCACTTTGCCAAGATTGATAAGAACTGGTATTTACTACCATGAGGTTCAAAGTATATACCTTTATAACAAGTTCTGTATCTTAGGTATTATAGGGTATTTACTTATCTCTCTCTTATTCTAGGCTATAAGATGTGATATATCTGCTCATTAAGATTACAATCTATTTGGAGCAAAAAAATAGGCACGTAAGACAAGATAAGAATCATTACAAAGTTTTTATACATCAAAATAGCAAAACTATCAATACACTGTATGCCTAAGTATTGAGGGTGTAATATTTATTGCTATCTTATAGGTTTGATGTCAGAAGATATGTACAATTGAAAATATATTCAGAATATAAACTCTTGTGATTTTATTGCCATTTTACTTGGAATAATTTTATCTTCTGCCTATTGAACGTTTTCTCAGAAGAAATGACGGTCTGAATGAAGATGTCTAGTTCTACTTGATCATATAGATTCTGCTTTGGAAATTTTGAGAAAAATCAACCGAACACGTTGTGTTTCTTTCAAAAATTAGGTTGGCAGAAATAAGTGAAACAAAATACCTGAGCATCTCTCCATTATTTCTCTGCTAAAATGTGAAAGCACATGCACTGCAATTCCTCATCTGTATCAGCTTCACGGATGCCATATTGAGTTGGGTTTCATCTGTCATACTGTGTCATGTCAAGTTGCATGGTGCCTTATAATGGATGCTGACACGGGGTAGCAAGCTGCCCTCACACCTATGAAAACACATTCAGAATGAAAGCAGATGGTAAATTGTTTGCTACACTAACTGTTGTGGCAGGTAAAATATTCTGCCCCAATCGTGGAAAAGGATATCATGTTGCTAAACCTTACAGTCTGAACTGCATACATGTCCTGATATAAAGGATAAATGTTATTTGACCTAATAGATGCTTTTTCTTGAGTCATGGGATAAAAGAGAAATCAGGCTAAAAAAATGTTTTCTTAATATTGCACTCAATATTAAACTAGAAATCATAATGCCTCCATGCTCCACGCTATCATTATTAATTTAAAAAAATTTTTTCAGAAACACTATCACTAGAGCTTTTGTGGTTATATGCAGGAACACTGAAGCTAAAATGATTTATTAGTCAATTCTTGTTTTGAAGAAAGTGATAGTAACCATTTTTTTTTTTTTTTGCCACTGATCACTTCGGCTTCCGAAACTGTGGCAAAGTGTTGCCGATGCAGATGTCAGCAAAAGTTTCAGGGCTGATAACCATTCTAATAGGACACAGAGCGAACAACTGCTTCTAAGTAAGGCCAAATGTGGCTAAACTCTTCCTGTATTACCTTAAATTTCAGGCCAGGTCAGTGAACACTGAAAATAAAACCTAATTATTCTCAGTTGAAAAGTTCAATATCACCAGTATGATCTGACCTATTTCAGAAGCTCTTGAAGTTTTTTTGCTACAATGAGCAGCAGGTCATCTAAACTCTTTTGAAACATTCATCTGCTGTGAGCTACATCATAGCTATGATTAGAAGCCTGCTATTTTATATTATGAAATAAATTAATTATGAGAACAGAGAATTTATAATTTGGTAAATCTCTGTAATTGTAGGTTTAAAGGTATTCTGTTACAATCAATATAATATTTCAAGAGAAATACAATGAAATAGATTAATTAACCTAATGAATTAAAATGAACACTTCCCTAATTTCTTAGTTTATATAGACTTTTAAGATGTTGTTATTTCATATAAATGTTTATTTCATACTAGGCCTCATGAGAATATGTGTTTATTTTGGTTTTAATTTAAAAAGTCGTTATATGAAAAATTAGTTTTATTACATAGGTCGGTTGATCAGTTCAAAATTTAAACCATAAAAATAAATGAACTGATGCAGTACGTTCAAAAACTCGTTCTCCTGGATGCTTGACTGAAATATCTCAATATTATCTTTTTTTATAACAAAATACATCCATATTCAAGCAGTTTTGTTTTTCTATATGAAAGTGTCCTGTAAAATGAGGGAAGAAGAAGGTGATATGTTAATGTCTTTTAGGAATACAGTAATTAAATTGAATGTGTGTGTGTATATATATATATATATATATATATATATATATATATATATATATATATATACACAACACACTTAGGCACTGGTCTGTCTAGTATGAGATCACAGAGGTCCAGGTTGCATAATATTAGGTTATTTTCCTGGTTTGAACTTCAGCTGTAAAAGAACATTCATTCTCAGTATATCGTTTAGGTTATTTTATTTTATTTTTCGGTTTTTTGGCCACGCCTGTGCAGCAAGTGGGATCTTAGTTCCCTGACCAGGGATCGAAGCCCTGCCCCCTGCATTGGGAGTGCAGAGCCCTAACCACTGGATGGCCAGGGAATTCCCAGTTTGGGTTATTTTAATTGGCTCTGTCCATGTGTATATTCTATAAATGCTTCATTAAGAAGAGCAGGGAGTACTAAACTAACTACATAAATAGATAAATGAGAGAGAGGTAAATAGATAGAGAGATAATCTGCTATTCTTGCTACAGAACTGCCAGTGCTAGGCTCACCCTAGTTGTCACCTTTCAACCACGATTTCTGTCTTTATTGCTTCTTTAATAACAAACTCAGCCTCTTCTCAGTCTTCATCCTCCAGATACCCCCTCGACATCTGAAACCCTTAACCAACTCCTTTCCCATCGAAATTCTCTTCTATCTCCTTGGGTGCCACTCAAATATCTCTCTTAATTAACAACCTATCTTCAGGATACCTGATTGATAATTACAACCGTCTAATGGGTAATGTTGGTTCAACTAATCATTCATTTATTCATTCAACAAACATTATTCTTTCCTAGCTACACTGGCTATTGGACTAGCAAACCAAATGCAATACGGTGTCTACCCTGTATTGAGGGAAACACCGGTGAAAACATTGAATTCAACTCTGTTATGAGAAAAATACATAGGGGATGTATTCGAGAACAATGGAACCATTGTATTTTTGGGTTTTTTTTGGTTTTTTTTCTGGGAAGTATGATGACCAGGTATTCATCTACAAAATGGTTATTCTTCAGAGCAGCCAGTACGTCCTGTAGACACCCTGTCTGTCCAAAGCATGATATTTACTTTCTAACTTTGTTTCTCCTAATTTCTTCCAGCATATTTCTCTCTGGCTGTCTCCACAGTGGAAACCCCAGTAGTCTTAGAGTTTAGCCACTACTTCTCCCCCATCTACATTGCTTATCGTAGTTAAGTCAGTTCTACCTCAAAATGTCTCTTTAATCTATGCCTTCCTCTCTAGCCCTGGTGAAGTTTTCCTATCTCAGCCTCTCAAACATCCCTTACCCAGAAGATTGTACTATTTTTTTTTAACTTCACTCATGTCTTAATCCCTTCTAATTTATCACCTACCTTGTCACCAAGGTTGCTGTTTTAAATTAATTTTATCAGGACAGCTCCCTGTTGGCTCATTACTGGACAAAATCCAAACTCATCAGCATGGAGTCGAAATTTGTTTCCTATCTGACCCCAACATTCCGGTTCTTGAACCACAGTGTTGGCCTTGCTGCAAAACGTTCTGTGATACAAGCAGGTAGAAATGGGATTTGGCACTTTATTTGTGCCTGATATATAAAAAAAAATGTATGCAAGTCTATGGTATTGGCTATTATAATTATGGAAATCCACAGATGTTGAAACCCAGAGAGTAAATTAAATGGAGATTCAAACACAAAGCTAAGGTTAATGAACTGGAAAATAGATTCAGAACACATCTACAGGACTGAGGTTTCTGAAACACATAAAGACACAGGATGCATATACAAAAATTAGGAATCCCAGAAGAATGTAATGTATGGAGCAATGGATAGCACTAGAATATGGCAATAATGCAACTGTTTGGAATCCTTTGCCCACAAGCAATTTTGATAGCTGAATCCTGAAACAGGTTAAATTCCATTTAAGCTACGCTTTCACTATCTTATTGTCTTCCCCCTTTTCATGGGCAACCCATATTTAAGACTAAGTTTATCTGGTTGAGGTTGGTGAGAAACAGCCTACTCCCCGATAAATAGTGCAGTGATACTCCCTCAGCATCTTATCCTAATTAGCAATGGAAAGAGAAACCCTTGATTTACACACAAGGAAAAGTCAAACAGGTTATGTCCTCAAGATGTAATGACAATTTCACTTATCTTAATTTTTATCTGTTGCCAGCTTATCCAATTTGAATTTCCACTCACCTGTGTCCAGTGAAGTCTTGCTTTACCAGCTCAAGCAAGAGCTGAGTGGCAGCTTTTCCCCAGCAGATGTAAGAGTCTTTAATAGAGAGCAAATACATTAAGTCTCAGACCTTCCAATTTGAGTCTTCTCAACCACAACTAAGCGCTTGGCACTGGGTTGCTCTCTATCCTGGGTAAATATGGTTTGTTTTGGAACAAAATCTTATTTAGCTGTTTCCAAGTTCTGGTCAGCAAACCAGTCTTCCTCCATAATGAGATTTTATTGGGCCATGTCAAAATGTAAGAAACAAGGTTAATGCAGTAAAATTTTCCTAAAGCCAAATTTATTCATTATTAAGGATTTTAAATTGAGTTGAGGTTATTTCTTTCCTAATTTTTGGTATTGAAATACTGTTCCTTTCATGAAATGACTTGAGGAAAAGTTCTACTTTGGGTGGTAAAATCTAGTTTTGTTTTGACTTTTTATACCCTTATTAGAAAAAAAAAATGACAACCCAATTACAATTCTCCTATATATATTTTGAATTGTACTGGTCTGTGAAATCCAAATACATATGAATTCTTCCAGTATACGTTAACAATGACCCTGACCCTATCATTTTAGAGAAGCATTTTAACCTAGCCTGCAGAGGACGGCAGTCTCTGAACTTGGGTATCTTTTTCACCACAGCATTCTTTCTGGCCTTGATGAATGGTACATTCTCTTTGTGGCTCTAGGGAACATAATCCTCGAGTGGGTCCTCTGGCATCACATACTATATCTATTCCATCATGTCCCCCTCTGTCAACCACTATCTACCTTCCACTACCATCTGTTACAACAACTCAGATTCGTATATCTTACTAAGCATTGGCCCCCACTTTCACCAAGCTTCTAATAGCCATGCTACCAGTGTGTCAGGCTTATCCTTAGGGCCTTTGTCAGGTTGTAAAATCCTGTGTCCTAAGAAACTGCCACCAGGTCAATGAATTGTTACTTTTCGAGTCTTCAGTTTCAGACCTCTTAAGCATACTCAGAATTTAACCCCAATGATTCTCCTGCAAGTACACGCTCACTAGTTCTTGTAGCTCCTTTTGTTGTATAATTTTATTCCTCTCTTATCAGTCCCAGCATGTCCCTAGCCAGATTATACTTGCTGGGGTTAAATCACGGTTATCAGCTTGTGGGCTCCTGGGATGGGGTTCCGTTCCCTTGTACATTATCTTTCATCACAGGGGAAGGATTTGCTAAGGAGAGGTGGGCCACTTCTGTAAGCCATGACAGCTCAGGGGATCTGCAAAGACAATCCACTGGGACATCCATCCAGATGGCCTACTCCATGTTTCCAGTTCTCAGGTTTTTCTAAGAACGGTCCTAAACTTAGTCCAAAGACTGGCTTTGACTGAATGTTTAAATATCTCTTGGAGATCTATGAATTTTAGGTTCTAAGTCTGCTCTTCATCTTCCCCCCTTCCGCCCCCATCTCACTAAAGGAGATAAGGGTTTGTTAATGAATTTCCAAAGAGGACTTCTAGTTTTCAAGGTCAGCCTTTAAGTACTTGGTAATGGCACTCAGTTTCTCATTGTCTCTCTCTAGAGAGACCACATTCAGTCTTTTGGATGGAATGTTTGTGTCTTTCCCCTTGCTCAAATTCACTTGTTGAAGCCCTAATATTTGAAGCTAGGGTCTATGAGATGATGGAGTTTAAATGAGGTCATTAGGATGACACCCTAATCCAGTAGGGCTGGTACCCTTCTAAGAAGAGGAAGGGACACCAGAGCTCTCTCTAACTCTGTCATGTGATGACACAGCAAGAAGGAGGTCATTTGCGAACTAGGAAGGAAGTTTTCATCAGGAACAATATCAGCTGGCACCTTGATCTTGGACTTCCCAGCTTCCAGAACTGTGAGACAGAAATTTCTGTGCAAGTCACCCAGTCCATGGTGTTTTGTTGTGACAGCCTGAGCTGACTAAGATAGGAGGTTACCACACTTTTTCAATAACCAGTCAACTCCTTGGGTACATCGTTTCTTGCATAGATTTCAAATGCCTAAATCACCTGTTGCTCTCCACCAAAATGTTTCCAAGGTCACTATAAGTGAAATATTCATTAATAAGGCTGCCATCGTATGCCAGCAACTATCTCTTCCTGGACATCCCTCAACATGTGGCCCTCTTTGCTTACCAAGTGACCAGGTGACAGGTGTGCCACATCTTACCTCCTGTTTTATTACTCTTGATCACCCATGTTTGTGTTCTCTGAGAACACACCAAGAAGGGATTAGACATTCAAAGGAAATATGAGTGACTCATTGTCATGGCCTTCATAGAGGTTACATGGCACTTTCCTAATACTACAGGAAGATCATGGAGGGTAGGAATTTTTTTTTTTTTACATCTTTATTGGAGTATAATTGCTTTACAATGGTGTGTTAGTTTCTGCTTTATAACAAAGTGAATCAGTTATACATATACATATATTCCCATATCTCTTCCCTCTTGTGTCTCCCTCCCTCCCTCCCTCCCTCCCTCCCTATCCCACCCCTCCAGGTGGTCACAAAGCACCGAGCTGATCTCCCTGTGCTATGCAACTGCTTTCCACTAGCTATCTACCTTACGTTTGGTAGTGTATATATGTCCATGCCTCTCTCTCGCTTTGTCACAGCTTACCCTTCTCTCTCCCCATATCCTCAAGTCCATTCTCTAGTAGGTCTGTGTCTTTATTCCTGTCTAGCCCCTAGGATCTTCATGACATTTTTTTTTCTTAGATTCCATATATATGTGTTAGCATACGGCATATGTCTTTCTCTTTCTGACTTACTTCACTCTGTATGACAGACTCTAGGTCTATCCACCTCATTACAGATAGCTCAATTTTGTTTCTTTTTATGGCTGAGTAATATTCCATTGTGTATATGTGCCACATCTTCTTTATCCATTCATCCGATGATGGACACTCGGGTTGTTTCCATCTCCGGGCTATTGTAAATAGAGCTGCAATGAATATTTTGGTACATGACTCTTTTTGAATTATGGTTTTCTCAGGGTATATGCCCAGTAGTGGGATTGCTGGGTCATATGGTAGTTCTATTTGTAGTTTTTTAAGGAACCTCCGTACCGTTCTCCATAGTGGCTGTATCAATTTACATTCCCACCAGCAGTGCAAGAGTGTTCCCTTTTCTCCACACCCTCTCCAGCATTTATTGTTTCTAGATTTTTTGATGATGGCCATTCTGACTGGTGTGAGATGGTATCTCATTGTAGTTTTGATTTGCATTTCTCTAATGATTAGTGATGTTGAGCATCCTTTCATGTGTTTGTTGGCAGTCTGTATATCTTCTTTGGAGAAATGTCTATTTAGGTCTTCTGCCCATTTTTGGATTGGGTTGTTGTTTTTTTGTTATTGAGCTGCATGAGCTGCTTGTAAATTTTGGAGATTAATCCTTTGTCAGTTGCTTCATTTGCAAATATTTTCTCCCATTCTGAGGGTTGTCTTTTGGTCTTGTTTATGGTTTTCTTTGCTGTGCAAAAGCTTTGAAGTTTCATTAGGTCCCATTTGTTTATTTTTGGAGGGTAGGAATTATGTCTAATATTGATCTTGGATTTTCAGTGACACAGAGGGGCTCCAAATGAGTGAATAAAATTGTATGCTGAAAAAAAAAAAATTGTATGCTGGATTGAATTGCTATACATTGAAAATGCCCTCATTTGTTTGGACACTCCACGGACTACTTCAGAGGTCAGTAGCACTAAGGAGTATAAAGAGGGCTACAGATATTGATCAAGAAACTCCAGTTATCTTCCTAAGTAACATGGTCTAAAATCAATGTCATGTTATCTCTACTATTTTTCCCAGATCAAATACTGTATAGCTCTCCTATATTTTCTTAAACTCACCAAACATCATTATAAGGTAATGCTTTGTGATCTCGTTTTCCTTATAATATTTTGTCTCCACATCCCCCATTTTGTTTGCTGAATGAAAATAATTGGTGTCATTCTGTTCAACTAATGACGGCCTTGGGGGAAGGGTGGGCAGATTAGAGAAGTGGGTGTCATCCAAGCCCTAAATATTTAGCTGAATTGGATATTTTGTAAGGGTAATTGGCCACTTAGAGAAATAGAAGAGAAATCAGGATCAATATCTGACACCTTGAAGCAAGGAGTCACCAGAGTATAATAAATTATTTCTTTTAAAACCCAAAATTTTAAATGATTAAAATTTATTTAGAGAAAATGGGAAGAAACTCACTTTGTACTGATACATATTACTTCTAATTTAGTTTTTTAATCATTATATTATTTTCTATCACTACTTATATATGAATTATTATGTTATATACTATATTTTAATTCCAAATAAAACCAGATTTCTTTACACTAACAAAAATAGACAATGCTAAAAAAAAATTGGTAAGCCTTTCTCCATTTTACCTAATTGTAATTCTGTTCAGTTTCTTTTTCTTTTTTTTTCCTAAAATGGACAAACTGTTATGAGATCTTTGAAGGATTTAAAGTTTAAATTAAATATAACTTATTCTGGGAAATAGCATTAGGCTCTGCATTCCTCTGTTACAGAATTTTCAACCACTGAGACTGCATTATGTAAATGGAAAAGTATTCCATAAACATAGATATGTATACATGAGAGTGCTTGTTTGGGACTGATTTATATTACACCGATGTATCTGGTATAATGTTTCAGACCTCCTTACAAATTGACTGCCTGCTCTTATATCTCTTGATGTGATGCTCTATTATCTTGGTTTTGGAGAAAGAGGGAGAAGAAGCTTTCACTGGGAATGGGAGAGGGTATTATAAAATGTTGTAAAGGAATAGAGATTTTTGTCTTCTCTTTCTTATACAATATAAAATGTCACTTTTTGAAACTAAGACAAGGAAAAAAATAAAAGAAAACCTCCATGACCTAGCTTCCAGGATGTGGCAGACAGAGTGAGATTAATAAAATATTTTTTAGATACTTTTAGCAAAAGCCACAAAACAAGAGAGGGTAGCCGTTATTGAAAGTTAGACTTTGGAAAAGTCCCACAAGAATTGACACGCCAGAAGTTTAGAGAGAGAAAATTAGCTTGCTGAATTTTCAAAGTCCAAAATAAATACGAATAGTTTGGTTTAATTGCATAAAGAAGTTCAAAGGAGAGAACTTTTTACATTGGATTTCATATGGACAAGTTACAATGGTCTCAGTGTATAAGAAAGGAGTACTAGGAGGTAGAATAATTCTGTTATATATAAGGCTTTAATGTCATGAAATCCAATAATTAATGCATTTCAGATGACTTTCATTGATTTTTAATCCCCTAATTGTGTTCATTTGCTCGACTGAAATTTTAGTCTTATGCTCCTCATTTCACAGCCGAAATTTAACCCCATCTTTGTCACTTATGTGACTGAAACAGTAGAGGTCATCAGAAATGACATCCTCCAACTTACTGCAGTTTCAAAAATTCCCAGGATCCGTATTCGTCTTTGCTACTTCCTGCCGGTCTCAGAGTAAGAGATGCTCCTCTTTCTGTCCATAGAAAAACCCTTAATCTATGCTCTTGATCTGGTGCCCTCTCCCCTTCTCTCATTAACTAAAGAGGGAAGGAAGGAAGGAAAGAAGAAAGGAAGGAACGAAGGATGGAAGGAAGGAAGGAAGGAAGGAAGAGAGGAAGGAAGGAAAGAAAAAAATCCATTCTTCTTTTATATTTTCCCAGAGGAAATATGCTTCCTCCCTTTCATTCTCAGTTCACCTGCTAACGGATGATGCTAGCATGACCCTCTCTACTTTATCATTCCTTATTTCATCCACAGTCAACTAAAATCTTGCCCACAGCAAAGGTCACCAGTGATTGCCCACTGATGCTTGCCCAAATTGAAAACTAAATCCAACCAGTATTTTTAAGCATTATTTTTCTGGATTCCATGAAACATTTTGACAATATTGACTGTGCACGAACACATAGGACCTTATTGTCAAATCGGGCTAATAGAATCAGGTATTTTCCTGATAATGTTTAGTATTACCAGTAATGTCAATGCTTAGTTGAAGTAGAGAGGAGTCCGGGACTTCAAGGGCAGCTCCTCGGGGTCCTGTCTTCCTGCATCAGTCATGCACCTCTGATTCAGAGTAATAGGTGAGGTCTCTAATGAGGTCCGTGGTCACCTAACAGAGTGGGATTCTTTAAATTATCTCCATTTTATAACCAGTTAAGTGTTGTGCAGCTTATGTCACATTCTCTAGGCTGCTTTTCCTCCTAGATACTGGATCCAATTGCCTATAGGTTATCTTAGCCATCAACATTCTGCTAAGGGTATTTCAGAGATGAGGTCTTCCTCAGGGCAGATATCAGAGGACCAGGAGACCAAGAGAGTAGACCAGGCCACCTGCCCATCTGCATCCTTTTCTTTCTCCCGAGTTGAATCTCTGATGAAAGGAATGACTAGGTTACAAGCCAACTTTAACATTTCCCTCCCATCCCTTCACTTTCCTTTGTCTCTTCCTTTGCTTCCATAGCATCGTTCTCTCAGAGTTCTCCTTCTAACCTCTGGATACATCTCCAATCTCCTTTATTGAAACTTTTCCTTTACTTTTCCTCAAATGTCAATCCATAGCATCTGTTCATTCTTTTCTGTGCTTTTCTCTTCTCACTCAACATTCTCTTCATATATGACTTTTACTTTGTCTTATGTTTTTAATTATTACCCTATATTGTGACTCAAATTACATTTTTAAAAACTAGATCCCACATGTGCGCTACAACTAAAACTTCACATGCCCCAACTAAGGAACCTGTGAGTTGCAACTAAGACCTGGCACAACCATATAAATAAATAAAATAAATATTAAAAAAATAAATAAGTAAAACATAAAAACAGAGAGTCATGAGCAGGAACCTGGGAGTTGCAACTAAGACCTGGCACAACCAAATAAATAAATAAAATAAATATTAAAAAATAAATAAGTAAAACATAAAAACAGAGAGTCATGAGCAGGAAGATGTCAAGACATCAAAAGTCTGGGCTCTGGAATTTTTGAAAGTTTGGAGTAAGCAACAGGGAGTTATGAGGTGGAAATGTTACCAAGGTACCTCGTGACCAGGGAGAAAAACAGGCAAGATCGGTCTAGGTGACCACTCTATAATTAATCTAGTAGTTAGGGTTCAAAGTAAGAATCCTTTAGGTCTTCAAACAAAAGAAACTCAAAAATCCAATGAATTAAACGAAATGGAAGTTTACTACTCTCTCAGGTTTATTCCCAAACTGTTCAGGAGGGCGGGATTTCTCTGCCATTCTCAATATAATGTCTTTCACCTCTGGGTCCATGTTAGCAACTCCAGTTTTGCCATTTTCTAGTTAACAGGAATAAGAAAAAAATGAAGGGCAGGCAACTTTCTTTTTAAGAATATAAACAAAGAGTGCACAAATTACCTTTACTCAAATGACATCTCAACAAATTTAATCACTTATTTTTAATGAAAGGAAATAATCAACCCGGAAATACAAACTCATTTGCTCAGACACAATTATAGACCCAGGTGTATGGGCCACTCAAACAACATGTGTGTCCTTGACAAGCTTGCCTTTCATATCTCACCCTGAGAAAAGCTACCCAGAGAACACAGACTGAACACACTACATCTCCAAACCCATAAGCAGACTTGGTTCCAGGCTTACTCTTTGTTGGCACGGGGTTGGTTCTGTTCATGATCACCAATTAGATCACTGCATAACAATAATGCCTAACACACTGACCATCCCATATGCATTTCTTCTTGAAATTTATCTGGGCATGACCCATATATGACATGTACACGCATCTAGACATCTTGTATAAACCATGATTGTTGTTTTAGAGCTGTTGAAATTGACAGGTAATCAGGTATTTGAGACAATTTACAAGAATTGTATAAACTTCTGACCACTTGTTTACATAATACATTTCCATCCATCTTGTATAAATTGCTGTGTAAAAAATTAACAAAACTTAGTAGCTTAAAGCAACAAACATTTATCGTCTCGTTTCTGTGGGAGAGCAGTTGGGCATATGCTCAGGGTCTCACAGGCTATAATCAAAACGTAGGTTAGGTGGCATTTGTGCTTGGGAGCCTGTCTGGTGAAGAATCAGCTTTTAAGCTTATTCGGGTTGTTGGCAGAATTTATCTCCTGAGGTTATATGACCAAGGTCCCGCCCCCCTTTTTTTTTTGCTAGCTGTTGGTTAACAACTGAACTCCGCTCATAGAAGCTGCCCATGTGTCCTTTTAAAACATGGTGGCTTCTCCAAGTCCAGCAGGAGAGTCTCTCTTTCTCAAGACCGCTAAGACAAAGTGTTATATATAATATAATATGTGAGTAATTATTCCATCACCTTTGCCATATAAGATAATGAAGAAAGTAACTACTCCATTACCTTTCCGTACTCTATTGGCTAGGATCAAGGTTCTACCCACACTCAAGGGGAGCAGTTTATACAAGAGTGTGGGATGCAGGTCGTCTTAGAATTCTGCCTAGTGTAAATCTTAAAATTTTACTTCATAAGATTTAGTATAGTGATAAAGTACATAAAACTGATTGTATATGACATATGACAAAATCAGTCTTCCAAGGGAATCTGGTTATACATTCTGATACCTGTACTGAATCATATGTATGTACATATATGTATGTCTGGCATACATATGTGTGTATACTTATATACACTCTTCTTGTCCCTAAACTATATGGTTTTAATTGTTTTAGTATGCTTCCTTATTCACATATGTTACTTAGAATATCCAGATGTGGCATAAAATAAATGTAAATGATTAATCATTTTTGTAAGTGGAAATTAATATCAATCCAAGAACAACTGGGAACCAAATACTCCTATCTCCCTTTGCATATTTTTCTTTCATTTCTCAGTACTTCAAGAAATTCCTTGGTCTACTGATACAAAATTTCTATGCAAAAAGCAATAAATAAATACATGAGTGAAACTTGAAGCAGAAATAAGCATACAATGTCCAAAGAGAAAACTTAGAAACAAAGCAAAATAATACAATTAATTCTCCTGAAGGGATACTTCATCTCTACCTGCCTCTATCATATTCAGATGGTACCTGGACCAGTGTGAGTGCAGCATCCTATAATATCAGTGAGAGAATCTGTCTGTGCCTGGTGTACAGCAGGGTGGAGGTGATGTCAACCCTGGGCTGGGAACTGGCTACCTAATCCTTACCCTTTTTGGCTAGTCTGTAGGTGGACATTACGCTCTGACTCTTGGTTATATTCTAGACTCACTCAAAGACATATGGATGGACAAGGACAGAGGTGTGTCATGAGCAAAACTATTTCGAGGAAGTGCTGGGGTTCTGATTTGTTCATAATCTCTCCTGTGGCAGAAATGGCAGATATTTAAAAAAATACACTTAGACAGGGAATATAGCCAATGTTTTCTAATAATTCCAATGGAGTGTAGCCTTTAAAATTAGATTAAAAATTTAAAGAATACACTTACAGATTTTCTCTTGAGGCTTGAGAAGAAAGGGTGTGTGTGTCTGTGTGTCCTTCGCTTTCTATTTTTTAATAGAAACTTCAAGATACTAAGCATACAAAATTTCTGGGTAGAGAAAGATATCATAGGAATTTTGCAAAGTAGTACTGGTTTCTGGCACCTTTCCTTCTTGTCATCAGGTGGAATGTTATAGCCTTGTACTACAAAGCTTCGGGAAAAAATGGTGATGGTTCATCAAAGTCATCTCTTCCCAGGAGAAGAAAACATTCCATATGACTGATACTATCTGGTCTCAAAGAACACTTTATTAGTCCTTACCTCCTTTTGCAATTGACTTTTTTTGTTTTCCTTTACGATACGCGGGCCTCTCACTGCTGTGGCCTCTCCCGTTGCGGAGCACAGACTCCGGACGCGCAGGCTCAGCGGCCATGGCTCATGGGCTCAGCCGCCCCGCAGCATGTGGGATCTTCCCAGACCGGGGCACGAACCCGTGTCCCCTGCATCGGCAGGCGGACTCTCAACCACTGTGCCACAAGGGAAGCCCTGCAATTGACTTTTTAATGAACCAATCCACATAAGTTTGTGTTCAATTTCCCTTGATTTCCTTAACTTTTAAGAATTTATTTTAAAATATATATCGATTGTATAGGTATGTCATAGGGAAAGGGAAAGGAATAATGAAACCAATGAGAGGAAGAGCAGTAAAAGGAGGAGAGAAGACAGGAAGGAAGGCAGAGAAGGAAAGAAGAGTGAACATTAAGAGGGGAATACTGAGGAAGAGACACATTAGGGGGAGAGACATTGTTTGACTTTTCAGATTAACCCAGGACTTGAATTCAGGTTGGAATGTTTATGCACGTGCATACAAATGAATTTTAGTCGTTGACACTTCTGACATTTGTCCTTTAATACATCATCATTTGCAATATTCTCTGAGGGCAGTTGAGTTTCTCTTCTAGCCTCATCATCTTTTTCAAAATTACTCTTAAATACAGTCTGTCCTCACTGACTCAATTTCTGGTCTATCGTCTATGCTTTGAAATTTGACTCCTGCCCACAGCACGCTACTAAAACTGCCTTTTCTCATTTGGCCCCCTACTTGTTGGGTGCAATGGCTTTTTCAGTTTCTTTTTCTTTCTTTTTTTCTTCAGTCTATCCTTTGTTAAAGATCTCTGGGTGGGAAGGAGATGCAAGAGGGAGGAGATGTTGGGATATATGTCATCTATTTTGTAAACTGGATTGTAAAGCTCTGTTCCTTGGGTTTCCTCAGAAGCGTTCTGGTCATATTTAGGACTTTATCACTGTTTCTTTCAGTCTAGGTCCTGAGTGACTCCCTTTAGCTGCTTCAGGAATTCACAAGGTGGTGTCCTAATTTTCCACTCTTTCCTCCTGACCCATCGTCTCTCAATCATCCCATCTGTTTATTTGAGCTCATTTGAGCTTCTGAATCATGTACTTGACCACCTGTTGAATACAGCCCTTGATGTTCCACGAACATCTCAAGTTCCATATGTCAAAACCCAAATCCATCCTTTTCTTGTATAAACCTGCTCATCGTTTTTTCTCTGTCTCATACCTCCATTCAAGCATTTGTCACCTTACCCCCTACCTCCAGACAATTTCTAAATTTTGTGTTACTTCCTAAGGTTTAACAAATTGGCCCTTATTCTCTATCCTTGCTAATGACAGCTGTAGCACCCCCATTCTCTTATCATCTTATTTCTGTGCTACTGTTATAAAGTACTGAACAGCCATCCTGCATCCATTGACGAGTCTCTTGAGTCAACCATTTGCACATATACTCAAGATTTATATAAAATATAAAACTCACCCCATTAACTACTTGTAGAACGCTTTCACAGCTTCTTATGACCAGGAGAACATAGTCTAAGCTTCGTAAAATGGCATCTGGTATCTGGGACTATCTCCCTTTCCAGAATTATTTCTAGGCACTTTTTTCCTTCAGAATTTAAGCTGTAATGATCCCAATCTGTTTACGGTTCCCTTTATCACAAAATGTGGTTTTCATGTGCAGACCTTCTTCTTGGGAACTCCCCTTTCCTGGAATCCCAATTTTTCCTTTTAAAATCAATTCCTAGAGTTTTCCCTGAGTGCTGGAGACTGGGGTGAATGTCCCTCCTCTGTGCTACCATCAACCCATTCTTGCTATTAAAAGATTGTATTATAGTTGTGTACCTGTGCCTGCCACAGACTGAAAGATTGGAAATATGAAGAGCAGGAAAGTATTGCTCATCCCGTTACCACAGGAAAAATGGGGGGGGGGCAAGCTTTAAAGAATCAACAAGTTGTAATTAAGTAATTCTTAATTAAGTAATCAACTTTCCTTAAAACCAACAAATAATTGAGATCTCAGGGCAATCAAATATCCCTAAATCTTGAGAGTCACACTCCTGCGGGGAGAAGTAAGACCTGAGCGTTTGCTTATCTGGGAGAGACACCCCTGAACACCGTAAAAGCTGGTAAGATTCAGCCAGAAAGTTACAATGCGCTGTAGAAGGCCAACTATGGGCTAGAGAGAGAGGATGAAACCCTTGAGGGCCGCAGACCTAGGGAGATTGGCACCCTATTGTAGATTTTACACCAGATGCTCAAAGGGAAGATCAGGGAGAATTCTGAAAGCTCACGCTTTGTAGTGCCTGGGGTTGGGGAACAGCTGCCTCTGCCTAAATCTGCCCAGACATATTTTCCCTATCTGCCCTATGGGGAAAGAAAAGACTTAAATAAAATATAAGAATAAGAAAAATTGCAGCCTAAGGGCATAAACGGATTGTCACATCACTCAAGTTGATTCTGTTAAAAATTGGAGAAGGAAAACGTTGAGGATGCTTTCCAGATATTTGTATGTAAGAGAAAACATGGTCTCGAAAAAGCAAAGGAATTGAAATCTAAAGACTGAAACTGCAATTTACTTATAATTAGTTGTATAATTTTTCGAGTTATTGCATCATAAAATGGAACGCGCATTGATTATGAACCTATGTGAAGTGGGTAGGTGGTTGAACATACTGCATTACTTTGAATATTGAGATCATAAAAGAAGAATTTGTTTTCCCCTGGGAACTACCTCTTCCAGAAGTGACTGAGACCAAGACAGTATGTCAAAATCACAGTGCGTCTTTACTTCCTTTCACTCTTCATTTAGCATAAGAAAGCATTTTCCTGAATGTAGTGGGAAGTTGCTACATGGTGTCCAAGGAGGTGAACATCTAGGCAATTGCTCCAACATAGGCAGTCTTACCTCAAATATATTCTTATTTGCACAGTCTAAATGATAGTCCATAGCTGACAACAACTAAAATTAGGAGAGCAGAAAGGAGTAATGAACTATACATCTCTATTAGGACGGTCAAGTAGCAGGGTGGCTTTGGAACTAGTTATTTCTGGTCTCCAAATGTGACTCTGCTTTGATTAATCCTGTGACTCTTTCAAAAGTAATTAATTTCCTTGAAATTTAGTCTCCTCAATTGTAAGAAGGGAAATAATACCTACACAGAGAGTTACTGTGAGGTTTAGTGTCTTGATGTATGCCAGTCTTCCGTTTAACGTAAAAGTAATTCCATAAGGAAACCTGCTGCTGCTACTACTACTGGTACTACTACTACTGTATTTTAAAATAAATACCCCTGACTTTATGTTTTTATGCTTTATTTGATTGAATGGATTTTTATATTGGATGTCTATAAATATATAATAAGGGTTTGATATAAGTGCTACTGTTTTATTTTAATTTTCTGTGATCTTTAAGTTAGAAGAGGAAATACATTTGTTTTGACTAGGAGAGCCTTGTCCTAGGTGAAATAGTTCATAGTTTATCAAATGCTAACGCTAAAAACCCATTAAGAGTTTTTTCAAAGAATAACTGTCTAGACTTGAAAACTACAGATGCAAGGGTTGATGTGCTTATAATGGACTCTCAGTATACGACATTTCATCAGGCATTCAATGAGCTAAATTTAGAGCAGGAGCTAGTGTAATGGCACTATGGAGTCAAATAAAATCTGTGCTATCATGGCAACCTGCAACATTCAAAGACGTTTGCAGTGTTAATGCATTTGATGTATTAATCTTTACCACTCAGCATCTTATTAGGTTTTAAATGGTCAGTATTTAGCATCACGTTTCTGGAGAGAAACTGAATCCCTGTCATATACTAAATTTAAGATAAAAGGCTTATACCTGGTGACTAGAACTGACCCAGTTTGCATCCGTTATGGACGCAGAAAATGCAGTACAGAGACCATTTTCTCTGTCATTGAATTCACTTGAGACGGAGACATTTTTAGATGTGTTTGTGTCTGTAAAATTCAGCACCACATAAATATGGTCTGGTAAGAACTAGGTAATACATGGGATAGAAAGACTGTACATTCCAAAGTCTCACCTTATACACACACACACACACACCCCTCAAGTAATTACAGAGGGTTGTGCAAAGAATAACAGGAGGTATCTGAGTAAAATTAGCATGCAACTGAGAATCTTACATTCCGAATTTTCCTCCTGAACATATAGGACTTGCCTTTCACCCCTTCCCTATCCTCCCATTCCACAATTTGTATAATAGGCACCAGAACAAAAAATCACAATGCCTCTGAGGAAACTCCCTTAGTTCTGAGAAACAAGACTTGCAAATGAAAAGATCTGTATTATAATCAATTTGATACTTGACATCATCTGTCTGTGCTGTATTTTATGTATACGTAAGACTAATTACCGTATTTAAGAGCTCAGACTTTGTCCTCAGAGGATCTTTAGGTAAACCACTGTCAGAACCAATATTTTTAACCTAGATGTTGAATAAATGAGTAAAAAGAAAACGTCTTATTTAAGAAAATTGTTAATCTACAGTCTTTTTATCCCTTCTCGACTGTAGATAAAGCTGGTTTAATTGGACCTGTGAAGAAGTAAACATTACTGTCTTTTAAATTTCAAACTTTTTCATTATTACTATATTTGTTAGAGTCATCTGTGATTGGTGATCTTTGACGTTACTATTGTAGTTGTTTTGGTGGGGGGACGTGCCAACCGAGTCCATCTAAGACAGCGAACTTAGTCAGTAAATGTGTGTGTTGTGATTGCTCCACCAACCTGCCTTTCCCCATTTCCATCTCTCTTCTTGAAGAAGAGAGCTCCCTATTTCCTGAAACACAGCAATATTGAAATTAAGCCAATTAATAACCCTAAAATGACCTCCAAGTGTTCAAGTGAAAGGAGGAGCCACCTGATGTGCACACTTTATTGCTGTCTTCTTTTAAGAAATTGCTACAGTCACCCCAAGCTTCAGCAGCCCTGACTAGTCAGCAGCCATCAGCAAAGAGGCAAGACCCTCCACCAGCCAAAGATTACAATGCACTGAAAGCTCAGATGATGATAAGCAGTCACGTATTTTCAAATTAAGGTATATACATTTTTTTAGACATACTGCTATCGCACATGTAATAGTCTACAGTATAATGTAAGCAGAACTTTTTGATGCCCTGGGAAAACAAAAAATGCATGTGACTCGTTTTATTGTGATATTTGCTTTTTTGTCACGGTCTGGAACCAAGCTCAAAATAGCTTCAAAATATGCCTGCCAGTTCTGTTCTTCTGCAAGATTTGAATCCCAATCCACCTATTTCACCTCGTGTACCATTACCAGCTAGGCTTCAGAGGCAAGAATGGTTATTATTGGCAGTACAGCCACAACACAATTATTGGACTAATAAAACATGATAGTAATTTTAGGTATTAATCCTGTAAACCAAGAATATAAATAAACTTATGGACTCTTTGAACCTAGGGATGTTTTCTAAGCATGGACTTTTTGACAGGACCAGATATCAAGGACATTTGGACATGGATCAAATGTCTCAAAGGATGTTTGAACAGGACCAAATTCAACTAATCATTTTATGGCTCTATAGTACTTCCATATATCCTATCTCATTGAATTCTGGATATTTTAACTAGCTTTGTTTGCCTAAAGGTCACAACGCATGAAGTTACTGTTAATGATGTATTTACGTGTAGTAGATCTTGTATTTTCCAAGACAATGAGTCAGTAATAACAACACAAATCACAATAGAAACATTCATCTTCTGTTGAATGTCTTATGTTAACTCTTTCATTTTTGCCTATTAGTAAATGCTTTTTTAATACCAGTACTGAAACCTTTCATATTATCTGTATGTCAGTTGACCTCAGTCAATAGTCTCCTTTTAGGCTCAAATTGTCTCAGATTTGGCCTGTGGCAGGTTCTCGTAGATTGGCTCTTTTGTCAGTTTAATATGTACCATTAATCTTTGAAAGCTGACAAGTTTTCTGACTAAAGGTGTTTCACATTTAGTTTGCATATTCCTCCCCAAGACATGAAACTAGCTATTTCTCCAAGGAACTCTTCTTCCTTTTGGTGAAAAATTATATTAGAGACCGGAATTTTGTTGCAAGAATAACATTGTGTAAGTGGCATTTCTTCTGTGCATTTCAGTGGATGAGGTTAGGCTATATATTTACTCTTGAATTATAAATCTTAAATCTGTATTAATGATTTTAATCCAGATTTAACATGACAGTGATCCCACTTAAATTCTTGATTCAATCATTACATTTTTTTACTATTATATAAAACTTCTAGATTCTTCAAAATAAATATATGTTGCATCACAACATACTGACATATTATCAACACACAATACAATTATTGAGTAAAGCCAACTTATTTTAGACTACATCCATCTAAGGGTATGCTGTAGAGTTAAATGGCAAAATTTAGATGATAAAATGGTATGATTCTCATATAGTAAGCTAGATGATATAGATACGATGATGGATAGAAAAAAGACAGATAGATGATAGATAGATAGATAAGAGGTAGATGATAGATGATTGATTGATAGATTAGATAGATAGACGATAGATACATAGACAGATAGATAGATAAATGATAGATAGGCAGAGAGAAGTAGAGGAATATATAGAAAATATGCCCAGATACACACTGTAGTGGGATTATGCTCACAATTAAATCTTTTTGCTAATCTGCATTCTTATTTACTTTTTAGAGCTAACATATATTGCCTTTCACACATGTAGGGATAGAATTTCTGGTGATGTCTCCATTTTGAAAATACTAAATTATTAACCGTACTAAACAATCTTTGAGCAATATTGTCTTCCTTAACTACTTAAAATATCTGTTTTCTCTTTAATAAACTTTAATCCTATTCCTCTTTTCAATTTAAAAAATCTTGGAAAAATATTTCAATTATTCAGAACACTCTCCGTGCTAATTTTCTACACTTTAGTGACTTAGTCAAATAAGCATCTGAAATTTAACAGCATAAGACTTCATAAGAGAAACCAAAGTTTAAGGCCCAAAGAAAAATAACAAACCATTGATCACAGGTTATTTTTATTTTATTTCTTTGCGGTACGTGGGCCTCTCACCGTTGTGGCCTCTCCCGTTGCGGAGCACAGGCTCCGGACGCGCAGGCTCAGCGGCCATGGCTCACGGGCCCAGGCGCTCCGCGGCATGTGGGATCTTCCCGGACCGGGGCATGAACCCGCGTCCCCGGCAACGGCAGGTGGATTCTCAACCACTGTGCCACCAGGGAAGCCCCACAGGTTATTTTTTAAATCCTACTTCTTGTTTGAAAATACAATGCTCCTTTTTCTTCCCCGCGTTCCATCATGCAGTGTTTGCTTCTAATGGGCCATTTGTAAACTTCCTGCTGAGCGTTTTAGAAAAGATTAGATGACAAATTCACCGAAGCTGAATTGAAAAAGATACGTACGCCACATCTGAGATTTTAAACTATTTGTTTTCTTTTTCGACTCACATCGTTTTTGATTGTTGCTTTTCGATGGGATTAAAATTATAGCAGTTGAGAGTCAGTGCTACTGAAATAAATATAAAATATTATCCACTATATGAATCTAAGAAGTTGCCTTAATTTCCATAGTAATTTTACAAAGTTCAAATATGAAACACAAAATAATATATTAGAAAGAGGAAAAATAGGTTCTAATTCTTGAAAATAATTTGCATGCGTCTGTAATTCAAATGATCAAAACTGCATACACACTAGAACAACCACTAAAAGGAAGCTGTAAACAATATAGAATTAGTGAAAGAAGGGCAAATCTAATTTTATGGCATTATAAGTAAAATATTAGGATTACTTTGGCCAGAAGGGTGAGCATCGGCTTGCAGAAAGAGTTTAAAAGAATTCTTTTTCTTTTTATATGTGATATTTTCGTATACATGTTAAGACTGAATTTGAACGGTGTTAGAAATGGCTAATGCCATTGAAATACCACATCTGACAGCATCATCTGTACTATTATGAGCCTTCCTAGGTAGAAAGATAGAATAGTATCAAAAGAATATAAGGAGAATTTTTATGCCATATGTTATTTCTGTAAGCTAAATAACAATAACTTTAATTATAGACTAAATCACTTGTTTATCCAGGGGAATGTTCCAAAGTCACTGCAATCTCAGTGTAGATTGAGAATACATTAGTATTTTAGAGAAACAGAATATTTATGTTCTGTTTCATATATATATGTGAAACATAAATTATTATATATATTTAATGTATAAAACATATATTACATAAATATATATGATTTATGTCAGCTCACATATGATGAGAAATAAAGGAGAAAACTATTCACAGATGACAGCATTGTAACAACAGCCAGCAAGCAACAGAGGGTTTCTCTAAACTAAGTTGGAGTGTGCTTCCTTATTGGAGCATGGGAAGAAAATATTACACATTCGATTTATATACTTACATAATGATGAAAGAATTAATATTCACTAATAGATATTTGAATTGGTAGCAATCTATTTGTAAGTGTGTAACTAAATATACAGCGATTGTTCAAATTCTTATTTACTGAAAGTGCAGGGACCACGTAAATTCTGTTTATGTCCTGCTGTGGTGACAGGACCAAGTTGTTTCTGGTTTTTTTTTTTTTGCGGTACGTGGGCCTCTCACTGTTGTGGCCTCTCCCGTTGCGGAGCACAGGCTCACGGACGCGCAGGCCCAGCGGCCATGGCTCACGGGCCCAGCCACTCCGCGGCATGTGGGATCTTCCCGGACACGAACCCGTGTCGCCTGCATAGGCAGGCGGACTCTCAACCACTGCGCCACCAGGGAAGCCCTGGGACCAAGTTGTTTTAAGACTACTTCTGTAAGCAATGGGAAGCGGCATATGTTAATATTTCACTGAGTACCCTGTCTTCAATTTCTTTTCAGTAACGTTTCTTAAGCTTGATTGCACTGTAGTACATCCCCTGCTGCCACATGTACTAGCAGAATTTTATTGCAGGAATGTTGTGGAACAAACAGTAAGAAAAAAAAGCCCTTGTTCTGCACTCAAAAGATCTACAAAATTTGTGTGTCAACAAAAAGAGATAAACAAAGCAACCCACAGCAAAAAGACAAAGGACAGTAAAAATTAAGTAATTTCAATTAAATAATAAAATATTTTGCAAAGAACCCAATATTTTGCACCACCCAATGGTGGTGCTTGGTACATAGCGTATACAATCAATTCCCTTCCTTTTCCTGAAATTTAACATTTAAAATGCATGGTAATAGAGCACAGTGGTCAGCTTGTGTAAACTGATGAGATACAAAGAAGGTTGCTGGCAGGGGACAGAAAAGATCAGTGAGGAATGTGGTGATGGAAGAAAAGATTCTGCAAAAACTCAGAAGTATTTCTCCAGCCACACCCAGCAGAAAATTTTACCAGTGCTTATGACATTATAAACCTTGTGATACATGCTTATATAGTAGTATGTGTTATATATAAGTGATATGTAGCCTATATCGCACGTTAAAATTGGTATTGGCTTGGCGGTACTGCATGGAACATCAGCTGAGACACCTCCCCTGAAGGTTGGAGGGTCCATTTCCAAGATGGTCCATTTCTCACATGGCTGTAGAGTTTTGGCTGGCTGTTAGCCAGGAGAACAGCTAAAGGTGAGGGCTGAGAATTCAGTTCCTCCCCCCATGGGTTTCTCCATGTGTCTTAAACTTCACAAGGAACATAAGAGACGAGAGAAAAGATCTATCCCATTTTATTGTCTAACTCCAATCACACAGCATCATTTCGTTCTTATTCAATTAGTTGTAGCAATCACAAAGACTCACCAAGTCCAAGAAGAGGAGACAGATTCCACCCCTTGATGGAGGAGTGACAAGGTTCTGGAAGTAAAGGAGGGATGACAGAAAATGCTGAGAACATTTAAAATATATATATTCTTTCACAGCTCGTTTGGGTTTGGAGGGTTTTGTTTTGTTGTGTTTTGTTTTTAGTTTTTTTGTTTCTTTTCATATGTGCCACTAGGTGGGTATTTGCTTACTGAACATGTGACAAAGGCTAAGTCAGCTTTTTGAATAGACAGGTGGTAAAATAAATTGACCCAATTATTTCAAGGAAGTCAAGAGTACACGTAACTTAAAAGTGTTACCTAATTAATTGGTGATTTTAGGTTTGTGGCTTTGATAAGATAAGAGTGAAATAGGGGACAAAGATTAGATCCTACCATTTTTAGTTATAAATACAATCTTGGAACCATCTCTTTATACTTTCATTAAAAAAAACTCAATGATGTGGCATGAAAATAGTGCATGGGAAGATTACTCCACACATCATATTTTATTTTAAAATTATGACTGCGCCTGTAAAAACTCAACAAACTGCTTGAAGAGTGAAAACTGCAGTGACTCAAACTAACTGGATTTTGTTGTTGATTCATCATTAACTTATTGAAATCTCCCTCCTTATTCCTTATTAACTCTTGGGTGTGATGGTGAAGTTTGGTGCCACAGTGACCCAAATCAAGGTCTTGGGAATATTTGTCCCTTTAAAGTCTTACCATCAATGTATGAAGGAGCAGTGCTTACATAAACATTATGAACTAATTAGTACGACTTTTAGATCCCACCTTTTATAACTATAGGAACTCAGTGGCAGTGACTCTTGGTGGTTCCGCATAATCTTCTCTGAGAGTTGCTGGGGATACTTCCATGTGTTTCCAGGAATTTCCACACAGTTTCATCTGCTCTGGCTTCTTCATCGAGGTACCTTCCTCTGCCTCTCCTGGGAACATATATGAGCCCTCCGAGTACAGAAGTTCATGAAGCACAGTGGCAATGTTTCTGAGATGGAGAAAAGAAGCATTGACCCCCAACCTGAATTTAGATTTCACTTGTTCCTGTAATCCTGACCTAACATCTTCTGAAAAGGTTTTTCAGTCGTTAATTGCAGCCATTAGAATGACTTCTTTAGCTTCTGATTCTAACACCACTGTGGTTAATTTTATGTGTCAACATCATTGGCCATGAAGTGCACGGATTAAACATTATTTCTGGGTGTGCTTGTGAGGGATTTTTCTAGATTAGATTAGCGTCTGCATCTGTGGACTCAGCAGATTGTCCTCTCCGAGGCGAGTGGGTATCATCTAATCTGTTGAGAAAATGAATGGAACAAAAGTTAGAGGAAGGCTGATTTAATCCCTTTTTGCTTCCTGCCTACCTGTTTTAATTGGGACATCTTGTCTCACCTTCTCTGGTTCTTGGACTTGGATGTAAACCATTGGCTTGCCTGGCCTTTAGGACTTTGGACTCAGACTGAATCACAGCACTGGCTTCCCTGGGTCTTCATCTTGCAGACAGCAGTTCAGGGAACTTCTCAGTCTCCAAACTTGCAAGAGCCAATTCTCTGGAGAACCTTAATACATCAACTCTCCCTACTCAGCTCTCTCAAAAGGAATCTGCCATGTGGGCAGTCAAAAGCCATTTCATCACTTTCTTCTCTCTCTGCCTCTCTCTGTCTCTGCTTGGTTATCTCTCTGTTCTCCCACCCACTCTCATCTCCATCTGTTTCTACCCCTACATCCAACAAACACTCCTAAAAGCCCTCGAGAAAAATCACAAAAACATATGCCAGAGAGATGCACAGCCTACCAGTTTCACAAACATTCAAACGGAATCTTGGTTTGAGCTCAACTGGGATGCCCTGCCACATTGACAGAAAGTAGAGGGGAACCTAGAATTAAAGAATCGTTCTTTTGAATCAGCGATGCTTCTTTAGGGTTGTTTGAATCTATCAAATGACAAATTAGGAACATGTAATGACAAGTGATCTTTAAAATATCAGAGAAGCGTACATCATTTAAAAAAGAATGAAATTCAAAGATGCTGAATGAATTATCCCTCTGTGCCGACTGTAGAGTTAGTTCTTCAGAGGCTCTTCTCTGATCAAAGGAAGACACAGTGCGTTTATCTCTCACACAGCCAAAATGTGTATGTTCTTCCAAATGTGCAATTCCCATTTGATTTGCTTCTTAACATTTATAGATCTTCTTACAAAAACAGGACTCAATAAAGGAAAGTGTGTCCATGGAGTAGTGTAGAGGTCTGAAGAAACAGCAGCTTCTAGTTGCAGAATGTTCAGTCGTGCCCTCTAAATGCAGGTGGGAGTGGGATATATAGAACTCTCTCTTTTCATTTTTAAATTCTGACCATCAAGTGAATGACTTGGAAGAATTTTGAATGAAGATAAGGGCATTCTGTATTTTAGCATGTGCTCTAAAACAGAGCGATTCAAGGACCTAGCATGTGGCAGGATGCTCATTTGGGTATTTATGTGGTTACTTACCGGTCACTTTCTGAGAGAGGCTTTCCCTGATTTTTTTTTTGTTTTGCGGTACGGGGGCCTCTCACTGTTGTGGCCTCTCCCGTTGCGGAGCACAGGCTCCGGACGCGCAGGCTCAGTGGCCATGGCTCACGGGCCCAGCCGCTCCGCGGCATGTGGGATCTTCCCGGACCAGGGCACGAACCCGTGTCCGCTGTATCAGCAGGCGGACTCTCAACCACTGCGCCACCAGGGAAGCCCCTTCCCTGATTTTTGAAACTACATTAAATGTTGTCCTTATTTCCAACTTCACTTTCTCATTTTTGTTTTACTCAGAGTCCTTATGAAAATCAGAAATTATGTATTTGTTTATGCCCTGATTTCTTTATTTTTGTCTCTTCACTGAATTGTTACGGAAATCATATCTATTTTGCACATTCAGCAAGTGCCTGATACAGAGTAGGCATGTCATAAATATATATAAACTGAATTAATTACCTGACTTTATCCTTCAGAAATCATGCTTATTGAGAGACATTTCTCCATGAGGCTTCTTGCTCTTACACACCTTTCATGCCAAGAATGCAAGGCCCTTATCTCGGTTTGCCCCAGCCATTTCTCAGGATTGGATTCACAGCAAAGCCAACTCAAACCAAACCACTGCTTCTTCATGGTGACACACACATGCAACAAGCTGCATTAGATAAAAAATATATCCCTTTGCCGGTTAAGTCACCGTCAGCAATGGAGCAGATCAGACCAGCAGAGTTCAGGCTAAAACTTCAGCAACGCATGATAAATCCAAGTATAGACAAAAAAGAGTCAGCTGTTGCTAGGCGGAGATAATAATAATAGCTACCGTTATTTGAGGACTTACTAAGTTCTAGGCACTGTATTTTGTAGATATAATTTTGTTGAGATTTAACAGCAAACTTGTAAGACAGAGTCAGTGTAAGACAGAGTCAGTGATCAACTACATTTTCTAAAATACTGTGCTAGGAACCATACTAGAAAAAGATCCATCAGTGGCAGTGACTCTTGGTGGTTCCACATAATCTGCTCTGAGAGTTGCTGGGGATACGTCAAGCAAGAGAAGCTTGTCTGAGATTACCTAAGCAAACTGCAGAACATAACGAAAGACCAAAGGCAGAGATGTTAGGTAAACTAAAAGATCTTGGGAACTTGGTGCTCTGGCCTTTTGGACTCTCCACAGAGAATTTCCAGATCAAACAGGATTCCTCTACTGGCCCCTACTCCATCAATTTTGTAAAAAATCCAAATAATAACAGATAACAAAGATAACAATGGCTTTTAAAGCTGGCTTGGAAATGGTGTGCTGCTTGTGTTAGCAAGGAGAAAGGCCCTGCCAATGTTTAATGTTTAAAAGCATCTTATCTCAAAGACAGGCTACCTAGTAGAGGTCAGTTCTCCCTTCTCCCCCTTGTTTTATTATCAGGGTGAAACGCAGTTCCTGGTGTCATGAGCCTAATCTGAGTCCCATTTTAAGGTGGTGTCTCTGCAGCTGTTGCCTCGTTCTGGCAGTTCTTTGTTTTGTCCAGGAGAGAGCCTGCTTGTCCAGGGTCACTTCCCCGAGCTCCACAAAAACAAGCCCAGCCGGAGTCTCCTGGGCCGAGCAAACCTGCTGGTCGGAGACTGCCCAACCACGATCGATGGGGTCCCCACCCGCTGTCCCCTCGTTCTGGCAGTTCTTTGTTTTGTCCAGGAGAGAGCCTGCTTGTCCAGGGTCACTTCCCCGAGCTCCACAAAAACAAGCCCAGCCGGAGTCTCCTGGGCTGAGCAAACCTGCTGGTCGGAGACTGCCCAGCCACGATCGATGGGGTCCCCACCTGCCGTCCCCTCGCCCCGATCACACACACGGCCCAGGCTGCCCTGCGTGGGCTCCAACATCTCCTGAGTTCCCTACAGGAGGAATTTATAGGGAACCAGGCTTTTGCCTAATTCGCACATCTAAAAAGTAATAGTTATAGAATTCAAGACCAGGTATATCTTGATCAAAAACCCATGCCCATAACCATTGCCCACTGCAACTTCCCAGGCAATGTTTACTGTAGACCCCAACAGACAGAATCTAAAATCTGGCAAAACAGGGAGGCAACATCAGTGGCTCTAGAGGTCAGAGGTGAAATTCCGTTATTCGCTCCCTGCTATGTTTAATGTAATCTGCCATGCATGGCAAAATGTAGCCCTATTGATACTAACTGTGGCCCTCTGTCTTGCCAGTCTCCATGCAACTTCAACATGACTTTTTGTTGTTTCCAGTGCATGGCATTCCCGTACCTCCAGATATTCAGTCTTTCCATTTCTACATTGGAGGTGATTTCATCATCTGACACCTCACTCCGCATTGGGTCTTGCTTCAGTTTTATTCCAAAAAATGTATGTACTTTCATGACTGCCACTTTGCTTGTATCACTCACTCTGCTGAAGCCATTCCTGCCTTTGCTGCTCACGCTGCCACCTGCTGCTCAGGTGCCATCTTTCCTGTGAAGTAGCCTTCACTACTACCCCCTACTTCCCTAAGCCGAGTTAGTTTCACCTGCCTTTCCAGGTTGCATTTATCCCAATGCATTATCATTTATCAGTATATACCTCCTGGACTATAGACTCAACTAGAATAAAGATGAGGACTAAAGTCATAATCCATGTGAAAAATCCCTGGCACATAGTATGTGCTTAAATAAACATTCCTTGTTATATAAGTGGGTGAAATATCTCTGTACCAAGGAATTAATTCCTATTGACACAGAAGACGGTCTCACATCTACTCTAGGGACATGTGAAAAGTAAAGTGAAACCTATTTAATTATAGTATTCACTTTCATGGATTTTGAATAGTTTGATATTGAGGACCAATTTTATAGTTCTAAGATAAATTATAAGTACATATTAGATTGCTTTTTGGATTCTGTTTTATGAAAAAATAATCTGCATATAATTTTGCATTTTTATTATATCTGGGCTCAGAAAACTATGTATGTTTTAACTATGTAAGTCAATCTTCTCATCAAACCATCTTAGGGTGGTATTTGATTCGATAATTCAAAAGGATGATTAATGTCGTGAGTCATAAAAATACATAAATATACATTAAATATTTTATTTTAACTAAAAATATAAACACACAGGAGTTCTCTCATCAACTGATGTGTGAGCCAGCAAAGAATCTGAAGCACAAACTGTGGATCCTGGTGTCCTGGGTTCAAACCTCATAATAAACCATGATATTATCAGCTCTGTGACTTAGAGAAATTTACTCATTTCTCTGTCTCTTAATGTTCCTCATGTGTAAAACTGGGAAGAAGAATTTTAAATGAGTTAGCTTTTTAAAAGTTTTCCTAGGGCTTCCCTGGTGGCGCAGTGGTTGAGAGTTCGCCTGCCGATGCAGGGAACACGGGTTCGTGCCCCGGTCCGGGAAGATCCCACATGCCGCGGAGCAGCTGGGCCCGTGAGCCATGGCCGCTGAGCCTGCGCGTCCGGAAAAAAAGTTTTCCTAGAACCCTGCCTGGCTCATGTTACATATATTTGTTAAAATAAATATGGCCACCACAGCCCCTCTGTGGCTATGAAAGGGGATTTTTGTGATGGAAATGCCCTGTATCTTGATTGCGATGGTTACCACAAAAATCTACACATGTGATAAAATTGCATACAGCTAAGTGCACATACAAACAAGCATGTCTGCTTGCTTTTGAAATGTGAATCGGGTCAGTGCATTGTATCAATGTCATAATCCTGGTTATGATCGCGTGCTGTAGTTGTACAAAATGGCTGGGGGAAAATACGTGTTGGGCGCAGGGGATCTGTCTGTATTATTTCAGACACTGCATGTAAATTTCCAGTTATCACAAAACATATAGTTTTAAAAAACATATGCAGGATTTTGCTAGTGGGGGACGCAGTGCACATGTGAGGACTGGGGCTATATGAGAAATATGTACTTTCAGCTCAATTTTGCTATGACTGCTAAAAACTCAACTGTATCATAAATGAATAAATAAATAACCAGCATAATTTGTTGGGGGTGGGGAATGCAACCAATTTACATTTTTAATACATTTATTTATGACTAATTTCCTGATGGTTTTAGTTGGATAAAATCTATAACACATACTCTGTAATTGTGTTTCTATTCTGCAGAGTAAGAATTTGATGACATTTGAAAAGCCAAGTGTGTGTAAAGCCTATTGGATTATGATTTTTCCACATTTTTTACCGTCACCTTACATATACCTAATTCCCTTTTAGCTTCTGTTGTTAGTTTTAGAGATGCAACTTCAAATCTCAGCAAACATTGTCAACTCTCTTTTGAAAACATGTTTTCTTTCCTTTCATATGTACATGTTATAATTATTAAAGGTTTTTAAATTATATAATTAAAGTGACAACTGGCACAGCCTTAAACATTTGGAAAGCATAGGTGAAAGTATTCTGGCAGTGGGAATGGGTGTCCAATAGGGGGGCCACCTACCAGTGAGGAACTGGTTCCCCAGCGTTCCCCAGAGTATGGTTTAGAATAGGAATGGAAAGGATGGTTAAGCCAGGGATTGGGCAAGTTGGGATAAGAGCCATCTTCATCCTGCCAGCTGCAATCCGTTAAACGCAGTGACTTGATAACTCGGTATTGCTCTGACTGGTCAGACACTTTTCTGATCTCCTCTGGTCTCTGAATATATTTCTCTAGTTCTGTTTTAATAGATGTTATACAAGCCCCAAAGACATAAAGACATAGAGTAAGCAGATACTTGTATGCATGAGAAAAGGAAAACTTGGAAGGATTAGAAAAGCTTCAGTAACCTAATGTTTTCCTACCATAAGAGTTAACACATACGTGTGATTTACTATGTACTAAGTACTGTTCTAATAACTTATATTCACTCACTAATCCTCACAGATACTCTTTGAAATAGGTATACTGTTACCATCGCTTCATTTTATAAATGAGGAAAGGAGAAAATAGGCTAAATAATTTGCCCAAGGTTATACACCTAGCGTGTGACACAACTGAGTTTGTAACACAGGTAAACTGAGTAGACAGTGCAGTTAAGCTCTCTACTATATTGCTTCGTGCTCTGTTAAATTATCAAAATACACATATAGAGTATAGGTATCAAGGGCATTATTAACCAGGGAGTTATTAAACAAATGTCAGTTCAATATCATTCAGTGTTTCCACTGTGTTAAAATAGTCAATGTATTCAGTACCCCATTTCAAAATTAAAATAAGTATCTTTTTGAAATTTCTAAACTTTTTATTAAAATATTAAGTTATATGTTTTATAATTATAATTAGATTTATGACTAAGTATGTGCACTAATTGTAATTTATAATAGCGAGTTGGACATAAGTCAAACTTGAAGTAATAAGAAATTTTATAAATCATGAAGCATTTATATAAATATCATGCCACCATTAAGAATAAAGTTGAAGAACAGCCTCTGAAAACATGTGCAAATGGTTTTCAGATATAGTTTCCACATACAGAAGGAGTTTCAGTGTGTAACCAGTAAAGGGAAAAGACCACAAGTAGCTTTGCTAATAAGTTGTTAGAATCTCTAGATGGTGGGAAATGTTTGTAATTTTTTCTACCACTACAAATATATTTTCCTATGGTGAGATCATATTAACTAATTAAAACATTAACATTGCAAACATTTATGAACATTACATTTTAAAAAGAAAGAAAATTGGGCTTTATAATTTATTTATAATTATAATGATAGAGATTATCTGAGTTTGGGAGAGGGCAGGAAATCCTGCATTTTTTGTTGTAGGTTACTGATCACCAGAGCAAGTGTTTATAACCTGCAACACATGTTCCGTCTCTTCTGAGTGAAATTCTAATGAGGGATGCTTAAAACAAATGTGTTTCCAGAAAAGTAATCAAATAGAGAAGTAAACTGAAAGAGTGAAGCTTGTATGTATTTGTGTTAGCCTATTTCTGGACTCCATGTCTGGAGAATTAGAGTCCCTATTTAATTTTCTCCTGAAAATATCAAGTTTGAAAATATTAATAATTATCATGGGGTGTTACTCAGTGATCTTTCTTATTTTATTTAATTAAGAGATGGAATTTTGACCTGTGATATTGTTTTGCCTCAAACTGGATAACTCGTTCAAAATAATTTTTAAAACAGTGAAATATAAATATATATATATATACGTATATATATACATATATACGTATATATATATATAAAATATTGGTTTTGGTGCCTCCAAGTATTTTGGTATTTAGTTTTCTCCCATGTTCGCAAAGGAATATATATAACTGAAGGTCTTGTTAGTAATCCATTGTGCAAATATTTATGCTTTGTGAGAGAATATCATAGGGTTTCTCCCATAGTTTAGGTTAAAATTAGTACCATGCCCTTTTCCCTTCACTGGTAAAACATTTTGGTTGGAATATGAAAATGTTTAATAAATCCTCTGACATTTTGGTGACTGCCTTAAAGTACCAAGGGAATAATACAATAATAGAGAAATGAAAAAAAAAAGACAGCAAAACAGCTCATCTAAAGTGTTGCTTGGCTATAAAATTTATAATCCTGTAAGAACATATCTCTATTGGCAATCATAGGGACTTGGGAGAAACATTTCCACAGAATGTGCCTAGTATAAGATCAATGCTTCTTTATACACACACAGACACACACACACAGACAAATGGTTTTCTTTATAATTATAACGGTTAACAGCATTTTTCAAACTGGAGCTTATACCAAATTGGACTTGTGGATTATACCTGCATTCACCTTCTTCTCTGGTGATGTCAATAGGAAGAACATCTTTACTTTTTTTAATGAAAAACTAAACTTAAAGCACAACTCTGTATTTTTTTTAAATTTTTGTCCTATTTTCCAAAAACTTCAAGCCTAATTCTTTTTTATTCAATATCAGGGTTATTTATTTTAGACCACTGATTCTTAGGATACGCATATATTTTTTAAAAATTCTTAATGTAGAGCACACAGCAACTGTGACATACATAATTTGATGAATTATTTTTGATGGCAAAGATAATTAACTTTATTTTCAATAAGCACATTTTGTTTCCTTTATGTTGAAAGAATGCTGTTTAAAGGTCATTGTGAGAAAGGAGATTCCTCAATATATTGGTAGATTATTGCAGTTGCTTCAAAGATATCACACCTAAGATGAAATATCATAATGTAGAATTTTAAAGAATAAGTAATGGGAAATCAGGCATCATACCCACATTGTACACTCTTAATTTATCTGTGAATGTTGTTTCCTTATAGACAAAGTAAACAGGAAATTTCAAACATCTTTTCTTTCTTTCTTGTGTCTTTTCTTTAATCTTTTATTGTTTATTCCTTTCCCAAAACATTTACTGTGGGCACTGTTCTGCATTATACACTACACTTTAAAGAATAAACTTAATATATTTTAAATTATTATGACTTGATACTTATAGCAGCAGTGTTTGAATCTAGGCCAGGTGACAAGGAGGAAAGAAAGTTGTTATTTTAAACATTGTTCTTTGCATGTATATTGGTTTAACGTATGTCTTTAAGTTAATACCACTATTAAAATAAGAAAAATCTAGTTTGTGCGGAAGTATGTTACTTTAATAAAATATAAATGGCATACTTGACCCCAAAGAAAGACTAGCTGGTAATGAGATGTAATCTGTGTCTGACCAAGCTACCTATTTTTACATTAATTGTTGGGGATTTCCATCATTCTGAGTGCCTTTGGATGAAATTGATTTAATTTCAAATCAAGGGAACTTGTTGGAACCTTGAAATATAGGTTTATGAAGAACTTTGTCAGTAGCAATTGTTCAAATTATGTACTGTCACTAATTAGCACTTTCTCCATGTGGTGAAGATCTGAGAAAAATCTTACATTAGCTCCTGTGCTTTTCCTGGAGTGATGTAATACATGTTCTTTAAACAAGGGCATGTTTAATAAAACATGCTTTGTTTCCTTGAAAAATGACTAAAGCCTCTTTGAGAGGATTCAGGGAGTCTCTAGGGATACACAAGAAAAATCCAGTGACCATGCATTCCTCAAGGTATAATAAGTGTTAGGTAGAAGCATATGACATTGCCATTTTGAAGGTCATCATGGTTTTAAGTGTATGCAATTCTTACAGTTCACACTATTATTACTTGATGTCATAAAACCAGTCTTTTTCTAATTTGACAAAATTATTTTCCTCAAGCCTTAAGCTTCAATGTACAGCATTTTTTTTTCAAAAAGAGCTCTTCAAGAAAGTAAAAATAATTTCAAAACAATAATCTGTGCAAAATCATAAAAATGTGTGTTGGCTAATGATACAAAACAAAAATAACACTTTGCCTTTCATGGATAATTCTTTTTAAGATTTAAATAAAGGGAACTTCTTTAGTAGTTTAGATTTTTCTACTTTAACAATAGACTCATTTTTTGACAATAAATTCACCATAATAGAATTTTTATTAATAATGAGTCTTTGTTAATATGATATGAGATAAAGACTTTTGGAGGTGATGGATATGTTTATGGGATAGACTATAGTGATGATTATATGGGTATATACATATTTCCAAACCCATTAAGTTGTATACACTAAATATGTACAGCTTTTTGTTTGTCAGTAATACCTCAGTATAGTGGTTTCAAAAGTAACACATGAGGCAAAGAACAAATCAAAAGGAAATTGGAAAATATTTAGAAATGAATAGAAATAAAATCATGGCATATTTGAATGAATGAGATGCAGATAAAGTGGTACTTAAATTTATAACATTATTGCCCATACTAGAAATGAAAATCAATGATCTCAGATTCCACCCTAAGAAATTAGAAAAAAAAAAAGAAACAAACTAAACCAAAAGTAAGGGGAAAAAATAATAAGGATTAGATTGGAACTGGAATTGATGAAATAGAAACCAGGAAAATCAATAAAGCTGGTTCTTTGAGAAGACTAATAAATTTTTAGTCCTCTACCTATAATAATCATGAAAACTACAGACAGCACGCTACTCATAATTTCTATAACTTAGGATAAACTGAACAAAAATGACCAAATCTCAAAAAGCATAGTATCGTTTTGATAGACTATAAAAGCATTTCTCAAAATCTAGCATCCATTACTAATAAAAACTCTTAAAAAACTAGGTATTAAAGTCAACTTCCTCATCCTGGAAATGGCATCTGCAAAATCCCTGCATCACAAATCATACATAATAGTGAAACACTAAATGCTTTCTAAGATCAGGAACAAGATAATGATGTTAATTTCTCTGTATCTTTCAGCATTGGACTGTGGATCTAGCCAGTGAAATAAGGCAAGAAAATGAAATAAAAGCCATCCAGATTGCAAACTAAGAGGTTCTCTGTAGTCACACAATATGATTATCTATTAGCAAATTCTATGACGTGCACAAAAAAACCTTCCAGAACCAATACAAGAGTTTATCAACAATGGAAGATAAAAGGTCAATACATGAAAATTAATTGCATTCTTATATGTTAGTGATAAGCAATCGAATATGTAAATAAAAATGTAATTTAGAGCAGCATCAAAACCAAATAATATTTAGGGACAACTCTGACAAAAGATGGGAATGCATCTATCCTGAAATCTGTAAAACACGGATAATAGAAAGTAAATATGTAAATAAATGGAGAAATGTATTGTGCTTATTTAATTGAGAAACTCAATATTGCTAACTTTACCCATAATCATCTCTAAGCTCAATATAATCTCAATCAAAATCCTAGCACAAATTTTTGTGAAAATTGACAAGCTCCTTCTACAATACATATTAAGGGGGTGGACCTTCAAGATGGCAGAGGAGTAAGACGTGGAGATCACCTTCCTCCCCACAAATACATCAAAACTACATCTAAATGTGGAACTACTCCTACAGAACGCCTACTGGAAGCTGGCAGAAGACCTCAGACCTCCCAAAAGGCAAGAAACTCCCCACGTACCTGGGTAGGGCAAAAGAAAAAATAGAGACAAAAGAATAGGGATGGGACCTGCACCTCTGGGAGGGAGCCGTGAAGGAGGAAAGGTTTCCACACACTAGGAAGCCCCTTCACTGGTGGTGACAGAAGGGTGGCGGAGGGGGAAGCTTCACAGCCACAGAGGAGAGCACAGCAACAGGGATGCAGAGGGCAAAGCAGAGAGATTCCTGCAAAGAGGATTGGTGCTGACCGGCACTCACCAGCCTGGGAGGCTTGTCTGCTCACCCGCTGGGGCGGGTGGGGACTGAGAGCTGAGGCTTGGGCTTCGGAGGTCAAATCCCAGGGATCGGACTAGGGTTGGCTGTGTGAACACAGCCTGAAGGGGGCTAGAGCACCACAGCTAGCTGGGAGGGAGTCCAGGAAAAAGTCTGGAAATGCCGAAGAGAAAAGAGACCGTTGTTTCGGAGTGTGCGAGGAGAAGGGATTCCTTCCCCATCTGCCCACAGGAGACAGAGCAGTGCCTAAACGAGCTCCAGAGATGGGTGCAAGCCGTGGCTATCAACTTGGATTCCAGAGACAGGCATAAAACGGTAACGCTGCTGCTGCAGCCACCAAGAACCCTGTGTGCGAGCACAGGTCACTATCCACACACCACCACCTCTGGGACCCTATGCAGCCCGCCACTGCCTGGTTCCTGTGATGCAGGGACAACTTCCCCGGGAGAACACAGGGCACGCCTCAGGCTGTTGCAACGTCACACTGGCCTCTGCTGCCACAGGCTGGCCCTGCATTCCAATTATAAATGCCATCATTCTCCCTCCCCGTGGCATGAGTGAGCCAGAGCCCCCGAACCAGCCGCTGCTTTAACCCCCTCCTGTCTGGGCAAGAAAAGAAGCCTGAGGGCAACCTACATGCAGAGGTGGGGCCCAATCTAAAGCTGAGCCCCGGGAGCTGTGCGAACAAAGAAGAGAAAGGGAAATCTCTCCCAGCAGCCTCAGGAGCAGCGGATTAAAGCTCCACAATCAACTTGATGTACCTGCATCTGTGGAATACATGAATAGACAACGAATCATCCCAAATTGAGGAGGTGGACTTTCAGAGCAAGATTTATGAGATTTTGTCTGTATAGCTTTGCTTCCACCATTTGTCCTAGGGTTCTATCTGTCCGTTTTTTTGTTTTTAAATTTTTTTTCTTTTTTTCTTAATAATTATTTTTACTGTAATAATTATTTTTTTACTGTAAATACTTTATTATATTTTATCTTACTTTATTTTATTTTACTTTAACTTCTTTCTTTTTTCCTTCCTTCCCTCCTTCCTTCCTTCCTCCCTCCCTCCCTCCCTTCTTTCTTTCTACTTCTACTAATTCTTACTTTCTAATTTTTCTCCCTTTTATTCTGAGTTTGGAACACTCCCAAACTCATTCTATGAGGCCACCATCACCCTGACACCAAAACCAGACAGAGATGTCACACAGAAAGAAAACTACAAGCCAATATCACTGATGAACACAGATGCAAAAATCCTCAAGAAAATACTAGCAAACAGAATCCAACAGCACATTAAAAGGATCATACACCATGACCAAGTGGGATTTATCCCAGGAATTCAAGGATTCTTCAATATATACTAATCAGTCAATGTTATACACCATATTAACAAACTGAAGGATAAAAACCCTATGATATTCTCAATAGATACAGAAAAAGCTTTCAACAAAATTCAACACCCATTTATGATAAAAACCCACCAGAAAGTAGGCACAGATGGAACTTACCTCAACATAATAAAGGCCATATATGATAAACCCGCAGCCAACATCGTTCTCAATGGTGAAAAGCTGAAACCATTTCCTCTGAGATCAGGAATAAGACAAGGTTGCTCTCTCTCACCACTAATATTCAACATTGTTTTGGAAGTTTCAGTCACAGCAATCAGAGAAGAAAAAGAAATAAAAGGAATCCAAATTGGAAAAGAAGAAGTAAATCTGTCACTGTTTGCAGATTGCAGATGGAAGCAACCTAAGTGTCCATCAACAGATGAATGGATAAAGAAGATGTGGCACATATATACAGTGGAATATTACTCAGCCATAAAAAGAAATGAAATTGTGTTATATGTAGTGAGGTGGATGGACCTAGATAGAGTCTGTCATACAGAGCGAAGTAAGTCAGAAAGAGAAAAACAAATACTGTATGCTAACACATATATATGGAATCTAAAAAAAAAAAAAAAGGTCACGAAGAACCTAGGGGCAAGACGGGTATGAAGACGCAGACCTACTAGAGAATGGACTTGAGGACATGGGGAGGGGGAAAGTTAAGGTGGGACAAAGTGAGAGAGTGGCATGGACATATATACACTACCAAATGTAAAATAGCTAGCTAGTGGGAAGCAGTTGCATAGCACGGGGAGGTCAGCTCAGTGCTTTGTGGCCACCTAGAGGGGTGGGATAGGGAGGCTGGGAGGGAGGGAGATGCACGATGGTAGAGATATGGGAACATATGTATATGTATAACTGATTCACTTTTGTTATAAAGCAGATACTAACACACCATTGTGAAGCAATTATACTCCAATAAAGATGTTAAAAAAATAAAATACATGTTAAAATGCAACTAACCTAAAATGGTCAAAACAAATTTGAATATGAAGAATGAAGTTTGAGGAGTTGCAGGACCTGACTTCAGCACTACTATAAAGCTACAGAATCACTAGAGTGAGGTATTGGTGTCCAGAGAGGCCAATGGATAATCGAAGTGTTTCTAGATGCAAACATATATAGTCATTTGATTTTTGACAAACGTGTAAGGGCAATTCAGTGAATAATCTTTTCAATAAATGACACTGAAACAATGGTATATCTTATTTAAGAAAACAAAATTTTATCAATAGCATGTACCATGCACACACATGATCTCAATAAAATACAAAGAGCCAAGTATAAAGCTTAAAATTCTAAAATTTCTGGTGGAAGAAATCTCTAGGACTTTTGGTTAGGCAAATATTTCTTGGACATTTCCATCAAAAGAATGATCCGTAAGAGAAGATATTGATGAACTGATCTTCATTAAAATTAAAAACTTCTGCTCCACAGAAGACACTAGTAAAATTATGGAAAGAAAATGAACAGAATGGGAGAAATTTTGCAAATAAAATATCTGATAAAGGGTTATTTTTCCAGGATATATAAAGAACTGTCAAAGTGTAATCCACTAAAAAAAAAAAAAAGAAAGAAAGCAAAGAATTCAATAGAAATAAGTGGGTAAAAAAAAAAATGTTCTGGGGTGATGGAAATTTTCTACTTTTATACATACACATTTGTAAAACAATACTAACAAGTGAATGTTATGGTGTGGATTGTGTGTGGTGGTATAATGAAACAGGAATAGCAGAACTTAAGAACAACTGTCCAAAATTAGTGTGGATCAATGAGGGATTAGTTATACTATTCTATTTAATTCGTATGCTTTTGAAAGCTTTCCTGATAAAAAGATTTGAAATATACGGGATTGGGTATGCTAGCTCTGGACCACCTACTTCTTGAGTGTTTATGAGAAAGACATGTACTTATATACTTTAAACCAATGCTTTAAAAAATGCTGGCTTAATTTTGCTTTCTCTATCCAGCAAGAAATTATAATAATTAAATATATGTATTCATATAAAATTAAATGGAATATATTTTAAGTACACCCTCATAGTTAAACGTATTTTCTATTATTTTAAACAAACACAGATCTCTGCATCAAGATAACTTTAGCACTCTCTCTCTTTGCAAATAAATTTGAGACATTAAGAAAGCCTTTTTCCCCCTCTCTTTATCCCAATCCACTTCCCAATACTAGAGATCTGTTCACCTGGTTTATTAGCTTTGGACTTTTGTGAAGTTTTCTTTGTAGAATGTTGCTGTAAAAAAAACTTAGCACTTACATAACAAGTTGCATTCATTCTATTTACTCTTCACTTAATATTCATGTATAGTACAGAAAATTATCTATACAAAAATATACATGATATAAGTAGAGTTTCCTTTCAACCTTACTTTTCTTTTGTAAATTTACTCAACTAAATACAATCAACAAAACCTGTCAATACATTTACTTTATTTGTGTGTGGTTCATAGTTTTCAATTCTCTCCCTCTAGAGACATTCTCCTTGGATTAGTGATCCTTAATTTCCTAATTCAGTAACAACACTATATTGCTATTTCAAAAATGTTAATTGAATACTTTTAAAAAACATTCTATATTAGAACACAAAAAGGAAAATAAACTATATATAAGATATTGTATCAGTGAAAAAAATTGTATGAGTTTTGTTTTGAAAATTATACCCATAGTCTGAGTTTCTTCATTGTTCAGAATTTCACAAGAAAAATTGATTGGTAGCAAAAATAATCTAGGCAAATGACCTTGATTATTATTTAATATGAGGGAAGACACACAGCCACTTTATGCCATGTATAGTTTCATCAGATGTCTCATGAGTTACGGAAAAAAATCATAAATGAGAAGAGAAGGAAACATTAAGTATTATAGTACAGATTTCCTGGAGTGAAAAATATTTTTTAAACTATGCTAGTAGTTTGTGAAGCAGATATTCAGTGACTATCTATCCTTGTAGCATGCTCTTGTATAAAGAAAAAATAGTTTTCTTGGCACTCTTCTTTATATAAATCATATCACAATTAAATATGCTTTGAGAGCCTCTGTTGGAAAGATCCTATATGCAAATAAATGTTTTTTTAATTTACAACTTCAAAGATGATTTTTACTAATGAGACTCTTTAAATTCATATCTGTGCCTACTTGCTACACTTGGGAACTTTACAGTTGCATTTATAGACAGTTCAAGTGTATAAAACAGAAGTCAATAGAAAATACCATTCATTAAATTTCCTAATTGTGTAGATACATTTTATCCATATTTGTGTGCCTCATTTCTGTTTTATGAATATGAGTTGTTTAGAATATTCTGTCGAAAGGGTGAAAGAAAATCTATAAGATAATGTGGAAAATACAGTTCCTTTTTATGCAATAATAAACCATTTAGCTTGAAAAGTTCTAATAATGTATGACAATCACATTACCAGAATGGTAATATATATTTCCAAGTTTTTTTTTATCTTCACAAAGAAAACCTTCACAAAGGAAACATTAGAACAATGATGTATTTTTTAAATGTGTCTCTTCTTTCCCAGTTAATTTCTTATATCACATGTACCCATAGTATAGGAAAAGTATCTTTGTATCTATAATCGACTGTTAGGGGAATTCAGGGATTAAAAATCACCCAATAGAAGAAATCTGAACAGCAGAGGAAGGGCCTCCTGACTGCCACAGCACAGTCATACAATTGTTTAGATCGTTAAACTCCCAGGGCCCTCGCTTGTCTTATGTATAAAATGCCATAGTTGGAAAGAATGATCCTTAAGGTCGTTGCCAGATCTAATATACTCTGGTTAAATCCCAGTTTGAGGGTGACAGAAACACGTGTGGAGGCTATAGGACTAAAGGGACTTTGTAAAGTAGTGAGAATTACTACACAGATCCTCACTGCTGCTCATAGAACAAGAACAAGAATAGTATTCGTATCTTGTTTCAGTGTTGTTCAAACTTTGTTTCTCCTCTAGGTCCTAAAATTACAAAACTCCCTCATTAGCAATCTTATTATGTGGCTCTAGAAAGATTGTTTTTCCACTCCACCAGACAAATATTGCTTTCTGTCTCTTTTCTTCCCATATCTCAATAAAAACATTCTCCCATTTCTGAAAACCTTGCTTATGAATCACTAGGATATAAAAATCAATCTTATAGGAACTCCATCAATATTTCACCCTTAAAACTCCAAACCTTCTGCAAACTTTGTTTGTATTCTAAGTCTTTTCTCAATGGTGCGACCGAAAGCACATCTTTGGTAAAATGTCATCCTCCAACGTACACTCCAGATTCTTTCTTATCTGGGTTACTCAATGCTGTTTCAGTTTTTTGCTATTATTTAACATATTTACCAAATGGTTATGACACAAGCATGGATCATAAAAGTGGACGCCAAACACTGAGTATCCGTCTTGCTTTTTCTTATCATCAATTTCTCTCTCTCTTTCTTTCATACCGTGTTATCTGTCTACAAACTCTACATGAACTCATTCTTTTCTTTGCTTTCAGAAAGCCTCCACACACTGACGATTACAGAATTTACATCCCTGACATTTATCTTTCCTCTAAACTCCAAAAGCATATATCCTTTTTGACATCTCCACTTGAGTGTTTCACATATATGTCAAATGTAACATGTTCGAAACTGACCTCTTGTTCTCCTGCTCTGAATTTGTTCTTCCTACATTCTTTCTAATCACAGTAAGTGACACTATTATTTACCCAATTCCTCAAACCAAAAATCTTTTACTCAGACTCTCTTTTTCTCATCCTCCATATTCAATCTATCAACAAATATAGCCAGGTCTTCTTCCCATATATTTTCAAGATTCACCCACCCATCTCATTCCTCAAGGCCATGTATACTATCATTTATAACTCTCACTGGTGTACGGCCTAGCTTCTTCTTATTCTACAGATCTCATCTCAAACTTCATCTTCTCAGAAGCTTCCCATGAGTACCCTGTTTACAGTAACTGCACCCCATCAAACAGCTAATCCACTCAGTTATGTACTCCTCAGAAGGTCTGGTGACCATCATTGCACTTTTCATCATCAAGATACATCAACTCTATTTGTGTGCTTGTCTGTTGTCTATTTTGTGTGTGTGTGTGCTTGTCTATAATCTATTGTATATTTTTATCCTTTAGAATGTTAGCTACTGGAAAGTAAGTATCTAATCAATAAAAACAATACTTAATAAGACAATCAGTAATTATAACTCACCACTAGAGAACTCAATGGAGTGGTTAGGAGCTGGACTTCTACCTTCCTGGTCGGTCAGTTGTCAATTATTGATACTTTGTACATAGATAATGCTTTAACGTTTTTAAATCACTGTAGTATTATTATTATTATATCTGATCATAAAACAATCCTTCAAGGTCAGCAAGATCAGATATTACTGTACCCAATATATATATAGACAAAATTAATATCAGAAAATTTAAGTGACTTGTCGAACATCACATAATAAACATTTGGTTTGAACAATACCAGAATTTGTCTTCTAATCCTTCTTACTTAGTCATTGTTTACTCAAAGCACATATATACTCAAAAAAAGCCTGAAGATTGATTTATGAATCATGTACTATGTTCAGAAGTAAACTTATTTTCCTCCAACTTAATATACTAAATATGATTATCTAGCGTTTATTGATAATGTGTGTATTAAATATGTCTACCATTATCTTACTATCTTATTGAGTCACTCCTTAATTGTTTATGGCCTGTCTGATCGTACTCACTCTCTTTTAAAATTAAGATATGTTCATTTAAAATAATAACAAAATATTTCAAAGAGTGCTCAATAAATTATATTATCTAGAATATACAGGATAATATTAGATTTATTTTTTCTAACTTCTGAAAAGGTACATTAGTTATAGATAGAGACTTTGGAGGTAGACACAGATATTTAGGAAAAGGAAACTATAAAAGGAACTATAAAAGATGGTCTTTAAATCATGACAGCGGAAAAAGCTATCTCATTTCCCATTTTAGAAGAAGTATTTTAAGCATCAAAAGCAACACACACACACACAAAAAAATGGTTTGAAGGAAATAGTGACATAATAATAGATGGTGCCTAAAAAAAGCATTCAGCAATTTTTGCAGGATTTACTTTCATTTTATGGTTAATTATATAATGAAGTGGAAAATCCTAATAGCTTCTCTTGTAAATAATGTCACAGACTATATATTTTCTAAAAATAACTGAGAGTAAAAAATAAAAACAGATCTTTTTTTTTAAGTTTAATTTCTCAGTACTAACCAATTGATGACCTCTATTTCTGTTTGGGAAGTAACTTGTGTTAGCAAGTGTGATAATTTAAACTACTGGAGTCTAGTGTTATAGAGCTGTTGTCATTTAACAGTTCCATCTTGATCCATTTTTCCATTCCTTCCATATTTATGAAGTAGCTACTATGTGCTATGTAATCTGTTAGATGCCTGCCACCAAGGCAGCCTCCAAATGAAAGTTAAAGTCTGTAAGTCACTAGACGTCTATATGAAGTGGTCTAATTATAGACAGTTTATAATTGGAGGCTAAGAAGTGTGATGCTTTTAGGCAAACAGGTCTTTGGGGAGACCTCAGATGGCAACAACTTGGTTCCTTTTTTGGCCTGCCTGCACGCTTAGCTAGAAATGGAATTAAAGGTCGCCAAATAGACATTCTGGTTAATTCAAATGAGATTCCTGATAAACTGAGCTCTACTATAATTTAGAATAAGAGGATTAGGGTACTGTATAGTAAAGACCTGGGGACAACTTTTAATTTTTGTTTAACTTTATAGCTGAGAAATTTAAAGACTAAACAAACAAGAATCTAACTCAAGGCTCCAGATTCCTACAGCAAGCCTCCTCCTTGTTTGACGACAGCTGGTCAACCTGGACCACTTGCTAGGCCAGGAAAGCTACCAGTGTCCTGGTGTTGACTGAACACCTTCCCACTGGTGCTCCCTCTGCCATTAAAGGTAGATATACCATCAAACTAGTTAATGAAATATTTCAGAGGAGAATGTCCAGTTCCTTACTAAAGAAAAACACAAGTCAAAAATGTATATTTTCCTCTAAAACATCTGCTTGTCATTGTGTAGCTATGTACTAATGGCAAAGTAAAATTTGGATAAAAAATTGCAGCTTTGTGCGCATAAGATTCTTATCATCTAGAAGACGAAAAAGCCACACAAAAGTAGTTTAGAAAGCACAGAATGAATGTTCTACCTCCCAAGAAATTTCAGGAAGTTAAACAATGATTTAGGAATAATATTGCAACATATTCTTAGGATTTATAATCCTATATTTATGTAGGAAGATTTAAATGAGCTACTGTATGCAACATGAGAAGACTCGCAAGCCAAAACCCTTGATTATTAAGACGTATACAATATGGAATATAATATATATTACCTTTATATATGGTTACCTTTTGACCACCTTGGACATCGGAACGGCTGGAAAGAAAATTACAAATCTTTGACGACAACCAACGTAGACTAAATGTTGGGGCAAAGAATTGGCTAAAACTACAAAAATCCCTTGATTTTTGTTTTGATATTTACAAACTTGATATTTACAAACTTAATTTCTCTTGGGTGAGAAATGATGGCGTTGATGGTGCTGCTGTTGGTGGTGGTGAGGACAATGATAAGAGCTAACCCACTTTTAGTTCTTATGATGTGCTAGGCATTGCTTTAAATGTGTGACAAGTACTTATTCGTTCATTGCTCTCATCAGCACAGCGAGGTCAGTATTTTAATACCTTCATTTTCTAAATGAAAACTGAGACATAGAGAGGTAAAGTCTCTTATAGTCAGGAAGCCCCAGTAAGTGCGAGAGCTGAATTAGAACACAGAGAGCTACTGAGGATCTAGATGAATGCAAATAATTGTATGATAATAACCTGAACTCTGTTCAGTGATACGGGACCCTTGCCAATCCTAGACCCCATGAAGCACACTCCTGACACAGGAATTTTGCTCCAATCACTCCTTCTCCTGAGAAATGTCTTTCACTAGCTATTTTTTTTTAACTTCCTCATTCCATCAGTCTTTTTCTTTCCTCCAATCTTAACTTTTCAATAAAACCACCCTGAAGACCCACTGCCAACTGATCCTTCCTACTTGAATATGCTTGAACACTTCAGATGTTCTTTAAACTGCCCTACTTTTTATCTTCCTTTTAGTATGGGTCAAATTCTGGCATACTCAAAGATTTGTGTATTCTATTTATTTTTTATTTTCTCTCTAGAGAAGACGTCTGTTGTGCTAGAATGGAAACTCCATGTGGCCAGAAATCTTTGACTCTGGTTCACTAAGAATATAGAACTGTGCCTGCCACAAGGGTGGCACCCAAACACAAATTTGCTTAATGAACAAATGGATAAATGAAAAATAAGTAAAATGTAAAGGAAAATAGAACAACATATATGACCCGAGAAGTAATAGGACAATACTAGCGTGTTTCTAGTAGCTTTGAGAAAAATAGAGTTCTCTGAGAATCACTCCATATAATAGTAGATTAGATAGGATTAAAGGTAATTAAACTATTTCAAACCTTCAGTAATCACATATTCTCTATAAGTAAAACATTACACATTATAGAAGAATGGATAGTACTGCATATTACTAAATATTATATTTAGAAAACCAGAATAATAATGACATCAGTGTCAGTAATAATGATGTCATGACCTTTGTTACCTGTTTTAGCATATACCCTGTGTTTGTATATGTGTGTACATAAAAAAAATTATTGCCCACAGTATGAAATATAGAAGTTTATTTTCATATAAGCTCCTGATAGAGAAGTTTGGCAATACATCAAATTTAAATGAGCATACCTTTTAACCCAGCAATCTTACTCTTATTATTGCAAGAAAGCCCATTGGACAAGGTGCATAAAGATGTTAATGCAAAGTTATTAATTATGCTGTCTTTAAAAATATTGAAATATTTAGAAACCATCTGTACTTCCATCATTAAGTAGCATTAAAATGTATGATACACTGGTGCATGAAACTACACCATATGTTAATGACCTGAATAAAAAATATGCCGTGTGAGCATATTTTTTACATACACATATATATGTATGTGTGTGTGTGTGTGTGTGTATATATATATATAGGTAGTGAGAGAGAGAGAGAGAGAGAGAGAGAGTTTGTACGATTACGCCTGTGCGGAGATAGAGACGGACTGAAAGGTAATCAAAAGTTTTGTTTCTGGGGTTTGGGGCATTTGGAGGATATTCACTTTCTTACTCTTTTTGAATTGGATTACATTTTCTACAGCAAGTAGTAAAAACCTTTGGACAAAATTTTAAAAGCCAAATTATAAGAAAGAGAGAGGGAGGGAAGTTAGAAGAGATGGAATAAGTGGGAAATGGAAGAGGCGAGAGGAGATATTTTAGCTGCCTAGAAGACATCTAACTAACTCGGGTTTGAAAGATTATTTTTTTAAGACAAGCAGTGCTTTCACATATTCCTGCTTTCCATTGTAATTTTACTTAAATTTATAATTTTATAATTCTGTCTTTCTGCAGAAGCCACTAGAACTAAGCTCATTTCTGATCACTTGGATTAGGGAACCCCTAGTCTACCCCACCCCAGGGAAGCATGGCGGTGACTATGGAAAAACTCCAGTGTTGGTTCCTACAGCAATAACTTTAGAAACAGACAGATCTGAATTCAAATCACTGTCTTTCATTTACCAGCAATTTAAGCTTGGTTATGACTCTTAATTGCTCTGAAGTTACATCTTATCTTCAAGTAGAAAATGTAGTGCAGAGTGAAAGTGTTCATGGGAGGAATAAATGGGCTATGATTCCAGAGTCACGTCACAGGCACTCAACAAATACCTGTTCTCTTTACACATCGTTCTTTCCTTAGCATGATTCTAATTGAACTAGAATTTAAAAGAAATGACAACGTTATTGCTATTTCTCTTGCAACAGCAGTTTTTCCTTTCATTTGTGAAATGGTTCACCATGAACCTATATCCTGACACTGTAACTCTTTAATTCTACATTGTCAAAATATTTTTAATCTTCATTATACTTCTCCTTCAACCCAAGAGTCCTATTTCAACTTGCCATCTCTTTTTTTCCCTCCTGACAACATCAGGTATTTGAACCACAACAAAAAATCCCTTTACTTTTGAATAACTAAAATAAGTGAACAAATTTTTAAAATGAGGAAAGGGAAATTAGGGTAGCCAACTCATGCCAATTTGCCTGGGGATTCCCAGATGTAGTCCCGCATCTTGGGAAAACTCTCATTTGGAGCAAACCCGGATAGTTGGTCAGCATTAATAGTGGCAAACATATGTGTAATACCAGAAAATACCCAATAGACAGTCTTAGGTTGTTACACATAGACTATTTTGTGTATTATTATCTGTATATTATTTTAACCCGGAGGCTCTATATGTTCATTTACAAACTAAGTATGATTTTTGGATTCTATTTCTGATACCATGGTGATAAGTATAAATAAATAAACAAAATGATGCCCAGTGCAGAGGTGAGTATACTGTGGTAGTGTAACACGAAGATTATTGGATTTGGGTCTCATAGACTCGGGAAAATGCAAGGAGAAACAAAACAAAAACAAAATCAAAACAAAAAAGTGTCTCGCCTTAACTCCTCTGCAAGGCCTTTTAGGACAGCAGAGTCAAGGTCACACTGAATTGTCACAGCTGAACTCAATGCCGCCATCACACCCATCTGGCCTTGGAGGCCTGTTATTCTAGGTCATTCAGTGAATGGTGCCTACCTGCCGCTCTTGACAGCCATTGCTCTCACTTTTAGAAAGCATCCCTCTCTCCTTTGCCTCGATTTCAAGGAACTGCAAAAATTACTCCATATTCCCTTTGTTGCTGGCTTTCATTTTATTTCCCCCAAAGTGAGCAGGGTCAAATAAAATAGGGTAATTTTTGTCAGCAGTTATTCACTGTTAACATGGCTAATGAGGAGACATTTTCCTCTGTGAAAAGGGGCCACAGGGCTTCCCTGGTGGCGCAGTGGTTGAGAGTCCGCCTGCCGATGCAGGGGACGCGGGCTCGTGCCCCAGTCTGGGAAGATCCCACATGCCGCGGAGCGGCTGGGCCCGTGAGCCATGGCCGCTGAGCCTGTGCATCCGGAGCCTGTGCTCCGCAGCGGGAGCGGCCGCAACGGTGAGAGGTCCGCGTACCGCAAAAAAAAAAAAAAAAAAAAAAAATTAAAAGGGGTCACAGACCGGCCAGGGTGAGTCTGCACAAGCAGACCAGTCACAGAAAGAACTGTGAACCCAGGGATCTCAGATGGCTGAGGTCAGGTTACAACTCAAACTGGGGCTAAACCTAATACTGTGATTTGTCTTATGACATCCTGACTGCTTCTGCCTAACACACATGAATTTAGTTTTAATGGGTATTTTACTGTGATTAATAAATGTCAATTCAGTGTGTTATCTCCACATTATAGCGTATTCACAGACTTTATCTACGCCAAGAGTATTTTTATTGGACTTTATGTTTGAGGGAATTGTAGCACTGTTGACAATAATTTCATGGTTTATGTATTCTGTAAGGCTCATTTTTTAATGGAAATTCTTTGTGAACTTATGGACGTGGTTGGCTGATAATAAAAGAGTTAAGAAATATAGAAAGGGGCTGGGCAGTGCTGGTGTCCTTTACTGGATAAATTAGTTTTCAGATTTGTCGCTAATAAAAATATCTTGATATTTTTTAATATCCTGGGAGATGATTCAGGCTGCATAATTCAATCAGACTTCTTTTTCTTTCAAATTCACATCCCCTTAACTTTATTCAGAACAACTTATACACAATGCTACAAAGCTTATGACTTCTAATAAGTAGATGATATTACTTCTAATAAATGTAGGAAAAAAAGGTTAATTTTTGACAAGTAGTTTTAACAATAAAAATTTCCCATGGTGACACAAGGCTTCTGTAACTTTCACTTTATTTCATGACTTAAAGCCAAAGTTTAGAAATCTCACTTTACTTTTGCAGAGCTATTTCAATAATCTTTAAATTATGGTTATAGAAAAACAGGGTGCAGGCGGGAGACAGCAGACAGCGTTCCAAGGTACCCTCTTCACCCTTGTGTATCTTAAAATAGAGAGCTTAGTTTATATGTATATACACGCACACACACACCTATGTGTGTGTGTATACATATATATTTTAATACTGGGCTTCCTTTACAGCTATTATTTGAAGAAAGAGTTTCCAATTTAAGAATTGTATTTTTATTTATTATTTTTAAAATGAAATATAGTTGATTTACAATGTTGTGCTGGTTTCAGGTGTACAGGAAAGTGATTCAGATATAAATATATATGTGTACATATATATATATATATTCAGATTCTTTTCCCTTATAGGTTATTAAAAAATATTGAGTATAGTTCCCTATACAGTAGGTCCTTGTTTGTTATCTATTTTATATATAGTAGTATATATATATTAGTCCCAGGATTATGACACTGGAGTAAAAGCATTTGAGTTTTAAAACTATGACATTTTTATAGGTGCATATGAATAGGCATGGGATAAGTCTATCTATGGCCTCAGGCTTTTTAAAAATGTAAGTTTTCATGCATTTTTTTCTCCCTTATAATTACTTGTCTTAATTTATCTAGGAAATATCCTAAAATGATATAGAAACTACTTATTTAACCTGATAATGTTACCTTCTTTTTACCTGCCGGTTTTTGTATAAAAGCATCCATAACATGAAAAGAGAAGACAGGTATTTATAGTAGCAAAAAGGAAAGAAAGAAATAACGAGTCTGTGTCATTGTCCTTGATTTTCTTTAACTTGCTGAGTAGCGCCAGCAACTTGTGTATTCATTCCATCTAGGAAGACCGGGTGTGAGCCACCAAATAATGTTCTATGATGTTTTAGCATTAGTTTTTCATTCTGCACATTGAGGACGAAGCCATTTTTCAAGTGCTATCTCAGAAGACCTTTCCAACAACTTCTTATTCAAAATCTCAAGACCCAGGTGATTGGTGAGAATTTTTGTTCAGTCACTATTGGAGATCATGGCACTTCCATTCCCGTAGTACTCAGCTCTCTCCTTTACAGAAAGCTTCATACTTACAAAGTCCTTTTGCACATGTTGCACATGTATTATTTCCATTCCAAACATATAAGGTAGAGATTTTTTTCTCTCTTAGGGAATTTTAGGGATTCTTTTCACAGTTTTCCAACCATGAAAACTTTTTCTTTCTCCTTCTTTCTTCCTGTCCTCTTTCTCTCTTATTTCCTATAAATATGAATAAAAATATTTAATTCCCTTTTAACGTATCTCATAATGATTCTTGCTAGACATTAGTTTACTGTTACATACTTAAAATTCCTTAGAAGTCAGATAGAGAAGTAAAATCAATGCAGAGTCACGTAGCATAGGTCAGAAAGGGATTTGATAATAGCTGGACAGGCTCTTTTTCTTCCCACTACCAAGTAGGAATGCTTCTGGTTTATGAGGACCAACTGAAAAATGCATTCTTTTTGTGATTTAAATCAAAGCGATTGAAACCATATCAGTGTTTTCCCAAAACATTAATGACATACAAATCACTCACAAAAAAATGAGATGGGTAGATAAAGCCCTTTTCATGAGTTCACTGGATTTCAATCCTCATCTGTTTAATCTGCTAATAAAAATGTATTTACTATAATGATCTTTATTGCCCACCAAAAAAAAGTACTTTTTAAAAAAATGTCATAAAATTCTGTAACCTGGTTAAACTATCACTGACAAACATTTTAATCAGAAAATCTTAAAATGGACCAAACAAGATAAAGATGTTGATTTTAAAAGAAGAGAAAAGAAAGAAGTGCCAACTCAGAGCTTTCAAGGCGGCTCCCTATGAATGCAGAAAAATCTTGACCTCGGTCATTACCTCAGGTGGCATTAAAACAAGCGCGTCAAGGAGCTCAGGTAATGAAAGAATTGTCAATATCAGTACCACACACTTTTTCATTCCCTGGTGGCTAGTGTCACTGAGTAACAGTTAGAGAAAGGGCATCGTTTATAACCTTGTCCAGCTGATACTTCTGCTGTGCCCTGAAATGGTACCTACAGGCCCAGTCCTAACAGCCTCCACAGGGCATCCATAAAATGAAGCTACTTTAATTGAGGAGGAGTAATTCCTTTCTAATGTATGATATTCATCTCTTCCAGTAATTTGTTTGCTAATATGCCAGCAATCGATAGATGACAGCAGAGAAGAAATTGGTTTTCAAAAGCGCTCTTCATTAAATCACCCTGGCCTCACACACTGCAACTGTAGTTAGTTTCATTACTCAAGACCACTTTCATATCCCATGTGTGTGGCTTTCATTATTACAGATCATTTTTCCTTAGGATGTGTGATTTAATTTTAATGCCTGAATCTAAATCAAAATCCTCCGCTACTTAGAAGCTCTCTGGTGTAATAAGAAAGTGAGGTTTATTCTGCTTTTGTGTTTGGGAGTGTTTGGCTCTGTTTCTAAATTATGATAAAAAATCAATATGAACAAACGGACAGTGAAAATGAGGCATCAAGTTTTCATTTCCTAGCTAAATATGTGATTTAATCTCCTCCTAAAACAATGCTGATACCTCTGGGTAGCTTCCTAATTCTTGGTTGATACGATCACTTAAGTGATGTTTTCAGTGTGAGAGGTACGGTTATACTTCTGAAACATTTCCTTTTGGAATATTTCACACGCTTTGCAGTTGAGAGCCAGTGTGTTATTTGTCATTGTTCTTTTAATTCCTGAATCGCCCATGCACACAGTACCGTCTTTCACTGATGATCTCTTCCGAATGCTGGCAGATATTAAGCTGGATTATTTCCAAGACAAGCCATGATCTAATCGAGCAAATTATTTTCTTTGTTTCCACTAGGAAGCCAGTCAGTTCAAAGCCATCTTCCCAGCCCACCTTCCCAGCTCCCGCAGGTGTGGGCTTTGGCAGCTGTGTCCCCACTCAAGGCCCACGTGTGCCACTGGAGAGAGAACCAGTTCATTCATCTCTGAGCGAGTTTTTGACTTAGTGTTCATAAGAGGCACGATAAAAACATTTCTCATTTCATAAAATTTACATTTCAAATATGGAGCTGGAGCAGAAGTGAAAATATTAGCTTAAACCATGAGCCTCAAAATACTGTTACAAGGCAACAAGGCAAAATAATAATAATAATAATGTGTTTGAAATCAAGTAAGAAATCTTTACATTTAGAAAATAGTGTTATTACGGGTTCCATGTTTCACACATAGACTCCAAAATTTACTGTTTCCCTGCTTTTAAGGAATACCTCTCACTACATGGGGGGAAATGGACATGGAGTTGTTCCATATTGGCTCCTGGCTTGTCCAGTTAGTTGTTTCTGTATTTCGTCTGATACTCTTCTCAATCCCTCCATGGGCATCTCTTCCTATCCTGGGGGCTCCCCCCAGGGGTCCTGGATACAGGTCTTGAAAAGAGGTTGCTTCCTGGCCATGGACATTAAGAGAGAGGGAGAGAAAGAGTGAGAGAGAGAGAGAGAGAGAGAGAGAGAGAGAGAGAGGGAAAGACAGAAAGAGAGGTCACCCTTTCTCCTTCTTTTCTTTTTTGTTTCCTACAATGCCACCCACAAAACTATGTGAGTTTATCAGATTTTACTTTTCAAAGTAAAAGATTATGAAGATGAAAAGAAAGATGTTTATTCATTTGCTATGGAGAACTTTTCCCACACACCATGGAGGAAGCATCTATGGAAAGACATCCATAGATGTCCCAGAGACATCTATTCCAGAGAATGGAATTCTCTGGGGAAATCACCAGTTTCTGACTGGACTACCCTGCCCTCTGCTCCCTAGCTCTTTGAGAAAACACTTTTTTTCTCTTAAAGTCAATCATATGGCATTCAACCCACCTTTTTGGAAACCCACTAGGTCACCATACTTCATTTCCTGAATCCCTATCGGTGTGAGATGTTGTGTATAGAGGTTACCTGGCTTTGGCAAGAAGGCCTGTAAGAGCCTTCAGCATCCCAAGTTCTGGAGAAGGGCACCTCTGTTGTTGGACCCTGCAGTTCCTCGAAGCAGTCTAGTGAGTGTGGCCGCATTAGAAGTTCTCCATCAGTGTGTATATTGCAGACTCACTATTTTGTTATTTTGCCTGATGTGTAACTGTTGAATAAGATATGTACATGCATGCTTGCAAACACACAGACACACACCCTTTCTAAAATACGAACTCTCAGATACACAGTATGTACTATAAACATAATAGGTAAACAACAAGGTCCTTCTGTAAAGCACCGGGAACTATATTCAATACCTTGTAATAACCTATAATGGAAAAGAATTCAAATATATATATATATAGCACACACACATGTGTATATATATACATATGTATAACTGAATTACTTTGCTGTACACCTGAATCAGCTATGCTTCATATAAGAAAATAAATGAAAAGTAAAATAAAATACAAACTCTCAGTACTAGTACTGTCTAAACTGTTTGGAAAAATAGAATTTTCCCCCAAAGCCATCACAGTTTGAAAATCTGCAGTTAACACTTCAAACATAGTTCCTTTCAACTATTCCCTCTCGAACTTTCAGGTTACACCCTCTCGGTCCTTCCAAAATGAAAAAATGGGTTCATTCCTGAGGCATAAATCTCTCAATGACTAATTCACATTATTCAAAATTGTTCACAGTCCCTGCAAGGAAAAAATGTATTTATATAACATGATTACTTGTAAGAACATAATTTAATTATCAGGTTTTGTTGTTTTTCGGTTTGACTCACTTCTGAGAACGGTAACAAGGCATGGGAGGAGCCTCCCATAGCATTAAGAAAGCCACCTTGACTTTTGAGAAACTACAGGCGATACGCAGCCAAGCTTTTCCAAATGAGTGATTTAAGAAAGGTCTTCACAGCTAACAGATATTTGTGATCCAAGATCTGAGTAGTTTAAGGAACTTCTACGTGCGACCAAGAGCAGGCCTTTGAAACAGCTGAATGTTTCAAAGACACATCTCGTATTGCAGGAGGAAAAATAAGGCAGACATCAGTGAATTCTGATCCATGTCAGTCAGGAGCTCTGTTTACATCTAGCTTCAGTCTATAGCCATCACTTTATATCCGTGAGGGATTGGTTCCAGGACCCTCCAGGGACACTCGAATCCTTGGATACTCAAGTTCCACGTTCAGCCTTGCATATTCTGGGTTCCAAAGCCATGGATTCACTCAACCTCAGATCACGTTGTACTGTATTTATTGGAAAAAATCCACTGATAAGTGGACCTTCGCAGTTCAAACCCATGTTGTTCAGGGTCAACTGTACTTAGACCGAGAGGTGATCCAAAGGCATACAATCACCACGTAATGAGTCAGTACAGCCAGTAGTCTTTGTGGTGAAAATTTCAATTATGAGGGAGGAAAACAACATTTGATATAATAAAGATTGAAATAGATTAAAATCCATTGGCACAGAGGGCCATGGTGTCTACGACAATATTTTCTGAAATCACTTGAAAAAATATTTAGTTGTGATATTTTAATGATTGATAATAGTGATTTCATAAGTCTATAATGCATGTTAAGTCTGCGCTCCCTCTTCAAAATTCTACATCAGTTTCATTCGAAAATGTTCAATTGTTGTGACTGGCTAAATAGAGCAGGAGCTCAGTATTGTCCCAAAGGAAAGTTTAATTAGAAATATTCTAATCTGTTGAGAGTATATTTCACGTGAATCCCATTTTTCTTCCGATAAAGACACTTTACATACTCTAACTTCCTAAGATTTAGAAACAAGATTTCTAATGCAAGCATTGTATGTAGGCATTTACACACAATTTTTGTGTTTATTTTTTGCTATCATAAATGTTTTAGGTATATCAAAACTACAGATCACAGCATAATAGACGTGTACATTATTATATTGATTGATATCAACAGATGAGGCCCAGGTGTGTCTCTCCCTCCCTCATGTGCTCTACTTTTAAGATTATTTTTCAAATAAAGTTTAGAAATGCCAAAGGTAATCTTATTATCCATGAAATTGCCTGAAGCTTCTGATTCGAAACTGTTTCCTCCCAGAGTTTTAGAAATATATTTGTATTAAATATTTCTATCCTATAATGATTAATTATTATTATAACCAAATTATCACTTGGTGGATTTGAAGAATGAAAAGGAGATAATAAGAGAGACTGGACACCAAAAAAGTTCAAATGTTTGAACTTGACATCCGCATATCTTATAATTACAGAATATGGATCTTTTTATGTTGCAACATAGAATATGGTAAAACTTTGGATATACCTAAAATTAGTATAAGCCTGGAGAGAATGGCCTTCAGTAAACCTGTAAGCTTTGAATATTTTGAAAGATTGACACAAGAAGAGGCCAGCTTAAGAAAATCTATGCTTTCCTTTTGTTCTCTTCAATTTCATTTATTTATTTATTTATTTTTGTCTGCTTTGGGTCTTCGTTGCTGTGCGCAGGTGTCTCATTGTGGTGGCTTCTCTTGGTGCGGAGCACGGGCTCTAGGCATGCGGGCTTCAGTAGTTGTGGCATGTGGGCTCAGTAGTTGTGGCACGCAGGGTCATTAGTTGTGGTGCATGGGCTTAGTTGTTCCGCGGCACGTGGGATCTTCTGGCACCACGGCTCGAACCCGTGTCCCCTTCATCGACAGGCGGATTCTTAACCACTGAGCCACCAGGGAAGTCCCAATCTATGCTCCTCTGTAAACTGCTTTTGACTACTCTGCAAACTACTATTTCCCACTAATTAATTAGTATCTAATATAGGGACCTATAGTGACAAATTCCTTTAGGAATTTAAATCCAGGAAAACCTAATCTCTTTTGATATAAACAGCATATTTGGTATTAATTAATGATACTCTATACAGTGTGGTACTTTTGCTTTGTCTTTTTTTTTACCTTGGGTAACAGAAGTCTCCAAGATAAATTTGATATTCGGTTGAATAATAATTGCAGAGACAAATTGTATTTTCGCTTCACCTTTGATATACGTTCTTAATTATTTAATCTTGAGACCCCTCTATTATGCTCATATAAAGCATAAGAAATCATTATTTCTGTTTAGAGTCCTTTTTTTCCCGTTGAGATGTTTTTGTAAATGGAGTCAGATGACAGTAGACCTACAGGCATCATTCAGATACACATAGCGAAATCAAAATGAAATTTGGGTCAGTGAAAGGATTTTATTCCTGAATGATTAGCTTTAATGAAATATAGTATAAAAACGTTCACATTTGAGAAAACACATATAAACAAGGTTGACATGACAGGACGCACAAAGTAAAGCCCCGAAAGAAAGATTCCTTTCATCCGTTTTTTGACAGACCCGATTCCCTAATCCTTGCCTTGTTCTGTCTTTCTCTCACTTGTGTGCTCTGCCCCCCAGCCCTTATCAGAGGAGTTATCATATAAAGTACCTCTTTACAAATCGTATGTATTTTATAGGCTATATTGAGTTCAGTACAAGGGCATTTTACTACCTACATCTTATCTGAGGCTTTGAGGAAGGGGTGGTATGAGAGCATTGAACTCTTCATGTTTTATTTTTGCAAGCTTTTGTCAGGGCTTTCAAAATACATCATATCTGCAAGGCAACACCCTGTCTACGTTTCTCCACTTTGTTTGTGTACAAGACTCAGAACTGCCATTTCACATCACAGTACATTGGTTTTTAATGCTCTTCTAATTTAGGCTAAAGATGCAGAAACCTTAGCTCAGTTAGGCTGCATGCTGACCTGTGTTTGAACTTTCTCCCAGCTGCTCCTGGGTCCCTTCAGCATTGTTTTAAGCTGTCTAATATGGATGAAGCAATCACAACACTAAAAATGCAGAGAGATTATGATTTCTTTTTAATCCCTGAGGGCAGTTGATAATAAAGATGAAATTCGGAGACGGCTGTTACTTTGCTGGATTTAAGCATATACATACTGTTGGTCCCTGGTCTGAATGGCTCTTTGGAAATACTGCTATCATTTCTTCCCTAAGACACTGCAGTTGGTGTGTCTTTTTGGAATAGCACTGAACTTAGTGCACACTAAGTTCTGAGTAGCCCACATGTATGGCAGAAACGCTACTCAGGGTTTTTTATGGGATTTGATTGGTGAAATTATTGTGGAAAAGTAGGATAATGCAGCCTCCATTGACATAGGTATGTCCAAAGAGTTAATCTTGGAATTTTAAAAGAGGGGGGGAAGTTTAGCAAGTTTACAGTAAGAACTTTTAGTAGAGATTGTAACAGGAGGGGAGGGAGAGATGCACTATATAGAAAGCATTTGTCGAGCATAGGAACAAATAGAATGACAAGTGTTTTGAACTTTCCTAAGTGTCTTATTTGAATTTCATAGGTGCTAATGTGGTAAATTTACTTTTTTCGTTACTCTGCTGCTTCTCAAGCCAACTAGTTTGGTAAGGCAAGGTAGAATAAGGACGTTCGTAAGGTAAAACAGTTCTACCCAGGATATAACATTTACATTGCATGAATAAGAACTTTTAAAAATTTGTATAAAGCTGTCATTTCTTAAATTCTATTTTCATTTAGAATTTTCATTTCTTAAATTCTATTCTGTAGCTTGGAAGAGTAAAAAAATAACGTGTTAAGTTTTTCTATCAATTTTTGTCTTCCTATTGGTATGCTATGTACTGCTTTGGTTCGTTTCCTACAAGACATTTAAAATACCCATAGGTTAAATATGAAATATTGTGTGATGATGGCACCTAGAGCAAAAAAATAATTCAAAGGAACTGTATTCACCCTTAAAGAATTAAAGTCCTATACTATACAACATGAATATTTCTCATTTTTTGGATTTTTCATTACTATATAAACAAACCTGAGATATGAATTCATTGGCAATGTGTAAATTTTTGGTGCTTGACTTAGACATTGAAAATATTCTTTTAAATATTATATTTTCTGTTTTAAGGTGTCATTTATATATAACAGAATCAAAATGTTCAATGAATTTTGATAAGTGAACACTCTCTGTGTAACCACCACCCCAGTCAAGATATACAACAGCAACCAGAAAATTTGCCTTGGCCTTTTTCTCCATCAGTCTCTCACCATTTATCATCTGTTCTGATTTCTATCACTCAAGGTTGGTTTTGCTTTTTCTGGGATATTATAAAAGTAGAATCATACTATATATTTTTTTTTTTTCTTTTTTTTCTTTTTTGCGGTGCGCGTACCTCTCACTGTTGTGGCCTCTCCCGTTGCAGAGCACAGGCTCCGGACGCGCAGGCTCAGCGGCCATGGCTCACGGGCCCAGCCGCTCCGCGGCAGGTGGGATCTTCCCGGACCGGGGCACGAACCCGTGTCCCCTGCATCGGCAGGCGGACTCTCAACCACTGTGCCATCAGGGAAGCCCATATTTAGAGAGTCATTTTGCTCAATATAATGCTTGTGAGATCATCCATGATTTTGGTTGGATTAGTAGCTATTTTTAAAAAATTCTTTAGTGGTATTTCATTGTATAAAATATAGGACAATTTGATTATTCATTTATATATTGATGGACATTTGGGTTCTTTCCAGTCTGGGGCTAATATGCACTAGGCCACCAAGGACGTTCTTGTACAGACTTTATTTTAGAACATATGTTTTCATTTTTCTTGGATAAATACCTAGTAGTGAAGTCGTAGGGTCACAGGTAGATGTATGGTTAACTTTGCGCAAAACCACATACAGTTCTCCAAGGTTGATGTAATTTATTTTACAAACACATCACCAGTGTCTATGTCCTCACCAACATTTATTATTTTCGAACATTTTAAATTTAGTTATTCTAGCTATTGAAAAATTATATTTTATTTTGGTTTGAACTTACATTTCCCAGATGATAAAGATGTTGAGCATTGATATTTTTGTGTGCTGACCATTTGTATAACTTCTTTTTTGAGGTATCTGTTTGAGTCTTTTGCCCACTTTTAATTGGACTGTTATATTTCCTTTATATATTCTGGATGCAGGGTTTGCAGATACTTTTCCCCAGCTGATGGTTTGCCTATAATACTAATGTCATTTTCTAATAAGTAGAACATGTGAGTTTTAATGAAGTTTAATCAATTTTTACATGGTTTGTGCTTTTTACAAACTCTAAAAAATCTTTACCTACCTCAAGATCACAAAAATATTCTCCTATGTTTTCTTCTGGAATGTTTACAGTTTTATCTTTTATATTTATGTCTATGCTCCAGCTCAGATCAATTTATGAGTAAGGAAAGAGGTATTGTTTTTTGCATGTAGAGATGTCCAGTTGTTCTAGCATCACTTGATGAAAAGACAATCCTTTTTTTCCATTGAATTACTTTGGCACATTAATTGGCCTTATGTGTGTGAGTCTATTCTCAGGGATATTTTATAATTTTTAGTGCAAATGTCTTGCATGTCATTTGGTATTTTTTCCTAAGAAAATTACGTTTTTATTGTAAGTGGTCATTTATTTTAGTGTCCCATTGTTTGCTTTCTGTATTTAGAAATGCCGTTGAGTTTTCTCTATAGACCTTGGATTGAACAACTCTAGTAAATGCACTTATTAGTTCTAGAATTATTTTCTAGGTAGGTTCTTTAGGATCTTTGCCTAAGTAATCACGTCATTTGTGAATGGAGACAGTTTTATTTCTTACCTTTGATTCTTTTTTTATAGTGTTTGTATCAGTGCTGAAATTATGTGTTCAAACATGTTTATCTTCTACATCAGATTTTTAAATATATTTATAATTATTAATTACTTTAAAATATTTTTATTATTATTTTAATATCTTGGTATCTCTGACTTTGCTTGTAGTGACTTTTTTTTTTTTTTGATCATAGGTCACATTTCCTGCTTCTCACTTGTATTTTTTTTTTTATTAGTACCTACCAAACACTTTGGATGAAAGAACAGTAAAAGTACACAAAGTATTAAGAATCTGATATTTATACCAGAAGAGGCCCCAGGGCTCCTTCTGTTGTTATCCCAGAGGGGGGAACTGAGTGAATTCATTTTCTAGATGAGCTAGTTGGGAAGTTTGTTGCAGCATTTTTAGATTCAGCTCAGTAACAACTCCAAATATTCTGAAGGCAGAATCAGGACATTCTCTTCAACACTGCTTGAAACTGAAGCCCCAGCAAAACTGGAGATGCCATTGAGATGTAGAGGGCAGCTTTTCAAACCATTTGAGACTTTTCTTTAAAATAAGGCTGCCAGCATTTTGCATCACTGGGGAGTTCTCTTTGCTCTCTCGCTTTTTGTGCCTCAAGAAAGCTCTGCTTTCCCTGCCCTCATGCAGTCTTTCTTTTTTTAAAATAATTAATTCATTAATTAACTAATTTATGGCTGTGTTGGGTCTTCGTTGCTGCTCACGGGCTTTCTCTAGTTGTGGCAAGCAGGGGCTACTCTTCCTTGCAGTGTGCAGGTTTCTCTTTGCTGTTGCTTCTTTTGTTGCAGAGCACTGGCTCTAGGTGCGCGGGCTTCAGTAGTTGTGGCACGTGGGCTCAGTAGTTGTGGCGCATGGGCTGAGTTGCTCCGCGACATGTGGGATCTTCCCGGGCCAGGGCTCGAACCCATGTCCCCTGCATTGGCAGGCGGATTCTTAACCACTGAGCCACCAAGGAAGCCCCCTCATGCAGTCTTTGCAGTTACCCTGTGTCAACAAAGTCCTCAAAGAGATGTCCCACAGCCCCTCTTCCCTACGCCCAGGGTCAATGGCACTGCTTTACACATAGAGCACGTCCTAAGTAATCCTGACTCATCCTTAAGTTTTTAGAAGAGTGCCCCAATACACTTGATGGAGGTCAGTGGTAAGATCTGGGTGTGGGTGTGAATGGATTGTGGTGGAACTAGCGCTTCTCTGGGTATTAATCTCACAAGCCAGTCTTTGCAAGGCTGAGAACTCTGTATTTCCAAAGATTCTGGTTCTCCTTCCTCTCGTCTATGGCACATTCCTTGTCTAGCAGTGGTGCAAACAGTGACGGGTCTTCTCTATTTGAAAAGGGCTCTTCACTGTCTGCATTATAGTTCATTTAGATTTCCTGTACTTCTCTCTGATGGGTTAAACACACACACATATATATATATAGCCTACCTAGATTTCCTGGTCTTGGAATGACGGTGGGAACAACAGTTCTTGTGATCTCTGTACACTAACTGCAAGTGAAAGTCATCATGACTGACTTTTCAACAAATTCTTATTGTTTGTTTTTTGTATTTTGGGCTATAGAAAATTATATTTATCTGTATCAGGTAAAATGGTGTCTTGAAGAACAAATTAATTATAACTATAGCCAGAATCTAAGAAAGATAAGTATATTTTTCAACAGATGCTGTACCATATGGCTAAATTTTAAGACAGAACACAGTCAAGGATAGAAAAAAAAAGAGTTTAATAAATGCAGTCTTCCATGTTATGTTCCATAGAAAAAGAATGATATGAATATGGACTGAAAAAAGTATAGATTCACTATAGAAGGAACCTCTTAAATTCATCATTTTGTAGTCTTCTAAAATTAGAAATCTGATTGTATTGCCCATATGTTTTTCCTTCTTTTCCTACATCCATTGGACTTTTAAAAATATAAAGGTGGAAATAAAACTCTAAGGACAATAATATAAAATAAAAGGGCACAAGTCCAGAATGTTGAGCTAATTAGATTTGAACCTCTAATATTTGTGCAACTATAATAGTATTTATATTATTAAATATATTGCAACTAGAAGCACAAAAACAATGTTTAAGTACTCCTGTAGCAACATAAGCATGCTACATGCCTTTTTAAGTTTTCTGATTTACTAGGGGGTATTTGGAGTTCATCTATTTTTATGGTTACCTAGAAGGAAGCTCTGTTAATAAATATCAGGCTACGTTGACATACAGTACAGGGAGAATCACACCAGGTATATGAATTTCAGCAGAAGCTGAGCAACAAAACCAATTTCCATAACTGCTTCTTCCCCTCCGGGCCTAGTCAATAGCGTGATGACCAAAATGGGAGAAAACAAGTGTGACACTAAGTTTTCTATCCAACTGCTAGAACACCAGGAGGAAACAGCAATTGCCAGCTAGACCCAGTGGGACAGTAGTGGCAAAACAGTAAATCAAGTGTCCTAAGCCAGCTTTTCCCATAGAGTCACATGAAGGAAGTAGCAGAACCAAAATGTGATCTTGTGTAACAAGATATATAGAAATAAATTATATCTGATTGGGTATTCATGGAACACCAATAACTCTCCTATTAGAGTATATGAATACACACGCAAAAGGAACTCAAAACACTTTAAAAAATGAAATGTTATTAATATGAAGCGTATAAAACATCAATTTAATGATAATAGCTTGATATTAGAGCAGATTGAGCCTGTTATTCTTATATCCAATGAAGTTATTTCTTCATTTTATTTTATTTTTCAAATAAGACAATATTTTAAAGGAAAGGAAAAGAAAAAAAAAATGGACTCAGGCTTTGGAAGTCCCGATCAGGCCTATTTTCTAATTCCCTGATTGCTTCCTTTTGTCTTATAACATCTCTGGGTGGGTGGAGGCTAGATATCTTTATTCTGCCATACTTTATTTTATTGGTAGGATACCTTTGGCCCTGAAAAGTTGAGCAATCACGATTGTTGTAGGGTGCAGCTTGGACCCTATTCTAAGCCATTCTACCTCATAGATTCAGTTGATAGTAGTACGGAATATGGCGGCCTTCTGATATAGATTCTAAAAAGAGGCAGAAATCCTATAAATTTCCCCAAAGGAATGAACATCTACTTAAAGAAAAGTACTAATTTCCAAATGCAGTAAAGTAAAAAACACATTAACTAATTAAATTCAATATGACACTTAAAGGCTTTTTAGTATTTGTGTTTACATATAGGAAGTGATTCCTCCCTGCAGATGTCAGGATCGCCCTGCTATAAATGCCAACCACTTCCCAACCATCCTTTCCGCATGGCCGACCTACCGAGATGATTTCAACTGTATAAATGGTCATTTTCAGAGCCTCTCACTTAAGACTCTTGCAAGATCTAAATCAGTGTCTCTCTTGAATTTTACATGCCATTGTTATGGGCAGAAAAATCTCTAACCTTCTCTTCCTGCAAGACCTAATTAAAACATTAATTTTTTTCTATTAAACGTGAAATGTTTCTGAACTCCAGACCTCTCTCCATATTCATATTCTCTAGTATTTTCTTTATTCATGTGTTATAGGTCTTATCATTTTCTATTGGAATTTTTTTTCACATGTATTTTACTAACTAGGCTTAGAAATTCTGGGTTAAACTAACTCATTAACTAAAAGCCAGCTAAATATCTGACACATAGGCATTGTTTATTTTAAGATTATTAAACAAGTGACTGAAAAAATGAATGGCCCTTTTAAATGAAGTATCTGGATACCATGAAGTACGGTGTAGCAAATTTGAGTCTAAATGATCTCACAACTAATACTGAAATATTCTATGAGGTTCAGAGTGATTTTTAACGTGGGGTCTGTTGTTTTCAACCTTTGGCTCTCGACCACCAGCACTGAGGGTGACCTATATTTATTCTTTCTCTTACAAATAATCAATTTGCTCTGCTTTTGATATAGATATGGTGAGATTATTTGTACAGAGTCTTTAGTAATAAACCATCTCAGTTAAAGTGCAGCTTCATGTAATATAGTGGTGGATATAATTGAATAATAAATAATGTTGTGAAACCTATATTTTTATGTCATTGAGATAAAGTAAATAATTACCACATACCAAAAAGAAGGAAAGGAATATATAATGTTTGCCAGCAAAGTCAGGAAACATAAAGGAAAGTTTCTTTTTCCACACTAGAAATAAGACAGAATTTAAAAACTGGCAAATATTAACAGTAAAATATTAAGAAACCAATAGGATCATAAAAATGTTTATATACTTAAGTATATAGAGAGCTTTTATATATTAATTACCAGTATTTATACAATCTAGCTTAAGTTGACATGTGATGTTTGGGTTTTGCTAAGTTTAAATGAGGATAATTAATATAAGCACTAGAGAATGCAAGTAAAAACATCAATTCACCCAAAATTATTAAGATGAGATTATCAGAAAATTTAATATTTCTTTATAGTATTACAATATAAAAGAGGTCTTCACATTATTTTAACTTCCTAACAGCTATGAGATTAATAGTTAACAAAAATGCATAAGTAAGAAGAGTTTTGGATAGATCGACCAAGACCTCATATTTGGTAACTGCTAGTACAGAATACAAATATTTTTAATTTAGTGCTCATGTCTCCATTACATTGATTAGTAACGCACTTTTTTAAGAACAGGAAGATTAGTATCCATATGAATTACATGATTTTTTGAAGTCTATCATTAATTAAATAATAGAGCTGGGGACTTCCCTGGTAGCGCAGTGGTTAAGAATCCACCTGCCAACGCAGGAAACACGGGTTCGAGTCCTGGTCCGGGAAGATCCCACATGCCGCGGAGCAACTAAGCCTGTGCGCCACAACTACTGAGCCCACGTGCCACAACTACTGAGGCCTGCTCGCCTAGAGCCCGTGCTCCGCAACGAGAGAAGCCACCGCAATGAGAAGCCCGCGCACCGCAACGAAGAGTAGCCCCTGCTCACCGCAGCTAGAGAAAGCCCGCGTGCAGCAACGAAGACCCAACACAGCCAAAAACAAATAAGTTAATTAAAAAAATAACAATAATGCTAAGTGTCATACTCTGGTCTTCTATATCTTATTTCAGTCTACTACATTAACCCAAGTGAGGATGTAGCAAATAATAATATTAAAATATCAAACTCCATCAGATCAATAATCTGGTCAGTCCAGTGTCTGGGTATCTTAGTGGTATCTGGAAAATTTTAGAAGAAAAAAGTGACTTTCATTGGTTAATGTATTCACTATTGTATTACATGATATCTATATCATAAATAAGTTCATAATCATAAGTAAACCTCATGTTAGTTAATTTATGGAAAGATCACTTTGAGACTTACAAAGATTTGTATTAACATTTGTGATGTAATTGATGAGATGCGAGAGGTAGGTTAAGACCAGTGTCACAGAGAAATAGCTCAAGGAGGAGATGTAAAACTAAGAATCGCTCAAGCAGGATTCTGCAACACGGGGAAACAAGAAGTCCAGCATAGGGGAGAAGGGATAGTGTGATCAGTGGGTGGTGAATGTAAAGATTTTACTTTTACTAGAGCAAACAATAGTTTCATATGGAAGTGGTAGGACACAGTATTTCATGTCTTTTTTTTAAAAAAAAACAAATTGTCATACCTTAGATCTTGTCATTACTAAGGGTTGCAAACCCTCCACAACCTTAATTTTAAGGCCCCTACTCTCTGCGAACTCACTCACAATTGCATGATGACTCTTCACATATTTCATACCTAATAAGATCCACCATTTTTTCACTGCTCCTTACCTCCCTCATGTCCTAACTTCCTTCCCTCTTCTACCCAACTTTAACTCAGTGGTCAATCATTATGATAACTCAGTTGCATTAGCTTTTACCCTGCTCTCACTTTGTCAAACTCCCCTGGTATTAACAACCCTGGTTAAATAAAATTTCCACTACTTCATACTCTATACTCTGCGTTCTTCCAGCTCAACTTAACATGACTGGAACAGGTCCTGGGGCTTGTCACCATCCTACGTGATAAACTAAGAGAAATCTTGCACTTTATAGTGTTCAACCTCAGAATGTTTCAGCAGTTAATTTTTTTCAGAACCCATTAGGAACCTAATATTTTTCAGGTTATAAAAGTAGTATTGTATACATAAACATACCGTAACGATTATGGCAGTGAGATTCTATAGCCAGTTGTTATACTTAGAAAGTTGTTTCCCATTCTGTAAAGTTTGCCTAATGTTGATCATGTTAATCATAAAATTTTCAATGTCAAGCCAATATAAAACATGTCAAATGACAAACACTCGAGAGCATACATATTTAACTAATAAATTATTCACATCGTATATTAAACTATATTTGAAATATGTTTAGGTCTTTTGTTAACAATCTCCCAACTTGTTTTCATTGAGTATTTTCTCAAATCATAATTACCTGATAACTTCTCAAAAATGAAGGATAAATAAAAACTGTTACTGCTCTCACTTAAAAGAGACTATTTTTCATGATGACATTATTTCAATACAAATTTTATTAAGATATTACTTAATAACTTACACTGTACAAATGTTCCTAATATCGCTAGGCAATTGAAATTCTGTTTGAGAGCTTCTCTCTGCTACAAACCGTATGGGCACATCACATATTTCAGAAGCCCTCAATGTGTACATGAGCTTAGCCAAGATGAACATGTGAGTTGAAAAGTTCAGGATTTGGACTAAGGCCTTTAGTGACATAACGTGGAAATACCACTACATTAGCTTAGAGGGAAAATTCACCTTTTTTTTAAAGTTGATAACATATCAGTTATATCCAGAGACAATATAACTTTTAAAGACAAATAATCCTTGAAATATTTCTTTTATGAGTAAGTGGCTTTTTAAAGGCATTAATTTATAGCAGTATTGTACCAGTTTAGAGATAAGATTTATTTTTAAAGAATTTTATAAATGTGGTTTTAAATGGTGGATTATTTTAATATTCAAGTACTGAATATATATATAAATTTATTAAATTTATGTATTTATGTATGTATTCATTTATTCATGTTCTTTCTGCAGACTAGTATCTTCTAAATATAAAAAAGCATTAGGAGGTTTTATGCAAATATCTTAAATGTTATTTAACATTATATACTTCCCAAGACACTTGTAAGTCTATGAAACATACAATAAAGCTTTGTGTCAGATTCTGTATTATTTCATCTGAACTCTGTTGCAAAGCATAGAAGATTAGATTGTAATGAGATATAATATACTAGGACCACACCAAACAGATCTAATGTAAAAAATTATTCAGGAAAAAGTTTTGTGACATGAGATAATTTTTATAATCATGAAATTGTTTTTTTTAACCTTAAAATTATTGAAACTTTGAAAAAGTCTACTGTCCATTGGAGCAATTTTTTCTACCTCTGTATATTGTATTCCTACTAATAACTTGGAAAATTTATTTCCTTTTTTTAAAATAACAATAACAATTTTTATAAAACCTGGAGAGAAGCATCTCTATATGTTCATCTAAACTAGCATTGGCTGCTTCCCCTTCTGCCCAACTAAAAACCTATGGAAATAATGCATTAAAAATATATTTGTAGGGGCTTCCCTGGTGGCGCAGTGGTTGAGAGTCCGCCTGCCGATGCAGGGGACACGGGTTCGTGCCCCGGTCTGGGAGGATCCCACATGCCGTGGAGCGGCTGGGCCCGTGAGCCATGGTCGCTGAGCCTGCGCGTCCGGAGCCTGTGCTCCACGGCGGGAGAGGCTACAACAGTGAGAAGCCCGCGTACTGCAAAAAAAAAAAAAAAAAAAAAAATATATATATATATATATATATATATATATGTAAAGTTAAAAGAAAAAATTATAGTCCTTCTTGGAAACAAGTATGGAACTTAAAGTTAGATTAATAAACTAGAATTGATGCCACCATAGATAGGCCAGTGGGAGTGAAGATCTGGAAAATATGTCTTCAGATGTTTCATGGTAGGGATCCTTTTTCAAAGCCTGAAATATGCAAGAATTTCTGTGTTTAGAAAAGTTCTGCCCATCAGCATAGAAAAGCTGCAAAGATGCTCACTTTCTGCCTAGGGTCATGGTTAGAGAAAAGAACAATAACAGTAAACATTCAACTACAAACAATGAAAACCCAACCCTGTTTCAGCCATGCTCAGTGATTCTACTGATGCTTTATACATGTCTGCAACCTTAAACCAAGAAATCAACATGAGCAGAGAAATCCTTTGTCAACACAGGCAGAAACAAACAAACAAAACCACACAAAACCTTCTATTTAGATACTTTGACAATATAGGGCAAATGGTACACAATACTCTACCGCCCCCACCGCCCCTGGAAAGAAAATGAAATTGCAGGAAAAAGGATACTCAGGAGGTTTAATTATAAGATGTAACAGAATATTTTGCATTCCCATAAGTGGAGATAAAAAAATGAGAAGAAGAATATAAGTAAATTCAAAATTATCAAAGGGATAAGAGAAGACAAAGAAACAATAATTTAAAAAAACTGTATTTAGAGAAAAAAAATGCCATCATCCAATCAAAAACAGAATTTAAGGAACTGCATTTTTTGTATTACATGGTGCTTGATGCTGTGAGAAATACAGACATTTGAGACAACGTTTAATACATTATCAAAACTTAGTATATTATCAAGACATTTTCATAAACATAAAAGGAGAGGGTTGATTTACATACAAAAGCTTCTATAAAGCTGTATTTTCTGACAAATTCAATGATGCACAGCATTCAGAAATCTTTGGTATAAGAGGAATTTCATACTTCAGAAGTCCAGTGTGTTCTTATGAAAGAGTGTGTCATTCTTCCCTAAAAATCAGATTTAATTATGTTGGTACCGTTAGTTCGCTTTTACTTTATCATGGCATTAATACTATCCCAAATACCTGAACACAGATATAATCTGTAAAACCATATTATATTATCCACAGAGTAGAATTCCTGCTCTTTGACAACATTTTTTAAAGTAAAGTAACTTAAGTCCATTCTCTTGTTTTTCTTGGACATGATGAAAATGATTTGGATAACACTGAAGATTTCAGTAAGTGCAAACACATTCAAGATGTAGTCTGAGACATTTTGCCTGAGGCTTCCGTGAAATAAAATTGATTTCTTCTGAGAATAAAGTATAAAAATATTTATATAATACGGTTTTTTTTACAAAGCATTGTCTTGTGATATCCCATCTCATTTTTACGACAGGGCTATGAGGGCAGTATTCGATGGTTCAAATTAGATGGTAAAATAATGCTATTATTGAAAATAAATGGCGGATTGTATGGAGATAAGGGGAAAGCCAGGAGGCCTGTTAGAAACTCCAGTAGCATGCTACTGGAGTAGCATCCAGTACCATGGTGGCAAATTGAGTAAGTAGAGAAGGCCAGAAGTTTATAGTTAAGAAAATTTGGGGGTTAGAGTCTTAACTCTTAGAATACATTAGATATGGCAGCTAGGTGACTGAAATACTTAAAGATTACTCCAGATTTTCATCTTGAGCAACTCATTGCCTAGTTCATGTTATTCTTTATCCTCCCTGTTCTTTCTTCACCCATGCTACACAATACTGTGACTCACCAAAAGGAACGTGTCATCATGTCATTCAAGACAGGGGTCTCTGAGGAACCACGATATCGTGAAAAGAAACGTGCACGGAAGCGTGTAGGATGTTATGCCTTGACATTCTCCCTATAACCTCATGTAGAGATTTTTTATTAACTACCAAAGGAAAATAGGCACATGACTCTAATTTCAATAGGATTAGAGAACACGAATGGCCAGTATGGAGACTCATTCTTTCTTTAGCACCATAGAGAAAGTAAAAGAAGAAAGAAGGCTTATGTATAGAGTCAAAAAACTCTGAGTATATGTGTATAAAGTAAATAACCCATTGTGGAAATATTGATAAATCAAGGATATATGACTCGCTTGAAATTTTTTTTAATTAATTTTTATTGGAGTATAGGTGATTTACAATGTTGTGTTAGTTTCAGGTGTACAACAAAGTGAATCAGTTATACATATACAAATACCCACTCTTTAGATTCTTTTCCCATATAGGTCATTACAGAGTATTGAATAGAGTTCCCTGTGCTACACAGTGGGTTCTTATTGGTTATCTGTTTTATATATAGTAGTGTGTATATGTCAATCCCAATCTCCCAGTTTATCTCTCCATCCCCTTCCCCTGGTAACCATGTTTGTTTTCTACATCTGTAACTCTATTTCTGTCTTGTAAATAAGTTCATTTGTACCACTTTTTCAGATTCCACATATAAGCAATATCATATGATATTTGTCTTTTTCTGTCTGATTTACTTCACTCGGTATGACAATCTCTAGGTCCATCCATGTTGCTGTAAATGGCATTAGACTCACTTGAAATTGACAATAAAATTTTTTTAGTAGCTGGAACCCAACTGAATTTAAAATGTAACTCAAGCTCACATAATTAATTGAAATAAATAGTCAGGGGCTTATTTAGGTATGTTCCATGAGCAATGTTAGTGAGAGCTCACAAAAACACAGAATTATAGTCCCTGTTTAATCTCTTTGATGATGGAAATATTACACATGGGATTAAATTTTCAAATTGTTGCCAAACCCAAGTTTTGAAGTGAATGGATGAAAAGTGAAAATTGGTAGTTTCAGACAGCTCTAAACATTGGGATTTTCATTGAGGGCAAAGGACAAGAAACAGGTATCCCGCTCTGTGATTATCTACACATTCATCATCTGTCTTGTCTGCATTTTCCTCAGAGCACCCTACAGAGGACTGTATAACTAAAAGCTTTTCCACTGTATGTAATTTTAAAGAGCACAAATGGTATGCAATCATATACAATGTGAGAAAAATTATGACCATCACCATCTTGTCTCCAGAGAGATTCACACTTAGCCTCACTTTTCTCCCAGAAAGCCCGGGACAGATACTCTCGGCAGTTTTCTGAGGGTCATGGGTGGAGAGAGGGCAAGCTTCCCACTACTCCAACGGGAATATGTCAGTCTTCTGCTGACGGCATATGTTTCATGCCCACACATGGTAGATGTAACTGGCAGGGAAGCAAAGCACCAATAATACAAAGACCTTGCTTATCTTCCTATTATATTGTCCCCTGCTTATCTTAGATTTCTAGACATTTCTGAATTTCTAGACATTTTCTGGCTTCCATTTGCAGGGAGATACATGAATGGGCTTAAAAAGTGAGCCATTCACAGGAAGCCTAGTGTTTTAGAAAAGTTTTCTGGGTGCAAGGAAGAGAGACACACTCAGGATGTTCTAAGAAAAACGTGGATGGAGGATTTAGTGTAAAGAGACAGCATTGTTTATTACCTGACTGTTGAGAAATTTGCTTTCTCTTTTGGGCTTTCTCATGGTATCTATGTCAGCCTCACAGGCCAAAATACTACCTCTTCCTGCAATTTCACTGTCCCTGCTGGTCTTGTGGGTGGGGCTTCTTTTGTTATTGAGCTGACATTGAGGCTGCTGTGGGCAGAAAGGTCAGTCTGGAAGGTCAGTGGGAGGAGAATTCCTGGGAAGCTCTAGACGCATGGCTCTGGTCTCTGACTTTCTCTTTCAGTTTTCCTGTCCTTGCCATTTGTCTTCTCATTTCCTCCTGGGATGTAGGCAGTCCTTAAAGTTAACTTTACGTGTCTCAGTCTCAAGACAGCAAACTTTTTGAGTGGATCACTGGCTTTCTAACCTGCTTTCTTCCTGTGGCTTTCAAGGCTTCAGTTAATTTCCACTCAGAAATTATTATTAGGCATAATCAATCATTGTGTATTCAGTATTGGTTGTGTGCCTGTCACTGTTTGAGGCACTGGGAAACAGTAGTGAACATGACAGATGAAACCCTGCCTTGTTGGACCTAAATTTCTAACAGATGATAATTAACAAGTAACATGTATCATTTCAGGCAGTGATTAATGTAAAAGGGAAAAGCACTCATGTGAGCGCAGAGAATCTATCCTGCATAATGATGACAAAATGTCCCTGTATGTTTAAAATATGTTTTGGTGGTATTTAATAGTCAGTCTAATATTTCAGTAAGCTTGAGCTTTTAGTTGGAAAATGCATATGATAACTGTCAAATCTCTACTAGAGAAGAGGATGCAAAATGCAAATGAGTGGGGCTTCCCTGGTGGCGCAGTGGTTGAGAGTCCGCCTGCCGATGCAGGGGACGCGTGTTCGTGCCCCGGTCCGGGAAGATCCCACATGCCGCGGAGCGGCTGGGCCCGTGAGCCATGGCCGCTGAGCCTGCGCGTCCGGAGCCTGTGTTCCGCGATGGGAGAGGCCGCAACAGTGAGAGGCCCACGTACCGCAAAAAAAAAGCAAATGAGTTCCTGATCAGGAAGGAGAGGTGTGGCCCTGAAACCCAGACACCTCAGGTCCCAAGGTAACAGATCATTTTCTGTTGGGTTTTGTGAAAAAAATTGCTAAAGCAGTTATGATGGGCTGTATTGTTTTCTATTGGTGTGAAATAATTTCCTAGAAAGCTAGTGACTTAAAATAGCACCTGCTGATGATTTCATAGTTCCTGTGTATCAGCGGGACATGGCTTAGCTGGGTGCTCTTCTTGGTGTCTCCCAAGGCTGCAGTCAAGTTATTGCCAGTCCACATTCTCGTCTAGCGCTAGGGTCCTCTTCCAAACTCTGGTTCTTTTATCAGAATTCAGTTCCACGTGGCAGCTGTAAGGCTGAGGCCCTCAGCCCATGGAGGCTGCCTGCTCAGAGCTCCTTACCATGAGGGACTCTCCATGGGCAGTCACATCACAGCAGTTTGATCATGAGGTCAACAAAGGAATCTTTCATGCTAGTCCGAAGTCTGCAGTCTAAGAGGATGGAATCACGTAAGGAGCCTCTCTTCACTGTTTCCGTATAACGTACCATACGTACGCTCCATATAACGTACCTCATCAAGGGGGTGATAACCCATCACCTTTTGCCAAGTTCTATTATAAGCAGATCACAGGTCCCACCTGCAATCCAGAAGAGGGGATGCCACAAAAACCTGAACGCTTGGGGCGGGAATTATTGGAGGTCACTCTTGCGTCTTTCTGCCACATGGCGTATCGGGGAAAAATAGAGGAAAGTGATCTTTCTTTTTGTAATTATAACTCAACTGAACCCATGCAGTTAGATGCTAAAACACCACAGTTCTTCAGTCTGTGTCCAGTTGTTCTAGTTCCATGTTATAGAGCAGATGCTGCATGCCAGATCCTTAGCTTGGCTTGAGTGTTTGTTTCTTTTCCTTCCCTAGACCTCATTAAAAAATATGAAGTGAGGAATCATACAGCCAAGGAAAAGAGAGGGGACCTTGTGGTTAACAAAGAGGTTTCAACAAACATCTGAGTGAGCATGAGAGCTTATGGGTGGATGGTACAGATCATGAAGTGGAGGCCTGGAATGTAAAGACGTGGGCGGACATGGACCTGAGGGCTCAAAAGTGTTTCTAGGCTGTGTGTGCACAGGTCAGAGATGCCAAGGAAACAGTGGGTCCATCAACAGAGGTGGGAGACTGCTGTCAATGGGAATCCTGTTTGTAAAGGGGTGCAAACTCCACCAGGGCGGGAATTGCTGCTTGTTTGGGATCGTTGATTGATATCACAGCAAGGTACTAGAACTGCGCCCACATGATAGGTGGTCCATCAGTATTTCTGGGACACACATGTGAATTTAAACACTGACAAATGATGTGTAATCGATTCACAGTTCTCTGTAATATAGGGGCTGCATGGAGTATACCGCCTGTTCTGTGGTAGTGGGCGCTGGAAACTTCTGTTAGTGAAGAAATGAATCTACAAGTGAATGAAGGTTTTTGGATACACCTCTGATTCCCCTGATGATGACGTTCATTACCTAGACCTTTACCCTAATAACCCAAGACTATCCGGTGTTTGTTACAACAATTTCAAGTACAAGTTACCTAGAAATAATAAACTGTTTTCCCTGGCTATACGTTTCCAACTGAATAAAATGAAAAGTACCTGCAAATGTCAGAAACATAGCAGAAAAAATTAAACACTTTTTTCACTGAAATTTCCTGACTTACATTTTCATTTAATAAACTCTCATGTCAAATGGGAATCTTTTGCATACTCAGTTTACTATTTTTTCATTAAAAAGAAAACATGCATACACATTTCAAAAGTGAAGTAGGAAGATGATGTCCTTGGACTGCTGGTGCGGAGGCCTCTGGGCTATGACCATGTGCCCGCAAAGAAAGACAATCAATTTGCAGATTTGTTCCTGCAGAGCCTCGAGAATTTATTTCGAGAGCCGAGCAAGGCGGCTTCGCCATTCCGGCAGTTCTGTTTCCAGTTCTGACTTTCTCAAGTCAAGATTCTGCAGATTTGCTACCCCAGGATGTGCAAGTCTTATGCTACTTGGGGTTTGATGTGAAAAAGAATCCTACTGTTCAGAAGCGAAGGCCTGTCAGAACAGGACCGGCATCTTTTTCCATCTTTCTCTGTAGAATAACTAAGACTAGGGGGGAAAAAGCTACTTTTTCCTCATGAGGAAAAAAATCAATCAAAGCACTCGAAATTCCTGAGTGATATTTGGAGCTCTGGCAGCATTTCGGGGCTTCCACGCTGCTGCTACTTGCTTTTCTTGATCGAGGTTGCATTTCCTAATACCCTCTGCCTTGCCAGAGCCATACCTTCTGAAAATTCAATAGAGATGGAGATGATTCTTTCTAACACTTAAATAGTAAACAATTCAAATTGTCATCATAAAGGCACGTTTATGTGTGCCTTTAGGTCATTCTCAGGAACGTTTTGTACATCCTTGTAGTAAAGTTAAGACTCTAGGGGACTTATGAAAACTATGAGGGTGCTACAGCCCTTATCTGCAGAAAGTTGCCTTCTTCTAAGACAATTTTTTCTTCCTTGGTGGCCAGCCTCTTCATGGGTGTACACACGTGTGCATGTGTGTGCATGTGTGTGCGTGCCCAGTGACAAAGCGATCCGATAGATCTGGTAGATACAGCAAAAAGAAAGAGTAGTTCCTCTTTAGAGTTTGACTATGCAAAACAAGGTGTAAGGCAATTATTTAAGTCATCTCAGAAACAAGATAACGGGTGCCTTAAAACAGAGAGGAAACTTCTCTTTCTCATAATTTATTATAATTAGTTAGAAAAATAATAACACCTTCTATGTTTATTTCAGCTGACTGCAATGTGGTCCTCATAGCAAGCTATTGCCTTGAGAAAAGCTACTGGGAAAGTAGGAGACCAGAGGTTCATCGTTCTCATTATGGGTTATTTCCTCTTAAAAGTGTTATTTGTGTAAAGTGAGAAAACCTCCACTTTTTGCATAGAGTGTGTTTACTTCTTTTCATAGAGAGGACTCAGAGCCCTAACAAAAGAGCCTGCATGAGCCCTCACTTTTCCTGCCTAGGCTGTTCAGTGGCATCTCGAGCCGATATCCTGCCACTGGGCTCCATGGGGAACACTTCAATATTACTTTCCACCCCTTAGTAACACTAGGCAACCACCTGGTGTGAAAAGTTTCCCAAAAATCTTACACAGGAAGAAAAATTTAAGGCTCCTCCTAGTCTTTTCTTACCTGTGGATGTATTAGAAACAAATATTTTGGCAAATATCTCTTTAAAAACTGAAATGAAAGAATCTCCGCTCTCCTTGCTTTGGGGGAGCATATTTGTTTGACAATGACATTTGCTGCAAGGTTTTCCCAAAATGGATGCGAATAATCATAGATGTGGCTAAATATAGATGTTAACCAGCTTAATAGTATTTGGTGAATCTGGATTCTCGCAGAATATACAGATGTCAGCTGAAATAGCATAGAACAAAAGAAAATAATCTAACTATATAAAGCATCTGCCAACATTCTATCAACTTAGTAAAACCAAGATAAATTGACTTATAATTACTCATACGTTGAATAAAGCATTTCCTTTTTAAAGCTTCAGTGAAATCCTGCAAAGAGTAGCACAATTTCCAGGATCACTTTTTATCTTGCTTCTCTTGCTAAGGCACTTTTTTTTTTTTTTAACATCTTTATTGGAGTATAATTGCTTTACAATGGTGTGTTAGTTTCTGCTTTGTAACAAAGTGAACCAGCTATACATATATATACATCCCCATTTCCCCTCCCTCTTGTGTCTCTCTCCCACCCTCCCTATCCCACCCCTCTAGGTGGTCACAAAGCACTGAGCTGATCTCCCTGTGCTATGCGGCTGCTTCCCACTAGCTATCTGTATCTGTTTTCCATTTGGTAGTGTATATATGTCCATGCCACTCTCTCACTTCGTCCCAGCTTACCCTTCCCCCTCCCCATATCCTCAAGTCCATTCTCTACATCTGTGTCTTTATTCCTGTTGTTCCCCTAGGCTCTTCAGAACCTTTGTTTTTTTTTTTTTTTAGATTCCATATATATATGTTGGCATACGGTATTTGTTTTTCCCTTTCTGACCTACTTCACTCTGTATGACAGACTCTAGGTCCATCTGCCTCACTACAAATACCTCAATTTCGTTTCTTTTTATGGCTGAGTAATATTCCATTGTATATATATACCACATCTTCTTTATCCATTCATCTGTTGATGGATGCTTAGATGGCTTCCATGTCCTGGCTATTGTAAATATAGCTGCAATGAACATTGAGGTACACGACTCTTTTGGAATTATGGTTTTCTCAGGGTATATGCCAAATAGTGGGATTCCTGGGTCGTATGGTAGTTCTACTTTTAGTTTTATAAGGAAACTCCATACCGTTCTCCATAGTGGCTGTATCAATTTACATTCCCACCAACAGTGCAAGAGGGTTCCCTTTTCTCCACACCCTGTCCAGCATTTATTGTTTGTAGATTTTTTGATGATGTCCATTCTGACTGGTGTGAGGTGATGCCTCATTGTAGCTTAGATTTGCATTTCTCTAATGATGAGTGATGTTGAGCATTCTTTCATGTGTTTCTTGGCAATCTGGATATCTTCTTTGGAAAAATGTTTATTTAGGTCTTCTGCCCATTTTTGGATTGGGTTTTTTGTTTTCTTGATATTGAGTGGCATGTGCTGCTTGTAAATTTTGGAGGTTAATCCTTTGTCAGTTGCTTCATTTGCAAATATTTTCTCCCATTCTGAGGGTCATCTTTTCATCTTGTTAATGGTTTCCTTTGCTGTGCAAAAGCTTTTAAGTTTCATTAGGTCCCATTTGTTTATTTTTGTTTTTATTTCCGTTTCTCTAGGAAGTGGGTCAAAAAGGATCTTGCTGTGATTTATGTCAAAGAGTGTTCTGCCTATGTTTTCCTCTAAGGGTTTTGTAGTGTCTGGCCTTATATTTAGGTCTTTAAGCCATTTTGAGTTTATTTTTTGTACGGTGTTAGGGAGTGTTCTAATTTCATTCCTTTACATGTAGCTGTCCAGTTTTCTCAGCACCACTTACTGAAGAGGCTGTCTTTTCTCCATTGTCTATTCTTGCCTCCTTTATCAAAAATAAGGTGACCATATGTGCATGGGTTTATCTCTGGGCTTTCTATCCTGTTCCATTGATCTATATGTCTGTTTTTGTGCCAGTACCATACTATCTTGATTACTGTAGCTTTGTAGTATAGTCTGAAGTCTGGAGCCGTATTCCTCCAGCTCCGTTTTTCTTTCTCAAGATTGCTTTGGCTATTCAGGGTCTTTTGTGTTTCCATACAAATTGTGAAATTTTTTGTTCTAGCTCTGTGAAAAATGCAATTGGTAGTTTGATAGGGATTGCATTGAATCTGTAGATTGCTTCGGGTAGTGTAGTCATTTTCACAGTGTTGATTCTACCAATCCAAGAACATGGTATATCTCTCCATCTGTTTTTATCATCTTTAACTTCTTTCATCAGTGTCTTAAAATTTTCTGCCTATAGGTCTTTTGTCTCCTTAAGTAGGTTTATTCCTAGGTATTTTATTCTTTTTGTTGCAATGGTAAATGGAAGTGTTTCCTTAATTTCTCTTTCATATTTTTCATCATTAGTGTATAGGAATGCAAGAGAGTTCTGTGCATTAATTTTGTATCCTGCTACTTTACCAAATTCGTTGATTAGCTCTAGTATTTTTCTGGTAGCCTCTTTAGCATTCTCTATGTACAGTATCACATCATCTGCAAAGAGTGACAGCTTTACTTCTTTTCCGATTTAGAATCCTTTTGTTTCTTTTTCTTCTCTGATTGCAGTTGCTAAAACTTCCAAAACTATGTTGAATAACAGTGGTGAGAGTGGACAACCTTGTCTTGTTCCTGATCTTAGTGGAAATGCTTTCAGTTTTTCACCATTGAGAATGGTGTTGGCTGTGGGTTTGGCATATATGGCCTTTATTATGTTGAGGTAAGTTCCCTCTATGCCTACTTCTGGAAGGTTTTTTATCATAAATGGGTGTTAAAATTTGTCAAAAGCTTTTTTGGCATCTACTGAGATGGTCGTGGTTTTTCTCCCTCAATTTGTTAATTTGGTTTATCACATAGATCGATTTGCATATATTGAAGAATCCTTGCATTCCTGGGATAAACCCCACTTGATCATGGTGTATGATCCTTTTAATGTGCTGTTGGATTCTGTTTGCCAGTATTTTGTTGAGGATATTTGCATATATGTTCATCAGTGATATTTGTCTGTAGTTTTCTTTCGTTGTGACATCTTTGTCTGGTTTTGGTATCAGGGTGATGGTGGCCTCATAGAATGAGTTTGGGAGTGTTCCTCCGTCTGCTATATTTTGGAAGAATTTGAGAAGGATAGGTATTAAATCTTCTCTAAATATTTGATAGAATTCGCATGTGAAGCCATCTGGTCCTGGGCTTTTGTTTGAAGATTTTTAATCATAGTCTCAATTTCAGTGCTTGTGATTGCTCTGTTTATATTTTCTATTTCTTCCTGGTTCGTTCTTGGAACATTGTGTTTTTCTAAGAATTTGTCCATTTCTTCCAGGTTGTCCGTTTTATTGGCATAGAGTTGCTTGAGGTAATCTCTTATAAGCCTTTGTATTTCTGCAGTGTCAGTTGTTACTTCTCCTTTTTCATTTCTAATTCTATTGATTTGAGTCTCCCTTTTTTTCTTATGAGTCTGGCTAATGGTTTATCAATTTTGTTTATCTTCTCAAAGAACCAGCTTTTAGTTTTATTGATCTTTGTTATTGTTTCCTTCATTTCTTTTTCATTTTTTTCTGATCTGATTTTTATGATTTCTTTCCTTCTGCTAGCTTTGGGGCTTTTTTGTTCTTCTTTCTCTAATTGCTGTAGGTATAAGGTTAGGTTGTTTATTTGGGATGTTTCTTGTTTCTTGAGGTAAGATGTATTGTTATAAACTTCCCTCTTACAACTGCTTTTGCTGCATCCCATAGTTTTTGGGTCGTCGTGTTTTCATTGTTATTTGTTTCTAGGTATTTTTTGATTTCCTCTTTGATTTCTTCAGTGATCTCTTGGTTATTAAGTAGTGTACTGTTTAGCCTCCCTATGTTTGTATTTTTTACAGATTTTTTTCCTGTAGCTGATATCTAGTGTCATAGCGTTGTGGTCGGAAAAGATACTTGATACGATTTCAGTTTTCTTAAATTTACCAAGGCTTTATTTGTGACCCAAGATATGATCTATCCTGGAGAATGATCCATGAGCACTTGAGAAGAAAGTGTATTCTGTTGTTTTTGGATGGAATATCCTATAAATGTCAATGAAGTCCTTCTTGTTTATCATTTAAAGCTTGTGTTTTCTTATTTATTTTCATTTTGGATGATCTGTCCGATGGTGAAAGTGGGGTGTTGAAGTCCCCTACTTTGTGTTACTGTTAACTTTCCCTGTTATGGCTGTTAGCATTTGCCTTATGTGTTGAGGTGCTCCTATGTTGGATACATAAACATTTACAATTGTTATATCGTTTTCTTGGATTGATTCCTTGATCATTATGTAGTGTTCTTCTTTGTCTCTTGTAATTGTCTTTATTTTAAAGTGTATTTTGTCTGATATGAGAATTGTTACTCCTGCTTTCTTTTGATTTCCATTTGCCTGGAATATCTTTTTCCATCCTCTAACTTTCAGTCTGTATGTGTCACTAGGTCTGAAGTGGGTCTCTTGTAGACCGCATATATAGGATCTTGTTTTTGTATCCATTCAGCCAGTCTCTGTCTTTTGGTGGGAGCATTTAATCCATTTACATTTAAGGTAGTTATTTATATGTATGTTCCTATTACCATTTTCTTAATTGTTTTGGGTTTGTTATTGTAGGTCTTTTTCTTCTCTTGTGTTTCCTGCCTGGAGAACTTCCTTTAGCATTTGTTGTAAAGCTGGTTTGGTGGTGCTGGATGCTCTTAGCTTTGGCTTGTCTGTTAAGTTTTATTTTCTCCATCGAATCCTTGCTGGGTCGAGTAAGCTTCATTGTAGGTTTTTTCCTTTCATCACTTTACATATGTCCTGTCACTCCCTTCTGCCTTGCAGAGTTTCTGCTGCAAGATCAGCTGTTAACCTTATGGGGATTCCCTTGTTTGTAATTTATTGTTTTTCCCTTATGCTTTTAATATCTTTTCTTTGTTTTTAATTTTTGGTAGTTTGAGTAATATGTGTCTTGGCGTGTTTCTACTTGGATTTATCCTGTATGGGACTCTCTGCACTTCCTGGACTTTATTGACTATTTCCTTTCCCATATTAGGGAAGTTTTCAGCTATAATCTTTTCTAATAGTTTCTCAGTCCCTTTCTTTTTCTCTTCTTCTTCTGGGACCCATATAATTTGAATGTTTGTGCGTTTAATGTTGTCCCAGAGGTCTCTGAGACTGTTCTCAATTCTTTTCATTCTTTTTTCCTTATTCTGCTCTGCAGTAGTTATTTCCACTATTTTATCTTCCAGGTCGCTTACCCGTTCTTCTGTCTCAGTTATTCTGCTATTGATTCCTTCTAGAGAATTTTTAATTTCATTTATTGTGTTGTTCATCATTGTTTGTTTTCTTTTTCGTTCTTCTAGCTCCTTGTTAAATGTTTCTTGTATTTTTTCCATTCTATTTCCAAGATTTTGGATCGTCTTTACTATTATTACTCTGAATTCTTTTTCAGGTAGACTTCCTATTTCCTGTTCATTTGTTAGGTCTGATGGGTGTTTATCTTGCTCCTTCATCTGCTGTGTGTTTCTCTGTCTTCTCATTTTGCTTAACTTACTGTGCTTGGGGTTTCCTTTTCGCAGGCTGCAGGTTCGTAGCTCCCGTTGTTTTTGGTGTCTGTCCCCAGTGTGTAAGGTTGGTTCAGTGGATTGTGTAGGCTTCCTGCTGGATGGGACTGGTGCCTGTGTTCTGGTGGATGAGGCTGGATCTTGTCTTTCTGGTGGGCAGGACCACGTCCGGTGGTGTGTTTTGGGGTGTTTGTGACCTTATTATGATTTTAGAATAGAATGTTGTGAATTGTGATTCTTTCTAAATTAAATCACAGTGAATGTTTGATACATTTGTGGGGAGGAAGGTGATCTCCATGTCTAACTCCTCTGCCATCTTGAAGATCTCCCCCGGCACTTTCTTTTAAAAGGATTGACTTCAGTTTTCTTGTAAAAGTTTAATTTTATTTTGACATTTTGGATTGAATTCAAGGGTTTTAAATGGTAATTGTTTCTTGTGGTGTTATTTTTGGAAGAAATATAGAAAAAGTAACAATTCTTGCATTAATTGCAGGATGTAGTGAGAGAGTTATTAATTGTAAATGTTACAAATCTGAAGAGACACATCTACTGAAGAAATCTGGACAAAAACTATTCATGTCTGATTTAACCCTTAAAATTATGTCTTAAAATTGATAGCGTTATAATTAATCACAACCTTACCTTGCCATAAGGACTTCTATATTCTTAGAGGGAAAATATGTAAAATTTTTTTAAAAAATTTATGCAAGGTAATTATTCATTTTCTTTCAAAATTGGTGGTATATTTGGAGAGAACTGTAATGTTTACTCCATTATGGCTTTTAAAGAGACTATTTTATTTTTCATCTGATCATACTAATTCTCTTCTTGTGATACCTCTCATAGATAAATCAAATTGACTCTTTTATTATTAAATATTCCCATTTATGTTCCATTTTGAATTAGACATGGAATTAAACATGGAATTAGACATGGAATTAGACATGGAATTAAAGAATAAAATGTTGTGAATTGTGATTCTTTCTAAATTAAATCACAGTATGATGAAGACTATTAAATATTAATGAGCTATATGTGATATCAATAGGGGACATGATATCAGTAGGGGACAGCTTTGGAATGGTGTCAGTGATTTCAGTCCAATTGGCAATATATTTCATTTTGTTGTATTACAAAGAACACTAATTAGGCATGAGTATTTAAGCCATTAGATCAATGTTTTCAATTGTTTTCCACTGCTCAGTGATTAACTTAATATGCAATTCAGATCACTGTAAAAAATCTAATATAGATTACTTTATCAAACCTCAGGAGTCAGCCAATATCATTTTAAAACTCTGCTAAAGCATTATCAAATATTGCTCAAAGTAATTTAAAGCCCTGAAGAGGATTTCTTCAGAAATGTCATCTGCCCATAATTTTTCCCATTGATATTAAACTTAATTTTTGCATGTGTACACCATGAGAGGCCTAAGTGTATATTTATGAAATCATTGCCTATGGATAGTATGTACAGCATATTCAATAGCTTAAAGTTCAAAGTTCTCTTACATGAATCTGATATACTTGTTTGCTCTCCTATGCTTCAGCCTCTTTTAGGTGGAAATCAAAAAATGTCTTCATTCTGCTCTTTCCTGTTTGTGCTGGAAGCAGATGTTAATATTTAATACACAATTTTCGTTAACCAGTAATTGGTAATAAAGACAAAATAATTTACTGTTTCAGGATTCCTCAGTGTTAACTAATTAAACCAGCCGCAGACCTGGAGCACAGGACAATGGCAAACTTTCAGATGAATTAATTTTATGGGAGACCAGCTGAGTAATTGGACTCCAATTACAGGCAGTTTAGTTCCATCATCACCTTCATATATAATTAAATTCAATTGGTTGATACAGCTTCTATTTTTATGAGGCCACTTACCAGCTTTTTGAACCCCACTGTGACTTTGGATTCAGGCCAATCAATTATTAGTCATTTCTCTTTCAAATGGAAATGCTCTGGATTAGTCATATCTTCCATTATGGCCACATTTAAAATATCTCTCTTTTAGTACGTTGTGGTATACTTGGATCTCTCTTTTTGCTTCTACACCAAAAGGGTATTCATTTATGCTGAAATGTAATAAGATGAACACCCATAGGGCACGGCCATATGAATTTGAAGCCTGGCTGACATAACATCCTGTATCATCTTGTTTGCAAATGAATCTTCTCCTTTTGGAAAACAGCAGGACAGGTCTCTCTCTCTCTCTCTCTCTCACTCTCTTTATATATATATGTATATATATATATTTTTTTTTCTTTGCCAAAACTCATCTGGAAATCACTTTTGCTTAGTATTCCAAAGCTCAGATTATTTAATTCTCTTGAAAGTGACTTTTCTTGTGTTTTAGGAAATATATACCAATGCTACAACAATACTGTTAAACATTTCTATAAAAAATCCATGTATATGTTCTGATAGATGGATTGGTCATAAGGTTTTGATCTGTGTGTGTGTAGATTTCCAGCATTTATGATTGTAAATGTTGAAAGTATTTTTTAGGACAATGATTCTTGAGGACATATTTATTGGCACTTATTAATTATTCTAAAAGTTTAGGTTTGCTTTATTTGTCTAGAAACAAATTCTTGGTAAAATGGAAAACATTTCTTTAAAAATCAGAATTATTTATGGGGAATAGTTTTGTTCATTCTAATCTAATCTGTTAAAATGACATAATTTATTGAACAAACAAGAAATGAATTATTTCTAAGACCTTATTATCAATCATAATTAAGTACACATTACTACACTGATAAGGCAGTTTTGACTACACTATGGATCGCGTACTTGTCCTTCCGTAATGATTTTTAAACACAGTAATATATTATCAGTGGTAAAATAAAATTTAGCAGTTGTGAGGTGGTACCAGTAATAACCCTTCAAAATTAACTAAGATGACAAAATTACTTCCATTTTCATCTATGCAAAAGGAAGGCCATCACTTCACAAGCAAATAAATTGGAGAATCAAGGGAATGGTCTGAGATCAATTAAAGAAAACAATTTATTTTGACCAAACAACGCAAATAATGGAAACAGAAGCACTTCATTTTGTTGCCTTGTGTTTAGTTTGAAAGATTTTGAGCATTACTTGAAGTTTCCTTTTCTACCGTCTCTTTCTGGCTTCAATTTTATGAGCAAAATGCAGAGATCATACAGGCTCTACATGACCCCAAACAGGTAGATTTATGGTTGACCTATAATAAACTTTCTGAAAACTGGAGTATCAATAACAAGGGAAATGATTAAGCATCCCTCAATTTTTAATATGAAGTTAATTTTAACTTTTACTTCCTGAATTATATTATAAATCTTGTCTTTGTTGCATTGTGTTGCATGGGTTAAACAGGGCATTAGAAGTGATATAGTTAAACCATTTTACAAATAAGAAAACTGAACACTCAAAAGATAAAGAACACATCGATATTTAGTCAGAAAACAGTCTCATTCAGATTTTTACAAACGGTAGTGTTCATTCTACCATATTTTGTGTGACTCCAGATCTCATGAGTATTTTCTGCTTTGTGTTCATATCTGCATTGCAATGCATAATATTCATATATCTAGTTAAATATTAGCCTATTACGGTAAAGACTTTTACATAGAATTTTAAAAAATAACTGGGAACTCCATTTTGAAGATATCCTTGTTTTCTTTAAATCTGTCTTTTTTTCATGGGGGGCATAAAATAGTGAAAATGCCAAAGGACATTTTCATGTAGTCAGCAATGCTATCTAAATTTTTCTAAAATATGTAATCAATTTCCACTTTGATATTTGTTTTTTTTTTTTCCTATGAGAAACCAAAAAGGATGACTGGATAAATGCCCATTCAATCTAAACAAAACTAAGAGCAATATTTATCATTATGTAAGACAGGAAACACAATTAATAATGTAAATTTTCATTTGCTGTTTAATCAAGGCAGGGTTGTTTTTACTTTGGGAGTCATCTTAAGTCACCAGTCTCATATTATAATATATAAAAAGGGCTCCTGATCATAGGGAAGCATTGACCTTTGCCTTCCCTCAGAACAGAATCAGCTTTCAGGTATCATCTGAATAAAGAGAATGTGTAATAAGACGTCTGTCTGTCTCTCTCGCTTCTCTAAGAAGAGTTTAACTGTGCTAATCAGCATCCCCCTCCAAACAGTACAACAAAAGCCTGTGTGTGCCCTGGTGTCAGCTTAACAAAGGGCTTTGAGAGCGCTGGCCTCCTGGGCAAAGAAGCACATCAATAACCCAGTGGGAAGTGGCACCGACAGAAGGTAAACATGGGTCAGCCCGGGAAAGCCTGGTGGGTGGTGGAGCACAGTTCTGCAGACACAATAAAGAGAATGACATCAGAGGGATTCGTCCTTCTTTTCAACCTGAATTCTCCGTTATTAACTACGGCATCACATCATATAGGCACAACAAAGGAAGACTCAGCCACTTTCAGCTGCCCACAGATGGCAGACTCAGGGCTCCTGCGAGAACGGGTCAGTGCCCATTGTGTTGTGAGTTATTCAGCTCGGGGGGAAAAAAGGGACACATAAATGTTCTGGTTTAAGTAAATATTATTCAGTCATGTATACCACCAGGTTTGCCCAATTCTCTGTCATTATTTATTAGGGACATGTGAACCCCAGGCGAGATTTCCAAAATTCTGGGCATAATTTTTCTGTCAAGGGTTGGCAAAAGAAAATAATATTATGTAGACATTGCATGTATGTCAAGGCATTTTTTTTTTAACAGCTTAGCAGGAAATCATTAGTTTTTACTTCAACTGGATTTAATAAGACTCTATTGCAAGATAGTTCTTTTGATATTCATATTAAGTCAAAGAAATACACCTTTATTATTTTCCTATGTTAACTATAAAATAGAGGAAAACATAATTGGGAAATGATGATTCAATAGGTTGAATGAAATTCCATGACATCAGCAAAGTATCATATGGGAGTCATTTCTGTGAGAATTCCAGCCTCTTTTTTTGGATTTTACTTAGCCAGGCAAGTGGCATAACTCTTTAGACATTTGTGGATAATAAACAAAAGGTTTGGGGTAATGTCATTATACACAAAGCATCATTGTACCACGTAAATTGAAAGCTCCACCCTGAGTATTAATTTAAATGTTTAAAACACATAAACATTTACTTTGAAGTGTTTATTAAAATTGTATATTTTAGTAACCTAATCAAATACATTTACCTCCGTGAAATCTACAAATTTAATATATTCCATTTTTTCCAATTCTATTCACTTAACAGGTAAGGAATAAACCAACTGACCTCCCTATACATCTAATAAATATTTTTTATTTTTAAAAATTTTTATTGGAGTTTACTCACTTTACAACAACTGTACATCTAATAAATTATTTTTTTATTTTTTTTAAATTTAATTTTAAAAATTTTTATTGGAGTATAGTTGCTTTACAATATTGTGTTAGTTTCTACTGTACAGCAAAGTGAATCAGCTATATGTATACATATATCCCCTCTTTTTGGATTTCCTTCCCATTTAGGTCACCACAGAGCATTGAGTAGAGTTCCCTGTGCTATATAGTAGGTTCTCATTAGTTATCTATTTTATACATAGTATCAATAGTGTATATATGTCAATCCCAATCTCCCAGTTCATCCCAACCCCCTTTCCCCCTTGGTATCCATACGCTTGTTCTCTATATATTTTTAATGAAATCATGTTTGACTGCATGTTTATTTTCTTTATACTGAAATAAATATCACTTTGGTTCCTATTGTATTTTTAAATATAGTGAAGTATTATAGTCATACTATGTTTTCAGGGCATCATGGCTATTATTTTATAGAACAATCTTGTCCCATCAATTTTTGTTTACTGTGGTAAGTGAATAAAATATCCCATGTTATATTTAAATGCATATCACAGCATAAATCTTAATAACCTAGCTCTACCTTGTAAAATCTACATAGGATATTTGAAAAATAGAATTTCAGAAATGAGAAGTAAATTCACGGCAGATTTTAAGGAAACTGTGAGTAGTTATCATTGTTAAATTTAAGTAAGAAAATGAAGCTTATGGAAATGTGTGAATATGTTCAGAAGTATAGCAATATGAATATGTATTGAGATTTCCTCCCAATTCAATTACTCTTTCCACCTCATCAATTAGGTAAAAGCTTAACTAAACAAATTAATATTGAGTAGTTTCCTGAAGGCCAAGGACCTTAGCTTTGTTGTAATGAAGAGGAAATGAGTTCCAGATAAGTGTGTCCTTTGGGGAAAATGGCAGAAGTTCAACTCTGAGGATCAGACAGGAGTGCCCTATTGATCTCTTTTCTCCAAAGGTGGATATCATGAAGGTAAGTAAGTAGTCTCTGAAGTAACTAGGGATTTAACTATCTTACAGGCCAAAATCAATATCTTTGAATTCTATAGTCAAGCAAATACGAGGTTCAACAGTAATATACAGATGCAGTCAGCTCATTAAGTAGAAAAAGAAGAATTATCTTAAAGTTTCAGTGAGAGACAGGGAGAAATGTTTTTTCCAATTATAATTTATGAGATATTTTGAAAACATAATTACTGTCATGTAGAAATTGTTCAAAGCAGATGGTAAACTTCAAGGTAATGAGAAAGTGTCATTCTGTATTTTTACCATTGCCTTCTTTAAAGGTCTTCTTAAAAACAAAAGCAGCACCATTAACTCACCGCTGCACTCCCCTTGCTTATTACAACTGGAGAAAATGGCTGTCTACAATTTTGAGAAATCCAATTAGTGGAATGTTTTCAGTTTGAAAACCTTTGAGACCTATTACTTTCATTTCTTTATTTGTTCATTCATTTATTCATTAAATATTTATAGGAGTGAATAATATTTGCCAAGAATTGCTCAGACATTAGGAGTACAATATTGAATAAAATAAGAAATCCTCCATTTATGTGAAGAGGCAATTAGACGTGATACGAGATGAGCTTTTAACAAGTAAACAAATGCATAATGTTAGTTATTAATTAGTGCTATGAAGGAAATCTGAAGGAAGTGAGGAAGGTTACATGTATATAGGGAGGGGAAGTGGGTTCCAGGCCAAGAAAACAGTGAGGGCAAAGGCCCTGTGGCAGGAATTGCCTGGAGAAGTCAGGAAGCAGTGAGATGGCTGGAGTAACATGAAAACAAAGGAAGTCAGGGAAGACGGTGATTAAAGGGATGGGGTCAAAGAGATGACAAGAGGCTAAGGCTAGATTGTGTAGGACTTTGAAGGTCAGATAAGGACTTTAGCACTTTTCTCAGAGACGGAAATCCTTTAGAAGGTTCAGAAAGTCTGCATCTTAAATGGATCATTCAATTCTGTGAATAAAACTACAGAGTGAGCTACAGAGGACAGAGGAGGTGATGAAAGATTGCTTTGAAATGTTGTTGGAATGTGGATGAGCAGAGATAATTAAGAAAATCAGGGAATTCCTTGGTGGTGCAGTGGTTAAGAATCCACCTGCCAATGCAGGGGACACGGGTTCAAGCCCTGGTCCGGGAAGATCCCACATGCCACGGAGCAACTAAGCCCGTGCGCCACAACTACTGAGCCTGCACTCTAGGGCCCACAAGCCACAACTACTGAAGCCGGTGCACCTAGAGCCCTGTGCTCAGCAAGAAGAGAAGCCACTGAAATGAGAAACCCACACACCACAGTGAAGAGTAATCTCCACTCTCTGCAACTAGAGAAAGCCCATGCACGGCAGCAAAGACCCAAGGCAGCCAAAATACAGAAATAAATTTTAAAAAAAGAGAGAGAATATCAGAAAATGAAATTTAAAATAAATAAATGAAATGAACAAAGTCAAGTTGTTTCTCTGACCAGGGAAGGAACCTGTGCCCCTGCAGTAGAAGCATGGAGTCTTAACCACTGGACCACCGGGGAAGTCCAACATTTCATCTATAGTCTCATAACTTTTCATAATTTCCACCTATTTGACTTCCTGTCATTTTGGGGATAATTTCTTATGTTCTCTTTTCCAATTCACTAAACTTTTAACTAGCAGTATTTATCTGCTCTTAAACTGTTCCAATTTGTATATAATTATAGTTATTACATTTTTTATTTCTAGAAGTATTTATGAGCCCTCTTCTAAATTTATCCTGAAGAATAACAAATGACCAAGACTTACACTTTTAATCTCTTTGCTAATTGATTTAAACATGCTAAATATTCAAATGTCAGTATTTTATTTTTATTCCAAATAATTTCATAATTGAGGTTTAGTTTCTGCTAGATCTCACCCATGGTAACTTGATTCTTGTGTTTCTGCCTGACTCATAGCTTTTCTCATATTTCTTGGTTCCTCTTTGAATTTTTTTTTTTATCTGAATATCTGTCAAATTCTTACCAGGTCATGTTTACACTTTTATCCAACACTTTAAACAGGTTCAGCCAGAAGGTTTTGCTGGGTACTTATCTGCCATATTGGTCTAAACAGAAGACTTTATGTAACACCTACATTTCATTTCAGAAAATAATTGGCAAGTGTCCAATTCTGCATAATTGATAGATATTCACATAACTCTCACTAACAAAATTTGACAGATATTTTCCTGTTAATAGAATCAACTTCAGACACATGATGGAATCAACAAAGCAAAATCTTCTTTTTCTAAATTTTCCTATCTTTTCAGTAATTTTTCTTGATTCTGCCTCAAATTTTTTTATCCAGTTCGTCTTCTTGCATGGGCAATATAGTCTCTCCTGATCACACCTATGTTAAATGAACTGCTGTCATAAAAGGATTTGGTGCTTCCATTCACGTGGAGTTAAACACAGTTACTGATATTTCCATGTCTTGCTTGGTTACAGGAAGTTTAGTACAGTGGACATGTTGTACTTTGTCAAATTGAGTAACTGAGAACTACATTTCCCAGAATGCCCTTGCCTGTGATAGAGCCAAGACCGTATCAAGCTCTGGGGCTGCTTCAGGTCCTGTGGCTGCTGTAGCTCATGTACTTTGTTCTGTCCTGTGGCTCACCTGGTTGGTGTGGGGAAGCAGCCGGGCCTCCTCTGTGATGGTTAATTTTATGTGTGAACTTGACTGTTGCTAACTTGCTAAGGGAGCCCCAGACAACTGGTAAAACATTATTTCTTGGAGTGCCTGTGAGAATGTTTCTGGAAGAGACTAACATTTAAATTGATAGACTAAGTAAAGAAGATCACCCTCAGCAATGCAGGGGGGCCTCGTCCAGTTCATTGAGGGTTCAAATAGAACAAAAAGGCAGAGGAAGGGAGAATTTGTTCTTTTTGCTTGAGTTGGGACACCCATGTTCTCCTGCCTGCAGACATTGGCTTTCTTGGTTCTCAGGCCATCGGACTCAAACAGGATTTATACCATTACCACCCCACCCTCATTCTTAAGCCTTTGAACTTGGACTGAGACTTATACCATTGACTTCCCTAGTTCTTAAGCCTTCAGACTAAGATTGAATTATACCCCTGGCTTCCTTGGTTCTCCAGCTTACAGACACGGACTTTGGACTTCTTTGCCTCCATAATCCCAAGAGTCAATTCCTATAATAAATCTCCTCTTAACTATATCTATTTCTATCCTATTGATTCTATTGCTCTTGAGAACCCTAATGTCCTCCTTCAGTCTTCCAAATCCTGGAATAAGCTTGTGCCTGTATCTTCTTGTGAAGGACACCAGCTTATTCTGTGGGTCATCCACACCTTCAGGACTGAAGTCACAGAGACAGACATGGGCTCCATTTTTTCCGTGCTCTCCTTTACTTCCCTTCCTGATCTTGGTCCTGCCAACTTCAGGTCCAATGCTAGTTGCAAAAGCCACAACCATACATACAGACTGTTTAACCAGATGCCACAATATGATAAGGGCTAATTATTTTAATGTGTCATTTATCCTGTATCACTCATAGTGATTCTACCTTGCTGATCAAACTGTGACTAATATCAATACAATGACAAGAGAGCACCAGATTGCCAGGGTTTGAACTTTATATCTCTTCTGCTTAGCAGCTGTGTGACATTTGCCAAAATTACTTAATCTCTCAGGGCCTCGAATTTCTGCATCAGGAGAGTTGAGATAAAAATAATATTTGCCTCCTTTGTTGTAAATTAGGTGCCCATATATGCATGGGTTTACCTCTGGGCATTCTATCCTGTACCATTGACCTATATTTCTGTTTTTGTGCCAGTACCATACTGTCTTGATTACTGTAGCTTTGTGGTATAGTTTGAAGTCAGGGAGCCTGATTCACATATATACAATGGAATATTACTCAGCCATAAAAAAGAAATAATTAAATTATTTGTAGTGAGGTGGATGGACCTAGAGTCTGTCATACAGAGTGAAGTAAGTCAGAAAGAGAAAAACAAATACCATTTGCTAACGCATATATATGGAATCTAAAAAAAAAAGAAAAAGTGCTGACAAACCTAGTTACAGGGCAGGAATAAAGAGGTAGGCATACAAAATAGACTTGAGGACATGCGGGTGGGAGGGCGAAGCTGGGGTGAAGTGAGAGTAGCATATTTTACACTACCGAATATAAAATAGTTGGCTGGTGGGAAGCAGCAGCATAGCACAGGGAGATAGGCTCGGTACTTTGAGATGACCTAGAGGGGTGGGATAGGGAGGATGGGAGGGAGGCTCAAGAGAGAGGGGATATGGGGACATGTGTAGGCACATGGCTGATTTGCTTTGTTGTGCAAGAGAAACTAACACGGTATTGTGAAGCAATTATACTCCCATAAAGAGCTATTAAAAAAAAAAGAAAAATAATACTTGCTTCCTAGGGTGTCTGTGATGATTAAATATGTTATTACATGTAAAACACTTTGACCAGTGCCTGCTTGTGATAAGATCTCAATAAATGATGATATTAGCATGACTAGTAATTTTAAAACTAGTTGGAATAGTATTAATGGTGTACTAATGGGAGTAGTACACTTAACTGCATTTTATCTGAAGTTTAATAGGCAAAACGCTTTAAAATAAGACTTGAAAATGATGAGACATAAGAAATCAATGTTTTTTTAAGAGAAAGCTCCACAAACAGTAACAGTTCTATGCTGTGTTTAAATACAGGCCTTCCTTCTTCCAGAATAAAATATCTTCCTGCTTGTTTTGTTTTCTTAATGGACTGTAGATGTGATATTTAGAATATGTATATAAGTGATATAAAATTTCAAAAATGCATATAAATATTTATTTCCCTCCTACTTGATCTCATATAAGAAACAGTGGTAAAATTTTTGGCATTTTAAGAAAGGACTTTAAAAATGAAGGGTCATGTGGATTACCAAAACCAGTATTTCCACCAAAGATATCTATATTTCTAACACACACTAGCAATGAGCTGTTAAATATTGAAAATATTAAAAAGCAATACTTTAAAAATACTTTAGAAACTTAATTTGTGACTATAACCAAGTTGTAGATTTTAATTCAATATTTCTTAATGATCATATTCTGCTGAAGAATGAAGGTGTAAGTGGAAATGATCTCTGTAGAAGGCAACATGAGATATTGGAAACAGAGCAAACCAATGTGCAAGAACAGTAGACTCTAAATCAGGGGCATTAAGTTCCATTCATACAGTCATGCATTGGTTCATTCAAATGGTTGTTTCTTGAAGGCCTGTCTTGTGTTACCCCAGCTCTTTTGCTGGCTAGCCTGGACTCCTTCAAAACCTATCTCAACCCTAACTCGACCTCTTAGAATCTGTTTCCTCAGGTAAATTTTAGGAGTGGAATTAAATAATTCACCATGGTCCCTTTCTGCTCTAACATCTTATGTTTCTACACAATCTTAAGAAGGTGTCTGTAATGTTAAATTTCACATGTAGCAAACTCTTATAATGAGGTTCCAGGACAAATGCCTATAGATAAGTTTGAGTTGATAAACATGACGTGCTATCTCCAAATTATATTTTAAAATAGAACTTTAGGATTCACCAAATCCCTTCAAGGAAAAGAAGGAGGGGATATTCTGGGCTGCGTATAGTCAGTGAAAACTTGACAAATTCTTAGACCTCATCAGGTTACAAAGGAACAGTGAGAGAAAACAGAGCTCCCCACTGTTCTGTTATTGGTTTTCAAATATGAGGTACTTTTCCCCTTCTCTGGGTTACAATGCAAAACTCTGGTGTATTTGACAGATTCACAAAAAAATAAAAAAGAGGATTAAACCATATGGATTGAGAAGGACTATTCTACCTCAACATTTCACTGACATGAACGCCCGTGACTTTTAGTCCTTAGGTGCTTCAAGGAGGCAGAAAACAACTGACTCAGGGTGGGTTTTTTCCCTTTCTTTTTTTCAATCTTTGTGCAACTGATGGAGGGGGGTCACTAGGTATTGGGTAACTCTCGGAACAGAAGTTAAAATTCTTTCTTATGTAACGTAAAAAAAGCAGTTGGAAAAAAAAGTAATTTTCTGGATATTTGAATGTTTTACAAATAAGTGAGTGGGATTTCTTCTCTGTTCATTTTAAAGACACGACTAGCTTGTTTGGGGGTCTTTCTACATTTATCTCTGCACTTCATTTACTTAAATGGAGTTTGACTTTTGCCAGGGAAAGAACTTGGTTTATCTAAACAATTGTCAGATTTTACAAAAGATATTTACCAAAGCTGTTCTAGCACTTACCATTTTCTTTAAGAAACCAGCATTGAGAGATGAGAAAACCTTCGGATATCCAGCTGGAAATGGATACAATTTTTAATTACTTTCAAATTATGACTAATTTAATTTGAAATCTTTAACCCCCAGGTATGAGTTAGGGAAAAGAGTTAACCATTAGAGCTTGTTAATAATGGTAACCCGTACACAAGCTTTAAAACTACCATTTGGCACATAAGAATCACTGCTGAGAATTAAAGTTTTACATAGAAGCACAAGAAATAAAGTTAAATTATTACCCAAAACTTCCTTTTTGTTTCTTTTTTTTTTTTTTTTTAAAGATTTACTTATTATTTATTTATTTAATTTATTTTTGGCGGCGTCAGGTCTTAGTTGTGGCATGTGGGATCTTTGTTGTGGTGCGCAGGGTTTTCTCTAGTGACATGCGGGTTTTCTCTCTCTAGTCGTGGCACACAGGTTCCAGGGCACATGGGCTCTGTAGTTGTGGTGCATGGGCTCTAGCTGAGGCACGCGAGCTCAGTGGTTGTGGCACATGGGCTTAGTTGCCCTGCAGCATGTAGGATCTTAGTTCCCAGACCAGGGATCGAACCCGCGTCCCCTGCATTGTAAGGCGGATTCTTTACCACTGGACCACCAGGGAAGTCCCCAAACTTCCTTTTTTTTTTTTGCGTTATTTTTTGCGGTACGCGGGCCTCTCACTGTTGTGGCCTCTCCCGTTGCGGAGCGGACGCACAGGCTCAGCGGCCGTGGCTCACGGGCCCAGCCGCTCCTCGGCATGTGGGATCCTCCCGGACCCGGGCACAAACCCACGTCCCCTGCATCGGCAGGCAGACTCTCAACCACTGTGCTACCAGGGAGGCCCCAAACTTCCTTTTCTGAATGACTGTTTCTATGCTACTCATATAGTTTAAGTAAAAACTGTCAAACTGCAACATCCTGAAACAGTGAAAAAGATAGAGTCAACATTTTGTGGCTTATAATATAGATTTTGGCAAGGAAAATAGAGTTACACCTAAAAAATAAATTAAAATAACATTTACACATTATCATAATCGTACAAAATCAGATGCTAAAAGGACACCTAAACCTGTATTAGATGCTGTATTCATTAACAGTTATCCCAAATATATCAATGCAATTGCCCTTAAACACAAATAAGAGCATTTCTGAAGAAAAGAAAGTAAAATGGATGCAGAAAACTGCTGTGAAAAAAACCAATGATTTATTGACACATATTTGAAAATAGAATATGTTTTTATTTCTATATTATTAATACCATTGTTATGCTATGCTTTTTCAGTAGTTTTTCTAAGATTTATGCAAATTAGATTTGATTTTTAACTGCATTTTTGTACACGAAAAATTCGATCTGGTGTTAAGCGTATCAGATACGACTGGGTTAAGCCCTCCTTTGCTCGACAATTGATGTCCTTTTAAAAAACTTAATAAGCAACATCTAGTTGAAAATACATATGCCAATGAGAATGGAAAAAATCAGCAAAAGTGAGAGATGAAGCAGACTAGAAAATATAGAAACAGTGTTTCAAATTCAGGGAGGTGGAATTAAAATAACTACCCTGAACATTTGATTCAACCATCAATTCTGGAATTTTATGACTTGAGGAAGTGTGCTGAGAGATAAAAATATTGTTAAAACGGCAGAATTATGAAGGCATAGGTATTTTCCACATTCATTCTATGATTTTATGAATTTCAGAAAGGAAAGTTGAATTTAGGGTAGAGCTGTATCAGTCAGGGATATATATATGTGTGTGTGTGTATATATATATATATATATATATATATATGTATAGGCTACAAAGTTCGTTGGCCACAAATTTCGTTTGGGTTTTTCTGTAAGATGTAAGGGAAAAACCCAAATGAACTTTTTGGCCAATGCAATATTTTTTATACACACACACATCCTGAGAGAGAGAGATTGATTTTAAGGAATTGACTTACATGATTGTGGGATGGGCAAGTTCAAAATCTTCAGGGTAGGCCATGATCCTGGAGACCCAGGGAGGAAGAGATGTTACAGCTTGAATCCAAGGCAGTCTGCTGGCAGAATCTGCTCTTTTTCTGAGGAACATCAGTGTTTTTCTTAAGGTCTTCAAGCGTTTGCAAGAAGACCCACATCATGGAAGATAATCTGTTTTCTCAAAGTCTAATGATTTAAATGTGAAGCTCACCTTAAAATTTCTTCACAGTGACATCCAGACGTGATTGACCAAATATCTGGGTACCATTGGCCTAGTCAAGGTGACACATAAAATTAATCATCCTGGGAGCCATTTTGGAAATCTTTAGAGAAAACATGTGTCATGGCTCTGATTTTTAAAGATAGTAAGAAGAGTAAATGGAACAAAAATCAACAAAGTAAGGTTCTTGCAAAAAGACAGACTATATACCATAATAAAACATCTAAAAAATGCTGGGTAGACTTTAATAAATGATCCTTTAAAGGATTAACTGAGCTGACACAAAAAATGAGGAAAATCCCTAAGGGACAAAAATGAAAAGGAAACTGTAAAAAGAGTGTTAAGATGGATCTCTGTTTGGCTATTCTCAGGATATTTAAACATTCAAAGGTTTTTGGAATGAGAAATAGAGAGAAGGTCTTTAACCCACAAAGGAGGGAGAGTGAAGTGGTCACTAGCATTTCTAAAAAAGTCCCGCCACTGAACAGGGACAAAGCAAGGAACATGTCTTTCCTGCTATAGGCACAAGAGATGATATGAAATAAAATACACTTCTCAAGAATATATTTCCCCAGGCTTGACTTTGGACTTTGCGTTTATAGTATCTGAGTAGTCCAGGAAATGTCAAGCAGAGCAATTAGCATAAAAATACGTAACACATGGGAACCCAACATAAACTAACACAGATATCTCTCCAGTAAAAGGCTCTTAGCTAACACACGAGGAGAAAAAAATCCACCATGAGCAAAAATCAGTGGAAAAAAATCAAAATTACTATTAAAAATTAATATAGTAGATTTTTCCATTACTACATATAAATACGTATATACACAATATTAAGTAAGTTAAAAAACAGAAATTGGAATCAAAACACTTTACCAATAAAAAATTGGAGACAATTCTAGACACTGACTTAATAAGATAATAATAAATATGATAATGACTAATTCTGGGAGTTAAAAAAGAATATTTGACTAAAATATTAAGACAACACCTATGAGGCCAGGGAACATTTGTGAAAATTGTATTGTTTAGGCATATAGTAGAAATATTTACCACATTCTCTAACCGTAATAATATTATTACAAGTAATAAAAAGTTTACTAAAGATATCTTATATAGTTGGATTTTTAAATACACAGCATAATGAACAACAAAGATCTGACAACATATTAGAAAATACAATTGAACAAAAACAAAATATTGAAAAGTTTAGTTTAATTGATATTCATATAAGGTATTAATGGGGAGAAAATTTCTAGCAAAAAGGAGTATACTGGAAAAGAATTAGCTAATTTTATTTTATTTTTTATTGAAGTATAGTTGATTTACAGTATTGTGTTAATTACTGCTGTACAACAAAGTGATTCAGTTTTATATATATATATATATATATATATATATATACACATTCTTTTTTATCTATTCTTTTCCATTATGGTTTAACATAGGATATTAGCTAATTTTAGATTAAGAAATCCTCGAAAGGACAAGAGTCACTCAAAGGATGTAGAAGAAAATAAATAATAAATACAAAATTTGCGATTACCGAAATTAATACAAGTAAAATTGAAAAGTATTAATGTTTCTAAGATCATTTAAAAACTGTTATCTTGAGCAAAAAGCCTACCCTTGAAATTCATCAGACTCACTTCTCATTTTGTTGGTCTAGTGTTACCTTCACATCAACACCTGACAAGGACAGAACCAGAAGGACAAATTACACACCAATAACATCAGTTAACAGTCATTAGACCTAAGTAAAATATTAATGCACCAATCCTGTATTATAGTTAAAAAATATATATATGATTATGTTGGATTGAATCACTCAAGAGTAAGGAAGACTGACCCTTAGAAAAATCTATCAATGTAACTCACCTCATTAACTGATTAATCCAAGAAGATAAAAGATTATATCATAGATGCAAAAAGAAAGAATTTTATAAGACCTCCATACCCATTCACATAAAAAGGTATTCAGCAAATGAGAATATCTTCAATATTGAACTTTCTAGTAGCCATATTAAAAAAACTTAAAAAGAGGAACAGATGAAATTAATATAATATATTTTATTCAATCCAAATACAAAATATTATTATTTCAACAAATTGTCAAAAAAAGATCTCCAATGAGATATTCTGCATTCTTTTTCATACTCTTTTACTTCTAGTATACTTGGTGATACACATCAGTTTGCAGCCTCCATATTTCAAGTGATCGATAACAACACGTGATTAGTGGACGGCACTGCTCTGAAGTCTTCCAATAAACATTCACAATTATCATACTGAAGGGTGAAATAAAAGCAGTGAAACATAATGCCTCTCCTTGGTACTTTTATTCAACACTGCAATGAAGAGCCTCAGTCCAACCTGAAGTAATTGGGACTACAGAGAAGTTAATCTGGGAAGCCGATTTACCAACCAGCTTGGCCATTCTCACAAAGAAATCCGGAGGCAGAATGATCCTCCGAAGTTCTTCCCCATGAGGTTGAAATGGCCAGCTCTTAATACCCGTCACATTCTAATGACCCAAACAAGGTGGCCACATGAAGACCAGCAATGCCATGAAGGGACTCATAGCCAAAGGCTCTCCACACAGTGTAATCCCAGCAACTACAACACGTTATTCATGGCAAGACCATGGACGATGCCTTCCAGTGTCCACTACACCAGCCCAAGCACAGGGCTGGGTCTTTTTTTCATGGTGGAAAATAAATTCAGAATAGTAGTGACCTCTGGGTTGGGTGAGAGGCAAAGACGGAGAGAAATACCATCAGGGAAGGATAAACAAAGGATTTCTGAGATCTTTGTAACATTATAGTAATGAAAATTTGTGATGAGTAATGCGCAAGTTCAACTATTTTGGATACTTTTAAATGTATGAAACATTTCATCAAAAAATAAGTGACTGATGCCTGAAGGGAAGGAGGAGGGGGGCAGTGAGAGACAGAAAGCAGGGGTAGAAAGAAAGGCAGGAATTACAGATGAGTTGCACCTTGAGGGAAAGTAAAAGAGGCTCTAACTAAGGAAGGCATATTTTCAAGAGAAAATGAGTAAACAAACCAATGTATTCTAGACTTTTCTGTAGATAAATAGAAGTAAACATAGTTGAATAAACACATTTAGAACCAAGCTGGGTTAGCTACTCTGTTCTTAGCTAAGGAGTATGGCTTTATCTCATAGGCTGTGTGCGTGTGTGGTCGGTGGGCACTGAAGGAATTTTGTCCATAAAAGACCTATTTGTGGTGATCCAATCTTGAAAAAATATAGTAAATCGAATACATAAAACTTGCGTGATATGAAACCTATGGTTTTAGAATGGAACCTCTTTTAGTGTGACTTGAGGTGTGGATTTGACGTTGATCTAGCAAAAAATATTCCACAGTCCTACTACATTTTTCATAAAAAGGAAAAGCAATTCTGTGCTCCTTCAAGTGTCCTCTGAGCTTTTATACAATCAGTGATTACGATTGTCTCCGTTTGAAATATAGCATCAATCTGAAGTGGAGTATCGTGTGGCAAATCATTCATGTAATGCATCTTATATGCATTAGTAAAAACAAAACAAAAAAACCCCAAAATAAACACGTGTAAAGAAGCCATAAAGATACAAAACACTACTGTATTTTTAATATATATTAGCCCTTTGAAAAATATTTGAAGTGTGCCCTAGTACCACTGCTGAACTAACATCTGATTTGGCCTTAAGTAATGAGGATAGTCAGTCTTTAGTGGGACAAGACATGCTTTTTATAGGGTGTCTGTTCCGTTTCTGTAACAATCACGCTTCTATAGGATGTCTGTTCTCTTTTTTTCAGCCTTGATGATAATCTTAGATTCCTTCTCTCTACCATTCAAAGTTTTACCTTGGGAGTGATCCTTTTTAGTGGACTATATAAGGGAATAACTATGTCAAGGTGGGTCAGCCCTCACTAAACTGCATGATCCTACAGGTGAAGTTGTTGAAACCTGTCACTATGTGTCTCCTTTTCAGGCTCCAGAGATTGAGGGGGTGTCCTGACAGGACCAAACATCAAGTAACTCATGGAGTCTATTTGTCCTCCCGTCACCAATCCTCCAGGATGCTATCAAAAATCAACTGTCCTCTGTCCTCACCAGGGTCTTTGCTCTGAGGTGGAAAAATGCTAAATAGATACAGTTTACTGTGTTCATGACTGTTAACAAGTTATCCTCTCCCCATAATACATTTACATTTTAACTCTGGTTTTTGTCAAATACTGTCTTATAAAAACATTTTTCATACTCATCATTTATTCCATCTCCAGACAGAGACTGTGCTGCATTATTCCACTTGATTTTCACAATCCTGGGAGGAAGGAATTATTCAAATGGTTTTACAGATTAATGAGCTGAAGTCAAGTAACTTGACTGAGGCCACAATGATAGTAAAAGAGTGATGCTGGATTGGAACCTGGCTTCTTCAGATTCAAAAGTTTTATTTATTTAATGACTGTCAAACTTTTTTTTTTTTTTTTTGTATTTGAGTGACTTTAGTTCCATCACTGTAACAAGTAAATAGGACTTTTTTTTAAAGAAGTAAATGTCATTTTACTTTTTAAAGTTTATGTTTTATTTTATAACTCTACACAGAACCAGCTCAGGGTTCAAGTTATTCTTTGTATTATTGAGACTTAACCAAAAATAAGATTCATATGTCAGATCTTTTTATTGTAGCAGAAAAAATTTTTATTTCCATCAAACTGAAGAATGGGAGTCATTCTTCAGGCAAGCTATGTCTCAAACATCAACAATACATTTAATACTTAAGTTAACATATGGAGATGAGAATATAGGTTCAGATACTTGGAATTAAGCAAGTATAGTCATCCCCCCTTTGACCGTGGTATCACTTTCTGCAGTCTCAGTTACCCATGGTCAACTGCAGTTCAAAAGTATTAAATGGAAAATCCAATAAATAAACAATTCATAAACTTTAAATTGTGAGCCATTCTGTATAGTGTGATGAAATCTTGCGTGACCTGCTCCTTTTTGTACAGGATGTCAGTCAACGCTTTGTCCAGCACATCCTGCCTCATAGTCACTTAGTAGTTGCTCGATAAATCAGCGGATCAAATGTTGCAGTGTTAGCGTTCAAGTGAACTTATTTTATTACTTAATAATGGCTCCAAAGTGCAAGAGTAGTGATGCCAGCAATTCAGATATGCCAAAGAGAAGCTGGAAAATGCTTCCTTTAAGTGAAAAGTTGGAAGTTCTAGACTTCACAGGAAAAAAAAAAAGAAGTATATTGAGGTTGCTAATATCTACAGTAAGAATTAATCTTCTATCCGTGAAATTGTGAAGAAGGAAAAAAATTTGTGCTAGTTTTGGTGTCCCATCTAAACTGCAGAAGTTATGGCCACAGTGCTTGATAAGTGCTTAGTTAAGGTGGACAAGGCATTAAATTTGTAGAACAAGATATTTTGCATTCACATACCTTTTATTACAGTATATTGTTATAATTCTTCTATTTTATTATTTGTTATTGTTGTGAGTCTCTTACAGTGCCTAATTTATAAATTCAACTTTACCATAGGTATGTATGTATAGGAAAAAACATAGTATATATAGGGTTTGGTACTATCCCTGGTTTCAGGCATCCACTGGGGGTCTTGGAACGCATGCCCCACAGATAAGGGGTGACAACTGTCCACCAAAACAAGATGGTTGACAACAGGTGCACAGGAAAAGCGCTCTGACTCACAGCAAACAAACAAATGCCTTCTAAGAAATTTGATCTGACATTTCAAAGAACAGTAAGCCAAGGGGACAAGCTGCTGTTGAGATAGAAATCTGATTTCAGTTTAAAAGATTTCACAGTGAACTAGATTAAACCTTTTTTAAGACCACTTTTAGAAGATTATTTCTGCTTTCTGTGTAAAATTTCTCTTCTCTGGTTAAATCCAAATGCTTTCACTCATTCCTTTATTTGTCCATTCATAAATCTATACACGCATATCTGCGTAGATCCCACTGTCAGCTCAAGGGAACCTTATTACCAACACTATGCTTCTTATGGAGCAACTACTAGGTGCTAATACTGTGAGATTAGAAAAGATTAACATGTGGGTTGGGGTTGAGGAGCTCCAAGTCTTATATACAAATAAGTTATAAATGCAATGATGAAATAATATTCTGTGTCTCGAGTTATTCATTCATAGAGAAATCGATGGGTTAGAATTAGATACATATCGTGCCCAGATTTAAAGGGCACGGAAGTTCTCTAAAGTGATGTACATGAAGGAAATATCGTCTGGGGACCTGTGGCTTAGAGAGCAAATGTAAATGAAAAACAGGGTTGAAAATTGATCTTAAAAGCAGTCTTAGAACAGGCAAAATTAGCCTGTGTAGATTAGTAAGAAATATTTTATATATCATTTAAAAAATTTTAAAGAAATGTTAATCTTCATAGCTATTAGTTTTAATTGATAAATTAATAGAATATTTAGTCTCATTCTCGTGTGTGTGTGTGTGTGTGTGAGTATATATATAATTATATAATTTTTGGTAAAGAAGAAATGTGCTAGGTAACAAATTTATCTGTAAGTTCTTCCACAAATAAAAGCAATTTGAAAGGATTAGTTAATAGTTTTTTAAAATAAACCTAATCCAAGTGGAAAGATAATTCTGAATGATTTAAATTACAAATAGTCTACTTTTCCCTGAACCATAACATTTATTTCTTCCCTAAATGTTACATTTTCTTATTTCTTTCAAAGATGTACTTATTTGCAAAGCAGAAATAGAGTCACAGATGTAGAGAACAAACTTACGGTTACCAAGGGGAGAAGAGGTAGGAGTGGGATGAATTGGGAGATTGGGATTGACATATACACACTATTGATACTATGTATAAAATAGACAAGTAATGAGAACCTACTGTATAGTACAGGGAACTCTACTCAATGCTCTGTGGTGACCTAAAAGGGAAGGAAATCCAAAAAAGAGGGGATATATGTATACATATAGCTGATTCACTTTGCTGTACAGTAGAAACTAACACAACATTGTAAAGCAACTGTACTCCAATTAAAAAACAAAAAGAAGAAGGAAAGGGAAAAAGCAGCCCGGAGAGAATATTAATTATTTCTTTAATTATTAATTAAGTAAATAATAATTATTTACTTGTCAAGTAAACATTCTTTTAAGATAAATAAAAACAAAACAAACATGAAGCAACCAAAAAACTGACACACAATGAAAGGCCCATTTTTATATTTTATATAAATTATTTTCAAAACATACTCATCAGTTTCATCAAAACCAGCCTAGTAACTGGATTGATCTTAAATCCAATATTTTCACAGCTGAAAAGTGAATGAATGACCATAAATATTACACTAGCTACTAAAGAAATAAATCCTTTTTATACTTGAAAGCTTCATAGCTGCAGGATTGTAAAATAGGAGGAAATTGTGGACCAAAGAAGGAATTTCCATTTATTTACTGTAATGTTGAGAACTTGGAGAGAAAAAGCTTCAAATTTTCAGTCCTTAAAGGCTGTGAATAACAGCCCAGGGTAAGGAACAGTGAATAATAGTGAACTTAGGGGCTAAACTATAATTGTTGCTGTCCATCAAAGCAGTGTGTAAAAGATTTGTCCCTGAAAATAATCATATGTTTAAATATTTTAATGCAAATAAAATGCATGCTGACTCTTTATAAAACATAATACATCTGAAATATTTTAAAGACTTGTGTCCTTTGTACCAATGACTAAAGTAATCTTACTCATTTATCAAAAATCTTTCTTTGTTGAAATTTAGGATGTACTTTCTTCCTTAGTTATATTATGTGAGTAATTACTTTTCAAGATATTAAATCATGAATGATAAATAAGCCAATTTTAAGTATTTTCAAAAATTGTGACCTTCTTGGAAATAATCTGTAATACTATATACGTTGCACTGGGAAATTCAGTAGTCACTTTATTGAAGACCTTGACCTTACATGTTTTCTTATCAACAAATCAGTATAAAATTGAACATTTCCATCAGACATTGAATTTTTTAAAAATGTTGTTTCTGCGGCTTGGAGTCTTTTGCTACATTTTCCTATCTTAAATTCCTCTGTCTTCCTAGTGACTTGTCTCTGCTCTGGCATAGCCTATGTTTATTTTAAGGAGTGGCTTAAGGAAACAGATCTTCTTGGGACATGGTCCTGACTAGAGCAGGAAGACCATTCCAGAAGGAATATTGTCCTCCTAGGTATCATGATGTCTGTAGCCCAATTTTGCTTAGGGAGAAAAATGCATGTTTAAAGATATTTTATTATGACCTATGAATATTGGCTTTTATCCATAAAGGTCAACACAAATTAGTATTAACACATGGCTCTTTATACCAATTTTGTGGGAACTCGACCCTATACCAATTTTGTGGGGAACTTGACCCTCACATCTGAGTTGTAGATATCTCAAAGCCAAGATCCCCTTATCATTCAAAAACTAACCCTGATTCAAGTCTAGCGTTAAGGTTTTCATCTGCGGGCAGGGATGAGGGGACACTGACAGCCTTTATCCTGCGCGCTTTATCCTGCTGAAGACCCTAGATCAGCTCTCTGGTTACAACTTCGGTGGCCCAGCACAGGAGTGAGTCACATTTGACTACTTGGTGTAGCAAAAAATAATTTATTTCCACTAAGAATCCATCTCCTTTTAACTTTTTAAAATAATTGCAGTAAATGTAGGGTTATCCCTACCAAAATATCAACTCATTTTCATTCTGATGTATTTTTTTTCTGAGAGGTAGGAACGAGTTGCAGTTAGAGCTAGTATAGAGAATTCTGCTTATACTAGAGCTGGGAGCAACTGGAGTGTGTCAAGTAGATGACATCACCTGTCACGTCTGTAATGCAGAAAAGAGCTGAAATGCATCTATAATCATGAACGTTTGGAGTACCGCACAGCCCGGAGACATATGAAATAGAATTAGCATTGGAAGGGAGCAGAATAAGGGAACATTTCCCTTTCCTGTCTCCTAAGGATTTGCGCACATGCACGTGTTCTGTGGGCTCATAACACACTCAGAAAGTCTGCTTTCCCAGTTCCTCCAAGAAATTCTCAACATTGATATTTACACACAGTTTCTTTATAACATATTTACAGTGTATAATGAATTTGCTTCAAAATAGACACCTCTATGAGTTTTGAGTTCCACTTTAGTTCTTTACCATTTTTGCCTTTTGATTTGTTTACTTACCCAATCAATGTTCCTATAAAATGTGTTATACTGATTTTCTAAAACTGTCTTACTTGAATATATTTTAAAGTCTACTTGGATATACATGAATCATTATACTTGGGAAAGAAATACTGGTTACCCCCGCCCCCACCAAAGAAAAGAAGATAAAAGTCTTTTTGCTAACATGAAGACGAGCTGTTAGCTGTGTGTATGTTGACTTTTCACCCCTAATTTAGTGCATTTTCTCAATGCTATTCGAACTTACACTTGAAAGTAATGAATAGTTTCTTTCATTTTACAAGTTGGTCCTTCCCCGAGTGCTTTTAGCAAACTGTGCCTTTAGAGAAAGTGGACTTGATTTGATATAAATTGAGGCAGGGTACACAGAGATGTTAGAGAAAAGGTTTCTGAAAAAGAGACTGCAATTTACCATTTTGATGTTTATCTGAAAAACTACTTCGCTTTAGTACAAGGGGAAAGAAAACACTTAGAGAGAGGCCGTTGTGGTCCAAGCATTTTAACTAATAAAATCCTATCGGTATTTTTAATTTTTAAAATTTATGGTGCCTAGCCAAATTTATAGAATCAGTAAGTCAATTAGAAAGCATGAAATATAAAATTAATGGCCTTACTAAATGTCTCAGATTGCAACCAGCCTTTCAGTGCTGGTATTCTCAGGTTTAAAAAGACTCATCCTGTTATGCTTCAATGTAATAGAGTAGTTATTTTTTCCTCTTTTCTTGTATTTCTCTCCCTTGCCCGTAAAAAGTTATCTATCACCTTCGTTTTCCATGGAAAGAACAGTAAGTGACACTACTTTACTTAATCTCTAAACCCAAATCTTTAAACCATTGCTCTAAGATAGGGTCTAATGTCACTGTGACAGCTTTTATGCAAGGGTTAAGCATTATCATTTTCTACCTCATTTCTTCCTCCAGGACACCTTGACATTAGAAAATAAGTTCATCCAGCAAGTTAATTCATTTAAGTACTTGGCAGGCCATAGGCAATTGACTCTGCTTGGAAGGCCCATTAACAGGGAGAGGTGCTCTAAATCAGACTTTCTATGGGGACCACACTGAAGTTAGTTTATGACCCAAGATGCTGACGGTTTAATACCTGTCCCTAAAATTTTCCAAGCAAGAATCAGCTCATCTATGGGCTAGGCTACAGGACGTTTTGAGTCTCAAAGACGTAAGCAGGAAGCCGTTTTGCAAAACTGTGAAAGCAGGGGCATTGCAACTAGGCAAATGCAGATCTGAGTCTTGATTCTGTCTGTTCCTTTCTCTGTAAAGTGTGAATCGTCCTTTGACAAACTTCATTAGAAGTGTGACATGAGTTAATGTATGGAAACTTTTAGTAAAGTGTTTGACAATAAGGAACTAAGTTGTAGCTTTTATTGATGTTTTCATTACAACTACAATCATCCAACCGTGGGAAAGTCACTTAATTCATCCAAGCTTCAGTTCCACATGTACAAAATGAAATCACTACACCGCGTTCATAGGTTATGGTTGTGAGTGAAGATTAAATGAGGCAACAGTTGTACTTACAGTTCCTAAGCCTCAGGAGTAGATATGTGTATTTTTAAATACTGAAAAGGACACATGATCGCAAAAGTTTAAAGAAGTTATTTAAAGGGCTGAATATTGACATTTATAACAATAACAAGTTACCCTGAGAATTCATTAGCACAGACTTGGAAATAATACAGACTTAGCTTCAAATCCCAACTCTGTTATTTTTTTGCTGTATGTTCCTGAGTAAAATGATTGGTCTCTTTACACCTCAATTTTCTCAGCTTGAAATGGGGAAAAAATTACTTTTCTATAGGAAGTCAGTGAGAATTAATGACAGTATACATAAGGAATGTGGCTTAGTGCTCAACCCATAATTATAATAAGAACAAGGATAGCTAACATGTATTAAGCACACAGTATTTCCCAGATACTAGACTGACTACCTTTCGTGAATCAAATAATTTAACCTTAACCATAACATGACTATTAACTCTATTTTATCTATGAGAAAACTGAGACCCAGAGAGGTTTGTTTTCTTGCCCAAGACCACAGAGCAAATGAGTGATTGCATACAGATTGAGAAGGTACTCAGAAAAGAAGATATTGTTATAGTACTCCCAGTGAAAATACGATTACTTCCTGGTCGATTGGGGGTGCTCCAGCAACCGTGGTGTATTTTTTTCATCACTGGTTGGAATCTGTCTTGTTCCCACCACTAGTGACCTAGCTAATTGTTATTTAACCTTTCCTTTTCTTTTAAAACATTCCTGATGAGTGATGAATGGTAATGACAGTGATCGCTTATTGACATTTCATGAGCTGGATAATTTCTATGCATACATTCTCTCTGTTCTAGACAATGTCCTTACTGGAAACTGTAATGTCCTCCTTCTTCCAAATACTGATAATCAGATTCAAGGAGCCCAGGTTACTTCTCCAGATTTATATACCAAGGTATTCAAGGAGGTGTGAAGAAAAGTTAGGTTTTTCTGAATGTAAAGCCTCAATTTGTTCCATCACGATATATTTCCTTTTTGAAGGATCTTATACATATCTACAAACCCTAGAAACTTCACAGAGCCAACAATATGCCTAAAAAATTATATTAAGAAATGTCTAAAGGATGTAGAATAATTTGGTTTATATCCACAAAATATTAGTGATCTTTTAAGAAAGAATAATCATAAATAAGCAACTCTTTAGTACCACATGACATTCATGTAAGTACAGTAAACGTGCATAGTATTCATTAGTATACTTATTAAAAACCCTTCATCATATACATTTCTGTATTCTATTTTACATATAAAATATAAGAATAAGCTGTGCCTTTACATTGTGGTTGCAAAGATGGTTCATTTTCAGAAATTATAGAATATGAAATAACAATATCATTTATAGGTAAAAGATAGGAAGTAAACAGAGAAAATTAGACAAGGAATAAATTTAACCTGATGGGGAAATAAGAGAGTAGCAGAATATAGTTTCCATAAAACAAACAGAGAAAAGTGTTTTTGAAAGGAGACTTTGTCAAAACTATGACACGCCTTGAGAGGTTTCATGAGGAGATGTTAACTGGATTCAAAAGATTTAAGAACAAGTGCCCTGTTGTGAGCTTGACTAGAGGATTTCAATAGAGCAGCGAAGTCAGAAATCAAACTAGAATTGATTAACAGTGAGTGGAATGTGAGAAAAGGGACCAACCTGGGAAGACAATCCTTCAAGAATGTTTTCGTTTTCCTTTGAAAGAGAACAAAGAAATGCTAGCAGGTGGAGGAAGATATATGGGGTCAACAGAGAGCTGCTGAGTTTTCTTGGTTGTTGTATGTATTTTGACTCATTTTAAGAGGGAAAATATTAAAACAGTGTTCCTCAATATTGTTATTCTGTTAATTCATGCTTGAAATGGAATGTCCCAAGCCCTTCTAAAATGCAGGCTCATGAGTCCAACCCTTATTTTTTACTGAAAGCGTGGGAAAGGAGGCTCAGATATCTGCGAGTGCCTCTGGAGATACACATGAACAGTGCAATATAAGAATCACCCAGTTCAACAACACAAGCATCTTCTCTATGAAAGGTGTCAGATGCATAGATTTAACTGCATACTGAGTATATCAAAACGATTTAAGAGTCATCGTCGTCAATTTATTCTTACTGAATATCTCTTCCCAGGAGATTTTAAAGGTCAATGGATTTATCTAGTTCTAGAGTGGAAAGCTTCAATCTTTTGCACTCATGCTCTCAACCACCAAGTGAGCAGAGATGCCACAGGGGATGGAATCTACTTCTCATCTCTGAACGTGTTCTCCTGCTAAGGAAGTTACCAGAGGAATGGCTTCATTTCCTGTTTGTTCTAGATAAGAAAACCTCCCTTATGAATATAATCTGCTTTCTTTACTTACAATACCAGACTTTTCATGGACTCAGGGTAGAGGCAAGTGCTATTCTGTGTACTCCTTTCTCCTAGATGGTCTCCATGCCTCCTTGTCTTGGCATTTCTGAGAAAGTTCACACTTCAGTTGCAGGTGCCTCAACTTTATATGTAATCTTCTTAGATCCTCTCTTCTCGGAGTTCTCTGCCCAGCACTTCCCCATGACCTCTTATTTTTTATTACCCTAATAAAGTCCTTTGGGTTTGTGTAAGTGATTAAGACAGGTATAATCACAATGTCCTTACATCCAAATTCCACCTTTTCTGCATGAATCCGATCCTGTTACTTTGCTTTCAAAACTTCAGCTTCCTCTTCTGTAAAATGGAATCGACACCTATTCTGTAGTGTTAAGAGCCAATCTGGGAAGAAATAAGCATGCGATAAGCAGCCTTATTTCTCTTCTAGTCCAAAACACCAGCACAAAGGGGAAAACTACTAATATGTTTTTCAGTTATTGTCTCTCTTGCTTAGTGTCTCTGAGAATCTATCCTAATGAAAGTGTTTCAAAGATTTTGCTTTCCTAAAGATTTATAATTTCCTAGAAGTTCAATGGCAGTAAATTAATGAAAGCTTCACTAGTCTTTTACAGTGAGACAAAAAGAATTCTGCTCATCTTTGGCTAATCACATACAATAATTTGGGGAATCTGTCTATTGCCCTAAGAGGTTTCTCTTTCCTGAACTTAAGCAAAAATATGGTGGCTGGATTTAATGATTGTTGATACTACTTCATTCTTCGTCTCAAACTAAAATAACCATAGAAGTATAAATTGTGAAGAAAGAATGTCATATGAATGCAAAAATATATTCTTGTAAGTAATAATAAACACCACTGTGCATAGCGTCATATTAAAGTCTCCACTAAAATTGTTTAAAAAGATATATATTGTTAGAGAGAAAAGGGAACTTAATATTATAAGTACATGCATTTAAACTTAAATAATTTTTAGTGGATAAACATATATGAATTTTCTTTAACACAGATTTTCCATATCTTATTCTGTAATAACACACATCTGACTTTTTCAAGAATTAAAAGGTAAGAATTAACACGACATTGTAAATCAACTATACTTCAATAAAATTTTTTAAAAAGGTAAGAAGATATGAGCTGAAGGTAATAATATATTCAAATACACTGAGCCCATGCCTCATATAGGCCCTTAAAAGAGAATGAATATTTTTGAGACTCTTAAGTATATTTGTACCTCCAGAGCTTTTTCAAGTTATATCGGGTAGAATGTTTCCACCTGAATCTTGTAACACTAGGACTTTTTATAAATCACATGGATTGAATAGAATCACATACTTGGGTACTTATGCATTTGTGAACCATGGAATTGAAAAAAGTGATTACATTTGAAAACCAGTGGAAGGTTTTGAACACCGTGTAAAATTCCCAGTAGGCAGCGCGATACTGCTTAGCGCCATCCATTTTCCCCCCTGGTTGTCATTCTTTTACTGAAAACCCAAACAATGGTACACGTACGACCAGCGTTATGATGTAATTGGTAGTACTTACACATCACCGCCATACAATTAGAAATACTGTCTAAATATGTGCTTCTATAAGGAACAAACACATACTTATTAGAGATATCGACATTTTCAGGTCTCTTAACCGTATCGCAATTTATTCCATAAGATATGGTACATGCATAATTTTACATTTTTTGCTTTGTTTTATTTTGTGGGCAAAATACTACATTACAAATAGTGAAAAAGGGCGTTATCGTGTTAAAGATTTATTCTTCATTTTTCCACCTATAAACTCAAATAGCACGTTTTCCTACTCTAAAAAATTCTTGTGTAATGATGTCACCTTGTATCATTAACACTAAGCACGTGTCTTGGTTTCCCTACAAGCCTCCAAACTCACTGAAATCAGGGGCCGTTTCATACACCTCTACTTATACTTCACCTTGACTAGAGAATTGCCTTCAATTTTGTAAAGGTCAACAATTTGCAAGGGATTGAATAAAGTGATTGAGGGCACACCTGTGACTCCCATACATGACTGTGAGTACACTGTTGGATAGAAAGTGTTCTTCCCTCCATTAAAGTATTCAACTCTAAAGGAGCTTTTTCTCTTTTCTATTTCCTACAATGCTTCTTCAATGCCCCTTTGATAGTCCTTTAATTTGGCACAGATACTAGCAGAATACACTTCTCCCCTTCGCAGCATTAATTTTTAAGTTTGTTTGAGTTGGGTGAGTGATCGTTGCTTCAATTCTAGCTTGGAGTCTGTACACAGGCAGTATAACATATGCGCTGTAATGGCGTGTGTCGGGTATGAAGAGCCGAGCCATTAGGCAGTGCATTAAGAAAGCCTCTCCAGCTAGTGCACTGAGCGTGGCTGGATCTCAGAGAGGCCAGACCTATGCAAACAGAGCCCTTGAGATGCATTTGCTTGCACTTTCTTTGTTTGTATTCTCTGATGTTTGTAGATGCTATGTGAGTCTTTTGATTGATTCCATTTGTTGGTTACATGAGCACGCCCAAGTGGGTTTTGTTCTCTGTGAGTTCAGATAGCAAGGAAGTATAATGAAATGTTTCCACCTGCGCATAAAGATCTTATCATATGTTACAGCAAGCTTTATCACATTCAGTGCTGATGGATTTTCTGAGACTTGTTAACTATTAACAAAATGTTTTCTTAAATCCTCTACAAAGTCCATAAGCATCAGATGTCCGTTGTCAAATATCTATAATCTTTCCCCCACCAAAAAAATCAGTCTTTTATATCGTGCATTAAATTATCCAGATGCAGCAAATATATTTTCATTAACAATTATCTGAACAATTGCCTCATTTTTGCATGTAATTTTTATGCTGAATGGTTCGTGGAGTATGACACATTTCAAAAGACTGATCAGGCTAAGGATAACTTTTACATTTTACAGTTAGACTTAAACAATTTATACGGTTATTTGCATGCTTATTTGCCTATTACCAGAGGAGAGTTTTCTATAATTTAAATTACAAGTGAAGTAAAAACAAAATTCCATTTCATCAATTTTATATACTTAAAATTGTTCTTCTCTACCAAACCCTTTCCCAGTTAGATTTTCTTAATTATGTTGCTTCTTTACCTAAAATCATTTCTTCAAGATTTTGGCTTTTTTTTTTTTAACTACTATTGAGATTTTTTCTAATCTATTGGTTAAACTTTCCTCAATCTAGTTTTTAGTAACTTATTATTAGAATGTCTTTAACCATCATTACAATTTTTTTTTTATAAGAAGTCATTTTGTAAATTTTCTTTTTAGTGGTAGTTGAATAGACAGGCACAGATACATCAGAGTTGTCCTGATTTATAGAGATGGTGCATTAAGATATTTATTGAAAAAGTTTCTTATAGATGCCATAACTGTACAGACACTTCACCAAAGATGAAATAAAATAAGTAAACAGTTGTGTGCCAAACATACAAAATTATAGTGAGAAAGTGTAAATGACCAAAGCAGTTGGCTCACTACGTTTTGCTTATTAAATTAATAAACACATAAAATATGTATGAGGCAGATAAGACAGATCAGGAGTCTGTGAAATAATTTTTAATATGCCTGCTTAAGGGTTATACAGGAAAGGTTATGTGTAAGAGCAGGTTTTCAAAGTTGGTGAGACTGGCTCGTCTTACAAGGAAATTGACAAACAAACCTGTAGAACATAAATGGGGTTTCAGTTGATAAAACTTTGTTCTCAGAGGGTTGCAGGAACCTAACCGTACATTTCCCTTAGGGGCAATAGGTTAGTATACACTAATTCAGTGTTCACAGGAACTTTATAGAACATACCTACCACGGATGATGAGAATCAACTCTGTGTGTGTGTGTGTACATATATTAAAGGAAATGTTGACAATATTAAGTTAAATGTTGTTTTCCTTCTCTTCTCATACCTATCTTATTCATTTCAAGTAGATGTAAGATTCTAATTACTTCACTATGGCCGTTAGGATAGGAGGGCTGAAGCACTGAAATATATATATATATATATATATATAATTTTAATATGAGTCTCTCTCTTTTTTCATTTATATTAGAATTATATCGGTTTATTGATTTTTAAAAAATATGTGTGTAGTAGGTTATATTAAATATCGCTTTCATTCTAGGATTGTAAAGGGAATATTACAAGAAACAATTTGATCTGGTAAGATTAAGTACCACTGAGGTAGGATACTCACATATTTTAGAGAGGTCAGAAGCTTGCTAAATTATAAGTAAGAATTTAAAATACGATGCTAGTGAGACAAGTAGGCCATTAGAGAAAGATTATTTAAGAAAAGATAATGGAACAACCATTAATCATTTGGAACTAGCATACTTAAATTCCCAATATGTATCTGACATCAAAATAAGTTCCACAGGAAATTGGTGTACATGTCAAATCTGAAATAATGTAACACAAATGTAGGGATTTTTCAAAAATGTTTTTTGAGATGACAAAACTTCTAAAACCACAAAATCTCTAAAGGAAGACATTGACTTTATAAAAAGTTTAAAGCTGTGACAAAAATCACTGTAAACAAAGCTGAAAGATAAAATGGGACGTGATAAGAGTTTTCATGATTAGATTAAGAAAAAGTAGATGGAGGGTTCAGGACAAGAATTGAAAAGTCAATAAGAGATTTGTACTCCTATGATGGTGGTAGAGTATGCTGTCACCGCATTTCTGAAAGAGCAGTTCGCCATTTACAACAAAAACTCTAAAAATTTTCACTTCGCAATTCCACATTTAGGGATGTAACTCAAGTAAAGAATTAAGTCCATACTATACACCCCCACCCCCCCCCCACATGTTATATATATGACATCCTTTATACCTTTGTTTATTATAGTGCATTATCAGAGGCAACCTAAGCCTTTAGCAATCAAGAAGTTACTAAATAAAATTATTGAAACATTTTATTTTAGGAAAGCTAAAAGAAAAGATTGAAATCTTAGCAAGGAAGAAAAAGGAGGGGAAGGAGAAAGAGAGGAAGGAGAAGAAAAAGAAGCAGCAGCATTCATCTACAGTTTAGTAACCATTTAGAACAGACACTGACAGGTTTTATTAATAGGTGTGATGGAAATTGAGAAAAGAAATATAGGTAGTTAATTAGTATAGTTACCTAATTCAGGAAACTTTTTTAAAAATTAAAATTCCAGAAATTATATAAATTAATTTAATTTGTGATCCTTCTAGTATTTGACATGTAAATTATAGGTTTTCACCTTTATATGTAATTCTTTAATGAAGCTTATCCAATAACTATTGATCTGTATTTCGATTTTAATTAGGATGCGTTTCTAGATTTGTATTGCTTTTAAAAAATATAAGGCGATTATTTTTGCAACAAATACATCAAAATACCCTTCTAAGGAGAGTGTGTAACACATTCATCTTCATCATCACTGAGTATTAAAATTTTTATAAGTTGCACGTATTTAATACTCAAAATACATCTAAATCTTGCTCTAGATTTTCAAATTAAAAAAAAATTAAAGTGTGTGAGTCCATGATGTTATCAAGAAAAGAAAAGAAAGTGCCAGTAATTCCTCTTTTTCCTCTTCTTTTCTTTCTATTTTTGGGGTAACAAATTTAAATCTGGGGAGCAACTAAGATACAGAGAAAATAAGTTTCAAACTATCTTGTTTTGACAGAGGTTTTATTTTTATTCTGTCTTTGCTGGGGCTCAATGATGTTCTATTGAATCTTACATATTATTTTGTGTCACTGAGAAATAAAATGTATCAGATGGCCTATAAGTGCAGTTTTATGAGGAAAAGAAACTATATGAAATTGACACTTTCATTCTCAATGTATCTGTTATTGGTGTTATTTTGCGTCATTAAGTCTACACAAGAACAAGCTGTTCTGCGTGACAGACTCTAGGTCCCTCCACCTCACTACAAATAACTCAATTTCCTTTCTTTTTATGGCTGAGTAATATTCCATTGGATACATGTGTCACATCTTCTTTATCCATAGTAGCACTGACATATATACACTACCAAATGTAAAATAGGTACCTAGTGGGAAGCAGCTGCATAGCACAGGGAGATCAGCTCGGTGCTTTGTGACCACCTAGAGGGTGGGAGGGAGATGCAAGAGGGAGGGGATATGAGGATATATGTATACATAGAGCTGATTGTTATAAAGCAGAAACTAACATAGCATTGTAAAGCAATTATACTCCAATAAAGATGTTAAAAAAAACCACAAGCTGTTTTTGCTGCTGCAAAACTCGAGTCCATATAGTTACAGCAGAGTGAGTTGAACTGTACCCCTCTTTGCACATCGTGAACTAAATTGTCAATGAAGTAATTCCTCAGAAGCTTTACTATTATTCCCTGTGTGAGAAGCGGAAAGAACAGCTTGATTTTAGGGTCCCAGACTGAGTCTAGCGTTGGCAGTTGTTGAAATCACCTTTTTTTCCTATACAAATGTAAAACATTACTGTAAAAGTCATTGAAAAATAATCAATACAGACCCTCACAATCATATTTTCACTGGAGTACTTTCTTGGCTCTAACTGAACTTGGAGAAATACTTCTTTTTCCTTCCTTCATACTGATATTCTGTGTGTCTCTCACGGTTCTTGCACTGGCACAATTGTTGAATCCTAATGGCAAGGAATCCGTGTTGCAACTCCAAACACTTTTCAAGGTAATAGATGTGGGTGTTCTCCGTCCCTCCATCCATCACATACTTTTTCAAGTAAAAATTAGTAAAGCTCTTTCAGAGTTTTTTACCAGCTTGATCATATGGAATGATTGAGTTACTGAATTTTCCTTCCATCTACTAGAAATGGCAATGGAGTTATTCAGTCGATTTCAGTCCCCTAAAGGAGGCTTTTTATTTTCATGTAAATACTTAGCTTTTAAAGTTCAGAACTACTCTAAACACCTGTCCTTAATCATACAAAAATCTGGACTATGATTCAAATAAATTTAACTTATATTTGTGTTATTGTATTCCATAAAAATACCAATGGATATTTTGAGAAAAATTTAGATCCTCAGTGCTTTTATGATTTATCCATTCATTTAATGTTCTTATTTTTAAGATTTTTATGAACTATTCCTTGAGCCATAGTCTAAGTTACATGTTGAAAATCAAGACAAAGCTATTTCTTATCTACCTGATCATCAAGTTATTTCGATTACACTGAGCATTGTCTTCAAGCTACGTCATCGGGAAACGAGTGTCTCTAATGCTTAAAAAACAATGGAGTGGAGGGAAAAGGCATACATAAAATGTCACAGTTCTAAAAAAAAAATTGTAATAATAATAATAAAAGAGCAATGACTTTTAGCTTTATCTCCACAAGAAGATCATGACAGATAATGAACTTCTATAGAGCTAAATGCAAGGTAACCTTGGATTTGCTGGATTAGAGCTTTGACAATGTAGTAAAGATGAATGTCCTTATGCTGTGCGCTACAGGAGTGCCCTGACTTGACCAAGCCCAATATATACTAGTGCCAAATGTTCATGACAAAGGATCTTTGTCCTTGAATAAGTCCTTGACATAATATTCCCATTCCTTCCTCCCTCCTGCCCCAGTACCTCTGCTTTGTAATTCCAGGAGGCTACTTGCTATTCCTCAAACACACAATGAATTTTTATGCCAACATGCTGTAACTGGCACAAGAGTTAGACATGAAGAATCCCCCAAGCACCAGTAAAAGAGGGAAATAAAATTGTCCTGGGAGATTGAACTGTAAAATCAACATGTAAAGAAGACTTTTCAATTTAAAGAGACTGAAAGCCCCCAGGGCCAGCAGGCTTTAACTCTAAATTATTAAATATATTAGTATATCTAAGGAAAGAATATAGGAATTCAGGGAAATCTGAGCAAGATGGGAATTGGGGAGGAGTAATAACTAACCTGCAAATTACCAGAAAAGGATGGTCAAGGGAGATAATTATTCAGAGCACCTATCAAACAAACGATCTACTATGCAAACTACATGTATGTATATATGTATGTATGCATACGTATACACACATCGATCTCTAAACACGTATGTAGGTATGTATAGTGGACGAGGAAAAAAAAGACTCAAAAAGAGTTGTGAGTTGAGTTTTATTCAATGTCATACTGAGGACTGTAGTCTGGGAGACAGCCTCTCAGCTCTGAAGAGGCAGGGGGCCAGGCCAGTATACATGCAGTGCTGGCTAAGAAGCACATGCAAGCTCAGTAGGAGGTTACTGCTAGTCAGGAGGAATAGATACCTCCGTTGATGATTATAGTGCTTTTCTAAGTATGGGAAGATGCTAGAATCCGGGTTCACTAAAAATTTCCCCTGAAATATATCAAACTATCTATGTTTCTGTTTTACCTGTTTTCCCAAAGCACAGAGTGCCTTATCTCTTCTTCATCCTCAGTTCCTTTCAGGGTATAACTGTAGGTCAGCAACTGCAGTGGTTAATGACTTAATCCTTATAGAACCAGATGGCAAGTGAAGTTTCTTGTTTTATAGTATCTATCATCTATCTATCTATCTATCTATCTACCTATCTATCTATCTATCTATCTATCTATGTATCTATCCTTGTATGCACACATGTACATAAGGTTGCTAGATATTCCCCTCTAAATTTATACCAGTTGCCATTCTGAAATGAGCAGAATAGAAATTAAATTTAAGACTAAATTTTAAAATGCAGAGGTAATATTCTATTTCTAATTCATAATTTAAAAATATAAGTATATATATCCCTCAAATTTTTAAATTTCAAATTTCTTCATTCTTTAATTCATGCATGCATGCAGACATTTATTAACATATGTTTCTTAGGGTGTTTTCTCAATATTAAATGTTAAAGAAAAAGTATTATTTTTTCATTGTACCACATATATTGTTTCACTGCTGAGTTCAAGCACTGTTCAAAACACTAAAATTCCTTCATGTCCTTGCATTTGTGAAAGAAGTCTGTATATAATTCTGAAATAATTTTGACAAATGTAAAATTAACATATCATAATGTTTTGCAAAATTTGCTCACTTGCTTTCATACTAATGCATGATTATATATATATACACATAGATATGTGAATTTTATTTTTCAATCAGGACTTTTCAAATGGTAATATAGAATTTTATGTCTTCAGTTCTGTGGTTCTTTTGTTTTTATTTGTTTTCAGTAATTGCTTTTATTTCCCTGGACTAGGATTTTTTTTTTTTAATATCTGCAGGTCATCTGATATTTGTCTGTTAGAGTTTTACTACTTTAGGTCAATATCCCAGAGTCTTAGGGACTGACAAAAATTTGTCTGAGCCCAGCACTCTGGGAAAACAGCAAAGGCAGGAAATCTACCCCCTCTATTTTGTGTTCCTGGGCTAACCACAGAAGATCACCCTCCCCTGTGTGGGATAAACCCCAAATCCACTCTTCCTCAATGACTCTCTTGTTTTATAAAATCCCAGTTTTCTCCCTCTTCTTTGACTGGTTCCTCAATGTAAAATTCTCCAGCACAATGGCTTAGATAAAAATCACAGACACAGAGCAAGGGAGTTCATTTTATGGACTTGGACATTGATGAATTCATCAAAGAACTTGCATGCCTGCTCTTCCAGTATGCCTCACCTGCAAAGCCTCTACAGATGTTAGTACCTTAGTGGAATTCCTTTCCCACACATCCTTGCTGACAACCTACTCAAATCTCACAAGGTTCGGGAAAATGTCATCCTTTTATGAAGACTTTTCTGAACCATTCAGTTCTCATTATTTGTTTCCTTATAATATCATACATTTCTCCTAAATCCTATCACAATTTGTTATAATTCATTGCTTCTACGTGTGTCTCTGAAGCACGTTGACAAACACACTGTAGAACATCAATAAGCGCTTGTTGACTGCCCAGTTTGAATGAATGATGCATATACAATGAATGAATGCATCAGAAACATTTCTTTTCTTACTACTTGCAATGGCCTTTCCTTTACCTGTATAAATCCTACAAGGCAATTTAATCTACATGCAGTGACAGTAACATAATTTGGGATCAGCTCAGAATTACTCTTTCTACCATACAACATACCCCATATTAATATACTTTTAATAACATTCATTAAATGCTCTAGTTCTCCTACCTATCACTGGAAAGACAGAAAATCAGTAATTTTGGAATTTGTTTGAAGAATAGAATCACTTCCTGTGCCTGCTAGTATGTATACTACTGCCCAACAGTAACTAAGGTATGCCACTTTCCAGAGTACTTGTGTATCTTGGAGTGAACTATTTTACTAAATGAACCAGAGATCACTGAAATATTTTATGGATGTCCCAAGGAGCCTAACATCCCAGACAGTAATTTATTTATGGGGAAAATTTGGGTAAATATTTACTATTTAAACAGCCAAATCTTTATAATAATTAGACTGTAGTGTACATAGGCATTATACAAGTCGTAAAGGTAAGATCCTGAGGGAGATCCCTACCGTTGATTGGCAAGATTATGTCCTGTAGTTACAGAGGAATGTGTGGTATGGAGCCCATGTGAAATCATGAAATCCATGTTTTCAACTAGCTTGGACCATGCAGATTTCAAGTTGTTTTTACACCTGGTTAAAATGTTATTTCTGGATTCTTTTAAATGCCTAATTTAAAAGCTGAACAGCAAGTTGACCTATAAAATAGCACTGTGAGTATAACATTGTGATGAGATAAGATTAAATGAATCAGAAATGATACGTTAATTCCATATTACAATATGTCTGGGTTTAGACATTAGGAGGGTGATTGTTCTTTGTCTTTAATCAAGGATTTGCTATTTCCAAACATTTAAAAAATAGCTGATGTTTTCCAGGAAAAAAAACTGATGCTAGGCTCACTCATCTCGATTCATTATTCTGTGAGTGCAGGGTACAAAGCTGGGCTTAAGCTTTGCCAGTTAATATGCCCACAGGACCTGGCACACTGCTTACCAGAGCCAGCCAGTGGCTGGACTGAAAAATGGATGAGTTTTTATTTCTGTGATATCCAGCACACATCCCAAATATCCAGTCCATGGCAGCTCACAGCTCCCTCTTTTTAACTGCCTCTGCCCAGCCTTAGCCCATGCCTGAATTTCTAGGTATGTGGCACATGCAGTCACTATTCAGACTTGCTTATTAAATTGTTTGGGTTCCTATGGAAAAAAAATACTAAAAATCATATAAACAATTAAAATGTGGGAAATATATCTCTCCTTATTCTCAGGTAATATGATTGTCTTATATACAGGGCTTTTGTAGTGATACAGAGCTGAATTAATGTAAGTTAACAATTTTCAGCTTTGGAGATAAGCAGGATGGAGACTGACGTGAGAGACCTTTAGCCAAAGACTTGCTCTCAGTTCTTTCTGTGGCTCTTTTCCTGGTTATGTTTTCCATGCAAAAAGCTTCAAAAAAAATTTTTTTTGGAAAAGGTTAAATTTGAAATTCATTTTTCTCATGCACTAATCCATATTATTAAAACAAATATGTAAAAATTTATATTACAACAAAAATGAAAACTTGTAAATGCATAATGATAACTCGTAAATGCTTAATGTTTATAGTACTTTCAATTACTTTGTGTTTAATTACATCTCTTGAGTTGAAGTTAAGCATCTGTTTTGGGAATTCCCCCAATTTTTGTCAGTCTATCCCATGCCCTTCCCTACCCTACATCACTCTGAGACCCTGCTTCAGCTTGACATTGCCCACCTCTGGGATGGGGATATGACTTAGGGTAACTGAAGTAACCTATCTTTTCAGGAAAGTTAATTAGTCCAGGGGCAGTTAAACTGGTCCATTCAGCGTTCTTTTTTTTTTTTAACCCTCTGTCTTCCACTCCCCACTCCCCGGCCAGATCTGTTCTCTGTGGGGAAAGAGACCTGCCAGAAAATAAAGCTGGTAAGACACGAAAGTTAAGAAAGATAAGTAGTCCATCCTGTCACATAAATGTAGATGCTCTAATACCTGTTGTATCTTAGACTCACGTAATGGGCCCTTCATGACCATAGCGTTAGGGGGCTGGGTAAAAAGAAAAAAAAATTAGGACGTTGAAATGTGTTGCCTACTATTTCCAGCCTTAGGTGAGATCCAACGAGAAAATGAGCATTAGCCCAAAGAGGCCACCAGAAATCAGAGAAGAAAGAAAATACTTCCAGAAGCACTTTTGGCCAGTAGTCAGCAATCAATACATCTAAAACCCATAATAAAGTGCCTTGCAGCTTTAGAAAAGTGTGTGAAACTCTCTGCCCCAAGCAGAGACATGGAAGCAACAATCACAGGAGACAAAAGATTTCAATGTAGGTGGAGACAGAAAAAAGCTGGGAAGCCTGATGCCACAATTATTCTGGGTACTTCTTGCTTGATGAAGGCTAAAATTTTCTCCTTTTGAACTTCATCTCTTTTGGAAGTAAGGACTATCAAATCACTCATGTTGGACTGTCATCCGTCTCACACGAAAGATTCAGTTAAGCTCATACACATCCTCAAAATGTGATTCTGCTCGCACTTCAGGAAGTCTGAGTAGGGTCCTCACCATCAGACGTGTTCTCATTCAACACTGTCTCTGCTGTTTGTATCTTCACACTGGGTTTTTGTTTTATTTGCACACCGTCTTGAACTAATACTTTTGTTAAATATAAGAAAAATTTGGTAAAACTGCAATTTAAAACCATGAAATATATACCTAAACAATTTGTTATAGGATTTAACAGAGGTAAATTACTCTGCCAAACTACAACAAAAATTAAGATGCACTCTCAATTTCCATGCATATTTCTTTGTAGATGGGTAACAGACCGTTTGCAGATCACACGTCGATCACGCTGGTTTGTGTTACTGTGGTCCAGCACCTCATAATGCTGCCTTTACTCAGCTTGAGATTCAGGCCAGCGAGCAGATTGATTGGTACTCAGTGAATCTCTGATAAATATTTTGTTAATTTCTAATAAATGATTGAATGACTATATAGGGAGCTCATTAAATTAGTGTCAGAAAGTTTTAATTCCCTATCCCAATACCCATTTTCTCTCTTCTTTTAATACAATCCCTACATTTCATTTAATTCACTTTTCAGTTAGAGAAGTTGCAGCAGCATGAAAACGAAAAGCCCCACATAAGAAAAACTGAGCGATATAAAACTTCAATTTTTTTTCCAGTAAAATAATCCAGAAGTGGCAACCCAGTTGTTCTGTGGCTTCTTCATGGTCTCCAGGAACCCCATGACAGCCTCCTACTTGGCCAAAGGTAGCATGTCCTTCTCATTAGCTTCATCCAGAATTGCTCTAGAACCTCAATCAGTATCTCCATGTTCCAAACAGCAGAGTAGAAGAAAGACATAAGAAGATTGTTTGTACTGTTTTTCTGGTAACTTTACCAAAGTACCACAATATGCTCGTCCCACCTCTGGGGGGGAGCTTAGTCACTTGGCTACACGGGTGTCTGGGGGAAGCTATGAAAAAATCATCCTTTAGCTGAGCCGTAATGTGCCCAGTTAAAACGTTAAGGGGCCCTATTGAAAGGTATTATCATAAAAATCACAATACCAGTCTTCTCTCTAGGATCTTGGTATCTTGTAAAAGAATCCACAGATGAAAATGGAAAAGTTAGGGAAGTGAGGGCAAGATTCAGTTTCCGATCTCATCTCCTAGTGACATTAGGCAAGTCACGTTTCTTGCCTCTCACTCTTTAATTTCGAATGTGGAAATTGTATCAGGCAATCTCTTATTTCTACTGCTATTTCTAGTACCTTCCATGTAATCACATTTATTATTTGTCTCTCTCGTTTACAAGCACTTTCATTCACTTAATCTGAGTCATTCCTCAAAAGGACCGAGTAAAGTAGTTTCATTTTTCAATATTAAAAGTAAAAAGTCAGTAACATCCAAAGACAAGCATCTGGAAAGAGACGGAGACAGAATTGTATTCCTTGATTCTGTAATGATTCCATGGAATTGTGCTTGATATTCATAGCAAAATTAACATTGGCAAAATTATCTTAAACGTACACTCCATTTTGAATGCCTGCTTATAGCCTAATAATTCATTTTCATGAATATTTCCATTTCAAGTTGATTTCCTGCAGGTAATTAAATAGAATATAGGCATTTAATATCTGAGTTTTTGACCAAAGTTCAGGGTTCAAGGATGTTGAAGAGCAAAAACGTATCAATATCATTTAATTTAAAAACATGTATTTTTCAAACTGTTCATATCTAGTTCCTGACCTTTCATAGAAGTGGTTTTACACCTAAAAAAGTTTACTCTGCATTTTGTGAAATAGGAGGACTGCTGTCTGTTGCAGTAAATGTAGGTTACAGAGAGCTAAGAATATTTTTATGATGTGACTTTTGCTGTTTTGGACTATATAATATCCTTCATAGTTACATAAAACAGTGCTTTGTGACACTCATTAAAACCTTACTTTTTAAGTACAAATAATATTGCTTCATGGCTTATTTGGGAAAGAAAGAGAATGAGGCTTTAACTAATTACAGTTTCCGTACAGTTTCTGACAACTAAATATTGGATTTGTTTCACATGAGAGTTTATGTTCTCCACTGAAATTGTTATTTAAATAAAACTTGGGCCTCCATGTGAGGCCCAGTGTACATGACATTCACACACAGCTTGCATGTGATAAATGAAATACTGAGTGCCTATTATCTCTACTTGGTGAAATCTGCCTTCGTTTCTCATTGAGGGCTTAGCAGGATGCTCAGAACTCAGTATTGGGAGAAGGACACGCGCTCCCTGCTGGCTGAGGTGCCAAAACACTCTATGTGTCAATGTCCCAGCCTCTTGGCTGGTGGCCTTGGTGATGCTCTGCTCCAAGACAGCAATGCAGTGCTCTCTTGCCTGGGCGGTGACTCACTCCTTCGAGCCATAGCCTGGAGAACAAGAGAGTCATCGGCCATTTGGGTCACTTGAAAAAAAAATCCCCTCTATCCCATCCCCAGAAAAGAGCCATCCATTTCCACCATCGGATTCTCCACTGGATCTTCAACCTATCAGACACAAAGGACTGTTGCTCTGTTTGGAATAAAATCCCCCTTGATAAAGTACTACGCAAACTTGATCATAGCAGTAGCTATCTGAACAGCTGCCATGCCATAGAGCTTGTCATGGAGGGAACCAAACTGTGCCTTTCTCCCATTTGGCAATTCCTCTCATTATAAAGAAACAGGAAGAACATTTTGCTGATGACCTTCTCTATTCAATTATATTATGCACAAGAAAGTATCTTTACTCATACCAGCTATAGTATATCTGAACACAAAATAATGGTCATAGATTTAAATATGATACATCTTGAATACTCAAAAATTATTCAGAGGTAACACAATCTATATTTCTGAAATAAATTATAATTATGAATTACATTTTTAATTAAAAATCTGCCTGAGTTTTAAGTTTAAAATGCATCAGTTTTTTTACTTGCTTTATTAATGCAATGTTAATGATCTATAGTTATAAAATGCAAGATTTTTCAGCTCAATAGGTCCTTCATAGTGTTCCATTCAAATTTCTTACCCTTCTTACCAATATGTATTTATGCTTTATCAACCTAAATCTTAAATTAACAAGTATTTGCTGTAATTGTTATGTTTTCTCCAAAAAAACTCATCCCAGTCTCATGAACTTATACGTGGTAGTATGAACAAAAAATTTAATACTTCTGTCCAGGATGGAGTTCAAAGTGTATTTTTGCCCACCTTCATTGAGATATTTCACACCCACCCAAAATAAAGGGACATAACCATCTATATAAACAAATCATGGTATATAGAAAATGTCCAGTAGATATTTTAGAATAGATGAATGGAAGTCTAAAAGTGAACTCATAAATATATTCCACAAACACACTAGACATAAAGCCTCACTTGATAGCCAATATTTGCTTTCTTTGAGAATTCCACTAAGATGCACAAGATTGCCTTTGCCAGACTCCTGAGGGCTTTCTTCTTCACCTTCTTTGTCCCCTTGGTCATCACCTTCTGTTGGACTAAGGAGCTTTCAAATCTATCCAATCCTTTCTCTTCAATGTTACCACTTCAATTTTCCAGTCTTAATTTATTCTGCAAACTGATAATATATATTTTCTCTTAAAATTGTTTTCTTATTTAAAAAAAATAATTCAATGGATCCACTGCCTGAAAAATGACTAGACTTTTTTACCTCGCCCTAGAAGCATCTTTATGATCTGTCTCCTGCCTATTTTAGCGATATCACTTTTTCCCCCAAACACAAAATTTCACCTAAAATGAATAACTTGCAGTTATTTGAAAACACCATGGTCTCTTATGCCCACGTGTCATGACTCATATAATCCCGATTGCCTTTTCACACTCTACCTTCTTCAGAACTTGCGTTAATCCATCTTCCACACTTCAGTTCTGATATCATCACCTCTACAATTCCCAGTTCCCTGGTCTCTGCTGGGCAAAATGCCCCTTAATTATACATTGTTTTGTGATTTTATGTCTATCAGTCTGCCACAAAAAATGAATTTACCCAGTGTCCACCTCATTTCAGATGATCACTAAGTGGCTTTGTATGTCTAAGTTATTGTCATATCAACTTTGTAGCATCAAAGTTAAAAAAAACTACAAAGAGTAAAACAGACTTCAAACACACTTGTGTTATAACTTAAAAAAAAATTAAAATAGCTTTGCCTTACTGCTGGCTGAAATATAGTGCCTATTTTCTGGTAATAATAGATAATTATTTCCTAGCCTTCCACATAGTGAGAACAGTTGAAGATTATTTTTCTGTGAGTCAGGCTCAGTGATAAATTGGCAATAATTTCCTGAAGTGTCAGGTGTTTAGGTTGTTACATATTTTTTGTTGCGAATCACATTATTCTTTTAAAATGCCAAATGCACTTGTGAACGTTGCATTTTTAATCTAATAATTTTTTATTCCATATTGTTCGTGCATACAGCAAAAGGTATCCAGACACCAATCTCTTATGCTAGAAGAGCGTTAGCTTTAGAATATCAGGGGTGAGTGGACATTCTGTCTCTCGCTGCTTCTCGTCATGGGTCCGCTTGCATGTTATTTAACCTTTGTGATTCTCATTTTTATTTTTATCTGACCTACTTTTTATCAAGATAACAAATTGACATACTTCTGAAAAAGCTAAAAGATACGAAAATCAATGTAATTATAATGACTGGAAAAAAACAGCAGCTCACCGTCACCTTCCTCTTTTCTAAGAATTGCATGGGGGGAATTGCCTGGCAGTCTAGTGGTTAGGACTCAGAGCTTTCACTTCCAGTTCCAGGTTCAATCCCTGGTTGGAGGATTGAACTAAGATCCTGCAAGTCTCAAGGTACAGCCAAAAAAAAGAAAAAAAAAAAAAAAGAATTGCGTGGTGATCAAGCTGACAGCAACGGATTCATTTGGAAACTTTCAATGTCTTCAGATAAGGCTCTTCCAGACATTTGCATGGAACAACTTGCGATTGGGCAGTTGGGGTTCAGAAAACAGGATGGTGCAGGGGGTTTCGCCCTTCGGAATGTAGGGTTTCTCTAATTCCACCTCCCACTCCGTTTTCAATAGTGCTGACCCATCCCATTTCTTCAGCAATGACTCTTCGGGCTTCCGTGAAGGTGTAAACCTCAGTCTGTCCAGGGTGGCCATGATGACCCCACAGTCCCTCAGGTAGACTTCCGGCAAACGGCACTCTCTTTCTGTCACTTCTAGAGTAACTGGTGTGGCCTCCGTATTTGGTTTTAGACCTTGATTTCTTCCCCTCACTGCATCAGTCATCTTCCCTGTGCACGCTCTCTGCCTATATGATGTGTGAGATTAAAGATCTCTTCTCCTGAAGACAGAAATTGCACACTGATCCTCATTCTATGCACAGTTTAAGGGATATTTGCCAGAGAATAGGGGTCAGAAAATTCTTTGTTGCACTACCTTGCAATTGGAAGTTGGCTTCATCATTTTTATCGTGAGGATAACACCTGCCTCATAGCATTGCTGTGAAGGCTAAATGGAAAGATGTGCAAAGCTTCTAAAACTTTTAAAGTTTGAGAATGAGTTGTGATTTGGTTCATCTCCAAGACCTTTAATAATAGTTTTACTGGCTAAAACTGCATGTGCATGCAAGAGCTTCTCCTTGCTCAGAGGACGTGTGATGCGTTTATTTTTTCCCTTTAATTTGGTGGATATTTTTGCATAGAAATACAATTACAGCTCTGTATAATTTCATTGTCTATATTTTAATTATCAAAATTAAGTGGAATGCATTCAAGTTTTAATTCTTTCAGAATCAATATTCAATCATAACTTTTACTGCTGGTTTGAATTAGCCTTCAAACAAGTGAAGGGAAACAATGTCCACATAACTTGGTAATATTTTAAAGCTTTCAGAGAATTAATGATATTTAAAGACATCTTACTGTTTATTTCACACTTAAGTCTATTTAAAGCTAGAACAGGATGAATAGTATTCTAGCATATTAAACAGAAGAAAGAGAAAATACTTCCTAAGCCCTCAAATATCCACAATTTATTAAAGAAAATACTGAAGACTTTTAAACTTGGCGTTCTCCACCGAAGACCGAGATGATCTAACTTTAATATCTGAAGGCTATCAGAAGTGAGCTTCTCTATTATGACAACTTCAGCTAATTAGAGGAGATAAACAAAGTTATATTTCTTTTTATCTTTTTCTCCTTACAACGTAGTAACGATCAGATTTCTGCACATAAATATAGCAGTGAGTTTAATGCCCATTAAAGATGTTCACGAATAAAATAATTAAAAAATGGGTCCACCACATTATTGAAACATATGTGTAAATCACATGTGTCAGGCGGAAGCTAAATGAAGTCAGTCAGAATGAAAAACAAAGGCAAACACAGGAGTTACAGCTAACTGGGAAGTAAACAGAGGTAGTAGGAGAAAAGTAGTTTACAATGAACTTCAAAACGTGTAGAAGGCAGAGCAGGGTGGTGAAGAGAAAAAGCAAATACACACTGATGGACTAGCTTTGGTTGTGTCTCTTTGTCTTTCCTTTTGCTAATACTTCTGTCCTAGCACAGAAGTATTTGCACAACACACACACACACACACAAATCAGGGTAATCAGAGACATCACACTTTTGATCTACTGCTCTGGAATTCCTGTATTTGGGTCAGATGTTTCTCTTGGCATTACAGTGAGAGAGGAAATGAAGACCAAGAGAAGAAGGAGTGATGGATTCTGGGGTGAGGGGCAGATGGAGCCTTTGTCCCTCAGCTTGTGCCCTAGGATTTTCTCCCTGGGTGAACTTGACCTTAAACATATTATGGGATGCAGTTTGGAGTTTCTACATAGTAAACATTTCCATTTCTAAACAGCTGCATTTGTGTTGGCACAATTCTAAATCAATTTGATACACTATCCAGTTGGGTAGAGAATGCAGAATTTTCCACAGACGGAAAATAACATTTTCAAATGGTTCTCTGTTTCTGATATTTTTAAAATGGAATCAGTGGATTAGGTTAAACCTGCCACCAAAATGCTCTCGGGGTAGCACTGTCCTGTGGCTTCATAATGCTACCGGTTTTCACGTAGAAATAGTTTTGATGCTTCCGTGTAGAAACAGATTTAAATATAATGAGCAAAGCTAGCAACGTGAGGCTTAACAAGAATCCTGATCAGGTTAAACACAGATTCATTAAATTGGATTAGTTTAAATCACTTATACTTTGAATCACTTATCACTGAAATTATTTCCAAAGTATGTAAAGAAATATTTAATAAAACTGACAGACACTTATGATTCCTTTAACAAAAGTCTTTAACATATATGACTGGATTTCTGGTAATTGAATGCAGTCACACAGAGATCTTATTAGAAAATATGGACATAAAAAGTTACCAGCAGTTTGAAGAATACACACAATTGAAAGTTTCTAGCTCTGTCCAATATAGTGCAAACCTTCTGTGTAATGTAAAAATATCTTCTTTTAAAGTCTGTTCTGAATTCCACTCTTAAATCACATCTAAGTTTGGATGCTCAGTTTTCATGGGAAATACTTGATCTGTATTTAGCTTTCATTAAATTTACTGTCAGAAAGCAGATTCATATACACCAGGTATTCCAAACATACTTAAAAGTTTTCAGATAACCAAATTGACCATTAGTTTTTTTTACATTCTCATGAATTAAAGTTCAATAAAATTAAAAATTCGGTTGCTCATTTGTACCAGCCACATTTAAAATTCATAACAATGGGATTAATGGCTACCATATTCAACAGATGATTAATCTAGTACACCCCTTTCAAAAATCTATTTTCAAAGCCAAGGAGAAACAGCACTGAGGATTAGCTAGCACAAGTTTCCAAAATTAATATTTTCAAATTAGTTTTTAAGGTTAAATAAATCAAAGCACAAGCGAGTTTGGACATTGTTAGTTGGGTAGCGTCATATATGAAGCTTTACAATACAAATTAATATTCTCCATTTGGTGAAGGGGAAATTCTTAAACTGAAACATTATTCAGATCAATAGAGCAAACGTGTACAAAATTAAGTCTAAAGAACTTTTTTGGTATTAATGCAAAAGTAAATCTTAGTAAAGCAAGAGAGGAAGTAATTCTAACATAATCAAGGCGATATAAAAAGCAAAGGGCATTTGAGATTTGGGGAACAGGTGAATAAAAGTATAAGCTGTGAAGAAATAATCTTACTGGTCATCTGTTTACTCCTCCTGCATTTTGTAGGAAACTACAAGATTCTCAGTTGTCTGCAGGCAGAACTGTTTTTCTAACAGTGGTTTTTTTGACTCACAGTCCGCCTATCTGTTAGGGGTTGAGCAACATTACATCATTTATGTAAGAAGAAAGTAAAAAGAAAACAAGTCAGAATTAAACCAAGTGAATTTTCCGGTCTCAGGCGCACTTTGGCAACCTTACTTTGGACACCTGGGAAGCCTTTGGAGAGTTTTCAGTAGTCTGTTGGGAAACTGTTCTTTATAAGTTTTTAACATTTCTGCATTCTTATGAACAGAGGCACCGACTGCCGTGGTATAGAGTGTCTTTTCAATGGCGTGTGTATAGTCAATACCCCTGGAGTATAGAGATGGGGTCTTCCTCTTAGCACCAGTCAGGCAATCTACTGCCCATAATAAAATATTTGGGTGCCCTAAGCTCAGGGTTGGTCTGCTTTCACATAATGCACCACACGTGAAGGTGTTACTTGGGCCTCTCTGCATCACCTCATGGGAATTAGAGCTCAAGGAACTGGAGCAAAAATGATGATTTGGGGCTACCATGAATAATAAAATATGCTTTTTCTCTTACTCAGGAGCCTCGTCTTCTATAGCACTCATGAAACTATGGCAGGTTAAATTGTTATCTTTCAGCAAGGGTAAAATCTCACACCCTTCACAACAATTGACAAAGTTTACTTTGACATTGGTTGTAAATAATTTGCCCAATGACCCTTTTATTTTGTAGAAATTTTATTCTCTGTTTTATCCAATGGGACACAAAGTTTTGTAATAAAAATAAAACTATGTAGATTTAAGTTTGAATTATCTGTTCAAAATTAGACGTTTTCATAATTGGCACTTTTCCATTTTAATGTGAATTTTAAATCTATTGGCTATTTAAGGTTTTAATTACCTTTTTGTTTAATCCTAAATATTGCTACAATTTCAAATTAGGATACCATATAACCCAGTAAGAATAACATTTAGTCTGATCGAATAAGATATTCCACTTGATATAAATATCCTACTAGAATGAGTTACACAACTGTGATATATAAGGTTTTGAAGACTGCTTTAGATAAGGAAGAAATAGATTGTCATTTGGTCTTAGAGTATGTTAGACAAAACATGAGCCAACTCACTTCCTAATAGGACTTTTGAGAAGTGTTTATCATAATGATGTGGGAATACAACCTGATATTTGGAGGAAAATACTGCGTAGTCACTTGTAATATATTTTCATTTATCAATTTAGAATGAAAGGTCCAAGTTCTGAAAAATACTTCCTTTGTGTATTCAAAATATTTTCTTTCCACTTTTCAGTCATGATAGATGGATTTTAATGTGAATGTAAAATTTACAAAGTATAAATAAAATAATTTAGTTCAATGTTAGCATTACAAATTTCATTTTCTTGAGCTGGACTAGAGAAAAATTGTAAAATATTGTGGAAAATGTTTTTGACAACAGTTTTTTTCCTTTTATCGACTTAGCTATTAAACAAATATTATCAGTGCTTATGATAGACACAAATTGGAGTGACTAACCAGCACCCATCAGTTTCTCCAAAGACTGTGCCACTTGTCCTTTTCCTCGGGCATGACTGATTGTTACCAAGACAGAAAACATGATCCAAACTAGAACTATCGTATTCAACTCCCCCATAACACAGACACTGAACATGGTTGGTGCTATTCTGGTTTTTGTAGTTTCCGTGAGGCTGGGTTCTTTAGTTCTTCTTTAAATTCTATGGGGCTCAGTGATCCCCATCGGTAAAGCCTACAACCCCAGTTTTCCTCATGTTAGAATTTGTTTCTGTTGCTTCTAATTAAAAGGGTTATTGTTTATTATGTGCTAGGAAATGGGCATGTTAGAAAATGAGTAAGAGAGTCGGTATGATCAGGGATCATGCAATTTAGTGGAGACAAGTCAATCATCATTTGCAAAAACATGAGAAAATTAATTGCTAAGGCAAGAATAAATCTTGGGTTCCCTGGGAGTCATCTGGGCAGACTTTTTAACCAGTCTCGTTTGACAGGAAACAAGGGTACGAGGGAACTAAATTCTTCTACTTTCCTTTATTTGTCACATCATTAAACATGATGAAATTGGCCTGAAATGTTACTCCATTTTAAACTGCATGTATCGGGACTTCCCTGCTGGTCCAGTGGTAAAGAATCGCCCTCCACTGCAGGGGATGCAGGTTCGATCCCTGGTCATGGCACTAAGATCCCACACGCCTCAGGGCAGCTAAGTCCTCGCGCCACAACTACTGAGCTCGCGTGCCCAAACGAGAGAGCCTGAGTGCTGCAAACTACAGAGCCCATGTGCCCTGGAGCCCATGTGCCACAACTAGAGAGAAACCCGTGCTGCAACAAAAGATCCCACATGCCATAACTAACCAACTAGCCAAAAAGACAAAGAAAATAAATAAATAAATTTTTTTTAAAGTTGCACATCTCATCTCACCACTCTTGGTTATCTGCACCATCAAAGTTACCCTGAGGGAGCCAAAGCCAAAGCCCACTTATGCTTGCCATAGAAAGGAGGTCCCAGTTCCCCCTTTTTTAATAATAAAAATTGTTCTGTAATGGCCCCTTTAATATCCAGAAAATAATTTTATAGATAATATCTTACCTTTTTAGAAAAATTTAAAACAAAATCAAGAATGCTTTGTGGTATAAAGGAGGAACTAGGTTAAGTAACTTAGAAAACAGTAATATGTATATTGATATGAACAGGCTGAGGTATGACTGCACTAGAACATAACAAATTTATTAGATGTTTACAAATCCACATAGAATCAAGATGAATATGGCAGCTAAAAAGACAGAATTATACACATGCATTTTAATGGCAACTCAAAATACATTAAACAACTTCCACTGATGTGATTTTCCAAAGTGGTGACAATCTTAGTGAAAGATCCAAATAAAACAAAGTAAAATATCCCTTCAATTTACATAGTAGTTACATTCCTAAAAAAATGATGTTTATTTAAATCTTGCAAAAATACTGGTTTCTCTGTGAAAGAGCATTAGGTTCTAGGCTCAGATGATTTAAACAAGTTTTTAGCCAAAATAAATGTCTAATAGGATTTTACCAAGACGGAAGGGACATAGGACAATGACATGGGCTAACTCTCACACGTATTACAGAATAACTAGTATCCTTTGACTACATCTAGTAAATGACAGTACATCTCAACCACCAAAGCTGTCATGACCGACAAGATCATCTCCTCTATTTTCCACAGTGTTCCCCTAGGGAACAGTGCCACCTTCGTTGAGAACCACAGTCATAAAGACATTAGATTTTGTTTAGTTGCCTAGAACTATTGAACAAAAGCTTTTCTTTTATCCCTAATCATTCTTTAGCCTAGGTTATATAGAAATAAATCAAAGAAAGTTGGTTCATAGGAGGTAGAGACAACATAAAAGAATAAAGACACATTCACTTCAAGCGGCGATTTGATAGAAACTGGAGGTGTTTGAGAGAAGTTACAGTGAAGAAGAGTGGTCCTAAAGTGAAAATTAATAGTACAAATTGTGCAAATGGTGAGTGAGTCTCTTTGGAATCCATGCTAAATAAAACAACTGGGAAAAAAGGTTGGAGCAATGGCAGTTAAGCAGAGATTGACTATGGACAATTGACAGTAGACCAGATCTGGCTAGCATAGACCAGATCTGGCTAGCAAGCCCTTTATTGCTTGACTCATACACATAGTTTTAAAAAAAATAAAGGCCAAACTTATCAAATCAGGAGATTTACCACATTTGCCAAGTTTGGATTTCTGGGTTCTTTTAATAAGCTGAAGACCTTGAATCAATGAACCACATTTCCACAAGGAGTGTCACGATGAAGCTGAGTAGCAGCTGCTTCCTTTACACGGCGTGTGTAACCTCCATGGGGTACATCTCAGCTTTGACCCAATCTCCCTCACCCTGGGAGGAGTCTGCATTTGTGATTCTTGGTGTAAACTCTTCAAGAGAAGATTAAAGAAGTGAGGTTTATTTCAGTAGGCCATAGACATTTTTGGTAGTGGGTGGTAGGTAGCTTCAAGAGTCCATTATTTGTCATTTATGGAATTAATTTTAGGTTACTGGGGTAGTGTATATGGGAAATAATGAGTTTGTGGCTGTAGTAATGATAAAATAAGGAGAGAAAAAGCAATTCAAGTATAATTCAAAGGTAATGTAGACTTACCTGGTTCTCCTATTTAGATGAGGTTGAGAGGAAACGGAAAGTTTCTAAACGCCATTGATATTTTGAGCCCAAATGAGGGGAAAATGGAAGCGCTGTGAGTAGACTTTGAGTATCAAAGGGGTTGCTAGTTTTGGAGGAAAGATGAAATTATATTTCCACACCCAAGCTGTTGAAACATGTCAGAATATTTCCATGAAAGATTGACAGGTGTGAAATTGAGGTGATCACTGAAACAACAGAACTGAGTAAAACTGGAAATAGGATACTGTTTTGCATAATGCCTACATTTAGTGGGGAAAACAGAAAGAGAGAAGTGAGAAGAGCTGAAAAGAATGGGTCTGATTGAACAGAGAATCCATCCAAGGAGAGGATGGTGAAGCCAATGAAGTTCAAAGATTAAATAGTATCAGATGTTACAGAGACCTCCAGGAGGATGAGCACCAGAGATGCTGTGGAGGACGCAGCCACGCTTGACACAGAAGTTAACATGGGATGGTCTAGCCTGAATTCAAGCTGTAAGATAAGGCATAAATAGAAAGTGAGAATGGAGACCATTAGCACAAACTACTTCTATGCATCAGGGTATGAAGGAAAGTAGTGACTTAGGACATTAGGTTGGGTCAGTAGGAGGTTTCCGGGGAGGATTTAGCAGGAGCCTCATAGTATCCAATCTTTCTCGCAACAGTCCTACAGGCATAGTTTCTAATGTTCCCTCAGAGATTATGCCCAATTATTGTATTCCACCACAGTCAAGGAAGCTATATCTCCCCATCAAATATTTATAGTTTATTTTTAGTTCTTTATAGGCTTCCCACTCTAAGTAACATTGCCTAGTACCATAGTTGACATATTCCATCTTATCAGGTTAGGAGAACAAAACTAGGAAGTTAATCAAAAGCCAAATTCTCATGCAGAGAATTTGAGGCAAAAGGTCTTGTTAACTTTTGCCCACACTCTCTATGTGTGTCATGATATCTATAATGATGTGTAGATAACGTTAACAATGGTTTTACTGAGTGACTGTTTTTACTTCATTCTTTACGTATTATATTCCTTTATTTATAATGAATGTAGACCTTTTTTATCAAAAGAGTAAAGCATATTTATATATAACAACTCATGGAGAATCCTTGTCAGACACAACTTTCTATAAGTTCTGGCCACAGTGCTAATGCAACAAAGAGAAATACTACATGCAGTTTTTAATGAGATACAGAAATAGTAACTATTTCCAGATGATTTATTTATATGCATAACATTGTAAACCTGCAACCTTACAATTAATAAAGCCCTGCGAATCTGATTGAGGGGCTATGAGAGAGAATTTAGATTAAAAAAGAGGCCCAGAGTTGAAACTTGAGCCACTGAAGGGGCAAAAATTCAGGAGACAAAGGAAGCCTCTGCAAAACTGACTTAAGTGGCCAGGCAATTAGAATGAAAACAAGTGAAGTGGGGTTTTTGCCAAGGAAGTCAAAAATATAAATAAATATTTCCAAGAGGGAGGAATGGTTACCTGTGTCAAAGATGAGGACGGCAAACTGATCACTGCAGTTAGCAATGGGAATGTCAATGGTAACCTTAATGAATTCTTTTTCGTGGGATTTTAGAAGAAACAGCCCAATTCAAATAAGGTTAAAAAGTTTGGACATCTTGAGTGTGGAAAAGTTTTGCGAATATAAACCCCTTTTGTGAATGTAAACCTGGGACCACCAGAGGGATGAGCCTTTTGGCTGTGGAGGCAGAAGATGCAACTGATGTCCAAGAATACACTTGAATTACTGCATAAGGAAGAAATACCCTTTAATTTTTAGGTAGCTAAAGTAGACATTTATTTATCAATGACACAAGGCAAAAATAAAAAGCAAAATAAGATGGTAAGATTAAATTCAGAATTATAAGGTTTTACAATAACTGTGTCAGGATAGATTTAAAAGATTATGCTGCCTAAAATTTGAGCTGCAACCTATCAAAGAAAATAATTGAAAATAAGTGGCTGTATATAAATGTACCAGAAAATATTAATTAAAAATGTTATATAGCAGTGTTACTCTGAGACAAAATGAAATTTAAGTCAAACCATTACAAAAGAAAACAGAGTTGCTTTATTTTTTGAAAGGAAAATAGCTGTTGTATTTAAACAACTAAGAACCTCCAAATATTTACGGCAAAAGACTGATAAAACTACCAGGAGTATTGACACATGTCTAAAAAATGTTTAGAAATTTTTAATATACTTTGGAAGAAAATGGAAAGTTCCCCAGGCAGAAAATAAATAACTCTAAGGAAGAAATAAATAAAACAATTAACAAACTTCAAGTAAATATGTGTAAAACCTATTTTAAAAACAGTGAATATATACAGTGAACTGTTATAAAAATAACTATGCAGTAAATCACAAGGGAAATTTCAGGAAATTTCTTAGTTTTATATTATTAAAACCATAATTATTGACCTCAATTCAATTAACTTTGAAAGTAACAACAAATAAACACATAGAAATTTAAAAAACAACATTTTTCATAAACATGAGGAAATAGAGAAGAAACAAATTAAACTTTAAAAATAATTTGAATCGAATGACAACAACACTAAATATAGATAAAACAACACAAAAGAGTTATATTTCAAATGCATTTACTGTCAACATAAAAGTTTTTAAATAAATGAAGTACGTTTTAGCTCAAGGAGGCTACATGAAGAAAACAAGAACAAACAGCAAAATAAAACTAAAAACCAAGATTAATAAAAGAAGAAAAGAATTAATAAGAAATACAGTAGAGGGGCTTCCCTGGTGGCGTAGTGGTTGAGAGTCCGCCTGCCGATGCAGGGGACACGGGTTCGTTCCCCGGTCCGGGAAGACCCCACATGCCGCGGAGTGGCTGGGCCCGTGAGCCATGGTCGCTGAGCCTGCGTGTCCGGAGCCTGTGCTCCACAACGGGAGAGGCCACAGCAGTGAGAGGACCGCGTAGCACAAAAAAAAAAGAAAAAGAAAAAAAAAAAAAAGAAATACAGTAGAAATTACAAAATCCATCACCAACAAATTAGTACTGATTAATAAAACCTAAAATGTTCACTAAGAAGTCTAATAAATTAGGAGCTATCACAAATACAATAATAGAGAGGGACAGGAGCATAAAGAGGACGTACCTAACATAATTTTAAAATTATACACGTGTCCAATAGTGAGCTGCTCTGATTGCTGCAGGACTAGGCTGAATTACACAGAGGGACTCAGGAGGGGGCTTCAGCTTCTTCCCAGTCCAAGGATTCTTCCAGGCAGTGATGCCAAACCAGTGGAAAAGGTGACAGATTAGATGTGCAACTACTGAATCTATTATCTGTACTGACTCTGATGAAATTCAATGGAAGGAATAATTTATTAGTACTGTGCATGTCCAAAAATATATCTAAAATCTCTTGAGCACTATACCTTTAAATGACTGATGACTTGATTCTTTTCCTATGGTAAATATATAAATAAAATACATAAATAAAATGTAAATGTGTCCTCAAATACCTGCCAAGATGGAACACCATCTCTAAATACTATTTATTGGAGTTGGGGTTATTTTTCTCATTATGGTGCTCTTTCCATTACCATAAGGTGTGGGTTCTGTGCCACAGTGGGTGTGTTTCCACCTTTAGTGAGAGTTAGGCTCTGCTTGGCTAAACTCCCACTGTTTCAACTCTTCTCCATGTTGTGGCCCTAAGAATATAAACCATTCTTCAGCTCTGTTGAATTATTTGCTCTTTTGTTTTCACAAGATAAAGTACCAGAGATCTTTACACTCTTGTTGGTTTATGGGATTGCTTCACTTTATATCTGTAAATTATCCCTGCTGTCTTTCCCTCACCATACACAATTGGATAAATTCTTCCCTTATTTAACCCAATGCCTACCCAATGGATTTAGCAGTGAGGATCAAAGGGGACTTTTATTTTGTCTATAATAATTATTTTATAAGACCATTAGTTTCATGTATTATTTTTGTAAAAGTAATTTAAACTACAAAAACTTGGTAAATTGAAAAATTACTTCTAAAAAATTAAAATACAAAGCCAATAGACACCAATATAAATTTATATCTGTCTCAGTTTTAGAATGGGCAAAGGCTTACTTATCATAGAAACAGACAAAAACACAGTTCACCTTTGGTTAAATACAGTGTAAAATACGTGGCATGTCAAAATGTCACAAATACAATTAACAAGATACTACCTTTTAGCAAATTATTATTATCTGAACATATAAATAGCTCTTTTTATTGGATAAGGAAATATTAATACATCAGTATAATTAGAAATGGCTCTAAAGACAATTTATAGAAATAATATAAATTTCCAATAAATTAAAAAAGTTGAACCGTGCAAGAAGTCAAATTTATAAAAATTAGAGAAATAATTTTTAAAGATTTGTATTAAATTTACAAAGAATAAGCCTCACAGTTGTAAACGCTTGGGAAGGCATTGTAGAAGTGATTTTATACTCAGCTTGGGTAATGTAAAATGATAAAAGCTTTTTTGAAAGATTTTCTTGTACTTCCTAGTGTTTGAAACAATACTTTTACTTGCATAAAATTATCTTAGGGAAGAATCTAACAGGCATTAAAAATTTATATATAATGATATTAATAACTCTTTGATTTCATAAAGTAAAAACGCAGTAATCTCAAGGTTCCACATTCATTTTTCACTGAAGTGGTTATCAAGACTGATGGTAGTTTCTGGGGATAAAATGGAGACTGAATCATACATTGTCATTCTCCACAAGAAATTTAGAATCTAATAGGAGAAACTGGTGTTTATAAATACTTCCACCAAAGTCTATATAATTATAAACCACATGTAAAAATAGTACAAGGCACTCTGACAACATACACCAGGGAGTAAGGAGAAGTGAACAGAAATGATCAGGTTTCAGAGACATTTGTGGAAAAAAAAAAATGAAAAGTTTGGTGCCTGACTAATTACAGCGTGTGATGGATAGGAGGGCATTGTGGATGATTTTAAATTTATTTCTTACGTGAGTAACTGTGTCATAATGTTGTTTATTAAAATAGGACACCCTGGAAGTGCCTTTGGTATATGGGTCTAGAACTTGGAGGTGAGCTCTGGATAGAAATTTACACTTGGACTTGGTGGCCATCCAGAAGTGAGTAGTAACATCAGTGTGCATGAAAACAGTGGGAAAGAATGTAGGACAGGCCTGCAAACTGAGATGTTTGTGGTTAATATAAACTCTTGAAGGGGCCAAGAAATAAAATTAGACACTTTAAAGTTTGCACAGAGACCGGTCTTGTTACACTGTTTTTTTTTTGTTTGTTTGTTTGTTTTGCGGTACACGGGCCCCTCACTGTTGTGGCCTCTCCCGTTGCGGAGCACAGGCTCCGGACGCACAGGGTCAGTGGCCATGGCTCACGGGCCCAGCCGCTCCGCGGCATGTGGGATCTTCCCATACACGGGGCACGAACCTGTGTCCCCTGCATCGGCAGGCGGACTCTCAACCACTGCGCCACCAGGGAAGCCCGTCGCATTGGTTTTTAAAACACAGTGGGCCTAAGCTACACTGAATGTATCTGTGGACTTTATATAGCCTGGAGAAGAACCTTTTTGTGAACTATGCTTAGAAAAGAGTTTAAAACTCAACCTTGATGAATTTGGGCAGTAGTAAATGGCGGAATATATTTTATTCCAAATACTGAAAATTTTATACTGATTAAAAATCACTTTAAAATACATTCAAACATATAATTTAGAAAACTTCTCAAGACAGTTGGCCAGCAGTTAGGCTTAATAATGTCAGGTGGCTACTGGTATTTCTTCTGTCTTACCTGGAAATGTATAAAATACTAACCAGTATCTCAAACCACAAGGCAGGCAGTTGATGTTTTGTGTGTATAATTTTCTACCACCTCTGAAGCTAATTTTTGCCTTTGCTCTTCAATTCCTCAAACTACATTTTAAAATATGAAAATAGACTTGGTGTGTGCTTATGCATTATTGAAGCACCCAATCACTTAAATGTAAAACTGATTGTTTGCTATTGAGCAAATGAAACATTTAGATGGTAAATTTATCTAATATTTTGATGCCGTCTAAATATAACCATAACCCTAGAGAGGTATATAGACTTAGGGCATGGCATGCATGCATGGAAATGTGACTGAAAATTCTATGTGTGAGAAGGAATTTCAAATGCACATGGCATGACGCTTAAGCGAGTAAGTTTGGTAGTCTCATGGACCTGGCTTAAAATTTTCTACCATTTTTCAATTCCATAGGTAAATTGAGCCTCACTGGCCTTCATGCTCTACAACTACAAAATGGGGAAAATACCATTTACCTAAGAAAGACTGGTGTAATTGAGTGAAAAAACGTGTACAAATGCCTGTCATACTCTGGTACTTGGTAGAGACAGAACTTATCTTGTTTTCCTAGTTTTCTTAGTGTAAAACAATAGGATAAGGTGTCAATAGATTTTGTGGAAACTGTGAAACGTTGAATGTTTAAGCCAGGATAAATCCTCCTGCATTGAGACTGGAAAAAAAAAAATTTTTTTTAAATACTTGCATTGGCAGAACCTAACCTAGTAAAATGATGGCAGTGAATATAAAATGGAAACATAATTACACATAAGTTATAAAGAATCCAAGTGTGTTAGACAAGACAGACCATTAGAACAATTGATGCTCCCCGGTGGGTTTCAGTCTTTTAAGCTGTTCTATCAATATTGACATATACAATAGGCAGGGACAGATCAAGTTTTATGAGAGCTGAAACTTTTATAATTTTATATTTTTTTGTGATTTGCAAAGACCTCCTATAGAAATGAATAAAATTTATAAATCCAAAATTAGGTAAGAAATCGAGTGTTTAAATTGAGAAAAAACTGGCAAATACCACAAACATAAAATCTAGAAAGAAAAAAAAGCAAGCTATCTTGATTAATTAGCTGCCTGATACATTTGTATATTTCTTTCAATTACTGGTTTGATTAATATTTCTCAAAAAATACACAAAAGTTAACTGAAATTAAGGCATACACAAGATCAATTCAAACACATTTTAAATCTCTGCTCTGTACATTGAGTTACATTATTATGTAATCAAATTAGTCTCATCTTACACTGATCTATTGATTAATACGTGTAGGTGCTCTGTTACTTGTTTCTTCATTCTATTTGCTGAATTAGTAGAAATTTTGAGTGCTATTTTGTATGGCACTGCCAGTTTTCATCAGGAAAAATGCATCAGATACACTAAGACATAATTTGGTAGGTTGGAACATATAGAACGTGTAACTGCCCACACAGGTACTCCAGAGCTTTTCAGTGACCCGTAAATACAGGAATGCATATCAATTCTATCCCAAGCAATTCCCATCACAAAAGAAATAAAATCTATGTTCCCATTGTGGTTACTATGATATGTGTGTGTATATAAATATATATTATATATATATACATACACATATATATGCATAAACATACACACACAGACACACACACACACATATTTGTGTGTATCCCTAGCAGGAGGTGTTGAATTTCCATTTTGATTAAGTGTCAAAGAAAAATGAATCTTCTGCTCTCAATTCACATTTACAGCAAAAGCAAAACTAGTCCTCGCCTATCCCATGCCTTTTGTGGCCACTACACTTCTCTCATCAGGGCTGATGTGAGGGCTTTGATGTCAAGGTTATGGTACCTGATTATCACGCGACACGACTTCTGGCCCTGTATCAGAATCTTCAGACTGGACAGGTCAGCACGAAGGACAGTGGATGTTTTCCTGAAAGTCCTTCCTGTTCTGTGGGTGGGTCCGCAAAACCTTACCATGGGAGTGAATGACAAAGGATAAAATAAACCTGAATCACCAAATCCAAATGAAAATAATTCCCAAAACAACTTACCTAATCACAGTAGCATCTTAATGGTCAACTAAAATAAGGAGTGTTGTAACAGAGGGAAAATCAGGGCAGAAAGAGACAGTGATCTTCAAGAATCATAGTCAAAATAATTTAATTTTTCAAATTTTAAAAATACATAAAACCATGTGAACACTTAACTAACCCCCTTCCCAGGACTTTGAGGTAGTTCATTCTAAATCTGCCCTTGTAAAGAAGCCATTGTCCTGACATACGTGACTGTGGGTTATCAGTCCTTTAGCGTTTCCCTTTACCACTCAATTTGAAATGTACAACCATCGTATCTGTTACAGAGAAAGATGTCTGAAGTAGAATCCACTTTGAGGATGGGTTCCAGCCAGAGAGGTCCTCAAGCCTGCTAGTTATTCCCTTTAACACTATCAGCAATGCCCTCAAGAAAGTCCAAAATTTGTACCTGAGCCCAAATTAGGTAATCACAGAAAGTTAAGTAACATGGATCACAAGATCATATAATATTAAAGAAACTTAGAGCTCACTGCTTTCCAAGGCCGGGTTTTCAGACAAGCAGCTTAGGGCCAATGACACCTAGTGATTTTGTCTCTCCGTTATCTACTAGAAGAATTAGGTACATACACCTCACCTTTTTGACTACTAAGTTTTTTTTTTTTTTTTTTTTTTTGCTGTACACGGGCCTTTCACTGTTGTGGCCTCTCCCGTTGCGGAGCACAGGCTCCGGACGCGCAGGCTCAGCGGCCACAGGCCCAGCCGCTCCACGGCATGTGGGATCCTCCCGGACCGGGGCACGAACCAGTGTCCCCTGCATCGGCAGGCGGACTCTCAACCACTGCGCCACCAGGGAAGCCCTACTACTAAGTTTTTTAATTGCTTTGACAAGACTCTCCTGTATATTCAACACTATACTCACTACACATTGAGAAAGGAAATAATAATACGTACAATATTTTATATAGTACATATAGGATATTAATATTTTATGTAGTATAGGCTTTCTTCTATACTGCAATTTTACATTATCTAATAGACAATATATGTTCTACTAAGTCAGTTGATTTTTCTTAATGTATAATGGTTTTGAAATAAATAGTTTGGAACTAATGTACCTTCAAGTGTATGCATTTTCTGCAACTCCAAGTGGGAGAGCAATGGCTTTAATTTATGTCAAACAGTCTGTTTGGGAAGCAGATTTTATATTAACTCTGGGTTTAATCAGTATTCAATAGTTCATGTTGTATTTTTCACAACGCAAAGTAAACAAAATTATTTTTGAAAAGAGCCAGAGGGTACTTGAATTGAATCATCTCCCTTTCCTTACTGTCAGTTATTTGTACAGTCTTCAAAAATTTTTCGTAGAGTTTGCTTTTTTTTTTTAATTAATCATTATGTTTTGTGGTAAGGCTACTTAGAGATCATAGGGTATTACATATAACTTGTTTGATCTTTGGCTGCAGAAAATTTTATTATGTACAAAAGCAAATTAAATAATGAAAGATAGTGTTGGAATAATATAACTAAATGAAACTCTTGGTTCCCATATTTTAGATAATTTAACTACATTATTTTTCAGCCAGAATCATGTGGGCAGTTACCTCAGTTCTGTGGATCAATTTTATGTCTTGAGATACACAGTAAGAAGATTGTCATCTTTTTAAACCTTTGTTGAAGAACACAAACTGTATAGCAGAAATGGTGGTTTCCAATATTCTGAATGTGGCTGAAGCTACAAGCATCCTTAATAAAAATGATGATTTCCACTAGAAAGCAAAATCTTGGAAATCACTAATAAAAATTTAAGGTGGACTTATAGGTTAAACTGATTCATAAATTATATTGTTAAACACCAAAGACATATAATTTTTCTAAATTTTACATAATTAGTGTACTTTTTCCCAAATCTGTTTTTCCGATAGATGAATTCTACTTGCAAATAAATTAAAATAATTCAGTAAAATAATAGTTAATTTTACTGAGAATTTTAAAGACCACTCTACCCAGAATGTAGCCTTTCTTTGCCACTTCCAGTGTGTTTACTTTTTGATGCTTCTTAGATGCTAGAACAATTTAAGGACAATTGGTATCACCTTTACGAGAGACAGGAAGTATCTGATTTTGTTTTCTAATCTTTCTGACAAATTGGCATGCGGTTGTTCAAAATCAAAGAATATTCAGTAGAGTATGAGTTACATTATAGCTCAACTTCAAAATAGCATATTTAGCTTTCATTAATTAATTAACAACAAATCTCGTTTATTTTAAAATATTTTCCTAAAACTTCTGGAATGAGAATGTGGGGTTAGATTTCACCTCAACAACCCATTGATGATCTAGGCCCATATGGGTCAAATTACGTGAAATGTTGCCATTATTGAAAAAAAAAGCAGTTATTTGATTTTGAATGGTTTAGCTTTTTAGTTTGAAGCCATTGTTTTCCTGTTGATGTTGGATGTCCAAGTTGGATGCTGATAGAATGATGGCCCTATTTGACTTTAGAAAATGTGGTCAATGGAATAAAACTATGACACTTGTCTAAACAAAGCAACTGTCAACTCACATCACAGACTCCTTCTAAATAAAGGACTCAAGTACATTAAATTTGTTTTTCTTTAATGAAACTAAGCCTTTTCACTGTCATTACTCATTCCTTCTAAAAACAGTGGAAAATGCAATACGTTACTCAACTGAGACCATTTGTCTTGAGGTGCATATTTTATTGATGTAAATAAATGAGACTTTGGCCCACTCAACTACCAATGTTTTGATTTTATAGAAATTCTGTATATGTATCGAAAGTTGTCATTTTTGAACTTACTCCATCCCCTTCCCAGAAACTCTAGTTATGATGTGCGGGAGCCTTAGGGTAAGACTGAAAATTATTATCAAAAAAGCTTGCTATGTGAGAAATACATGTTGATTAAGATTCTTGACTCCTATGTATAATAGATATACATAATCAAGAACCATGATATTATAATATCCCAGTTGTTTGCCAGCCTCCATGTATTAAACACATCGTTCAACTTACTGCTATTGCTTTTTGTTCAATTCTCTTTTCCTTTGTGACTATTTCCAGGTTAGAGTCCAGCCTTCTCAATACAATTATATAATTATTGCTGACAAACAGTGTTTCTGATTTATGGCATTTCCACTAGCAGCTACAATGAATTGGATCTTTATGACAGAATCATGTGTTCAAAAACTTCCCTGCCTGCGATTCAAGGCTTTTGACATTTAAACTTCCAAAAGATTGCACACTATTGAAATCTTCCATCTCTTGGTATAGAGAGCAAATAAGCCACGTACTAAACTTTTTGCAGAGGGAGTCTTTATTGCAGTGGCCTGTCTGCCTTGGAGATGCAATGGGCTGCTTCTCTTCGGTGGCAAAGAAATCACATGTCTAGAGGACGGCACAACCCTTAAATGAATGCATAGGTTTAGAGGGAAAACTTCGTGGCAGAATGAGTGTCTGAGTGTTTCAAGCTTCTCTCTTCTTAAATACTTGGTGGATACTTTCCCATAGGTGTGATATTGATATAAGTCTTCTGTAAACTATCCTGCATATAATTTATCTCTCCAGTGAAAAAGCCAATGAAGTAGTCCATCAGTCAGTTCATAAAAAAAAAAAAGGCTAAGTAGAATTTTGCTTCTTATAGTTAAAACAAATTGTCAGACAACTTTTAGTTAAAGCAAAGTTCCCCTTAAAATGCTTGACATTACTAAAGCTAAAAAAATTAAAATAGACTTTTATAATATCTCATTAGAAAAAATACTGTTCTTTTCTTTGAAACTTAAAGTGACATTTTCCTTCTTTTGATTTTCTGGTATAACAATTTAGTAAAGTTAATGCACATGAAAATTAGATTTCCTTTGCCATTGCCTTTAAGTGGTGAGGCATTATTATGTCACCAACATAAATTCTATTTTTAAGGTTATTGATTTAATGGAATACTATAGATGTTCATTCTTTTATTCAGGAAAATAAATTAGCTTCTATTAGGTATTCATTAGTACAAATTGCACAGGACTGAAAACAGAGTAGTTAATCATATGAGAGGAAACTCATAAAAAATACTGATTTAATATTTGCTTCTGAGAAAAGAAAAATCATGCCAGTTTGAAATGAGCAATCTTAGATAAAAATATCAGGAAAAAATGAGAACTTAGAATCATCAATTCCTCTTATTATTTGCCACTTATATGAACAAAATAAGGACTATACTATAGCATTTATTCAATGTGTATAAATATACAACCCATCCACCTTTTCTCTGCATCATGAAATTGTTATACGCAAATCAAGATTTACATTCACACTTGCAAAACATGCTCTTTCCATTATGAAATGAGATAATCCTTACTTAGGACAGAAATTGAATTTTAACCTTTGGAAGTTATTGTATTTCTACCAAGGGTTGATTTTCCTACGTGGTTATTAACTTCATTTCTCTCAATATGACAAGATACTTGAAATAAAGGAAAATAAGTGAAGGATTAAATTTCAAAATTAACATTTTAGTGCTCAAATGTATCATATTTTAAATTAACTTTAGCCTAATTGATTTAGAAGAATCATAAATGTTCCTGTAGAATCTCTCGATTGAAAGACAGTATTAATACACACATGTAATAGTTTGCCATTTTATTTCAGCCTTCAAATTTGTGTTTATTAAAAATAGATTGCATTTGGAATGTGTGGTTTAATATTTTTGTCCACTCATGTATAATACTGGGTAGTGTTATTAAAGGTAAGAGGAATTACGTTGATTCACAAAATTAAATAAAATTTCTGAGTTTTAATTTTAATTTAAAGTAACTGTAATATGTCCATATCTTCTTCCAGAAGGATAATTTTGTAATTATTTTGTTTTAATTGAGCTAAGTTTTGTGAAGAGTAAGGGTAGAGTAGAAAACGGAACATATTCATGAATGAAGGTTAGCTGAGTAATTTTCTTGTTATTGAAGCTTCTTGTTTCAAGAATGGATGCATGTAATCTGTAAATCTTTATTTTAGTGCAGCCACCTGGCACTTAGTTTGGCCCGTATTTCTATAATAAAGTTTGCAATACTTATATTTCTGTCATGTTGATTATCATGTGGTATTTCTTTCACAAATGTATAAAAATTCACCATTTAAAAAATTTTAACAGGCAAAAATTGGGCAGGATGTTGTAGTTATTGTTTAAATATTGCTTATTTATTCAAGCAGATTGAAGTAATAATTAGATATGGCCATGGTATAAGACAAGATGTTTCTCAGTTGCTTTTTTAGGAGAATATGAAATCACCGCTAATCCTAGACAGCTGTATAAAATACATGCAACATACAGGTGATTCCTGATGTTTTTCAGTTTTGTAAAAAACTAGAAAGTTTATAGCTAAATTTAAAGTCTGCATGGAAAAATAAGTGGAAAATATGTATAACTTGTAGTACTGTATTTTTTCTCTTAAGTCATGGTGAAAAATGATGATTTCATAAAGAGAAATTCTTAATAGCTAGAATATGATGATATTCCCAAAGCAAGGCATTTTAATGTAGCTAATTTGATATTGCCTCTCAGGAGTGGACACACTTTTTTCTATAAAGTGGCGGATAGTAAACATTTTTGGCTTTGAGAGCCTTGGGGTCTCCATCAAATTAGTCAACAGTGTCATAATGCGAAAGCAGACAATATGTAGTCAAGTGAAGGTGGCTGTGTACCAGTAAAACTAATTTGTGGGCACTGAGATTTGAATTCTATATGATTTCACATGTCAGGAAATATAATTCTTTTCTCAATTTTCCAACCTCTTAAATAGGTAAAAATCATTCTTAGCTCACTGCTCATACAAAAACAAGGGTGAGCCCTAGATTGCTGACTTCTGAGGTAAACATTTTGATAGAGCAGGGCCAGAACTTATGCACCAAATTGTAACAGCACAGAGTCCCATGACCCTCTACTTTACCCTATACCTTTGCTTTAGGACAAAGGATAAGTTGTTCCTCAGTGATGGGATGGGACACGAATCTGAGATCACTGATGGGGTGACAGGTAGGCACTCAGTACCTCAAGTATGAAGTAAAGATGTCTATGGCATGCATTACTTGGTCATAATTAACCAACATGGAAAATTTATCCTTATTATGTTTCAAAACAGCTGCTCTTCAGAATTGCACTGTCAAAATGGTCTTGTCAAATTAGGATCTGTTCATACACATTACTTATTTATTCAGCCCCTATGCAGGAAAGTTGAAATCAAATATTTAAAAGCAACTCCATTAGGGCTTTAACAGTAGGGCTATCATTCCTTCATCTAACTCACCAGATATTGGCATACTTTTCAAATAGCCTGCTAGTCTGATGGGCTGTGGTGGATGGCAAAATCTGGTCTGGGGAAACTTGCCTTAGGAGTTGCTGAGGATGACAAGGGGAACTCTCCCCCTTAACAAAATCGTTTCACTTTCGTTAGTGGTCCATTTGCTTTTCCAACAAGAATCATTTAAAGAATTGGTACACTTTGCTGGTCTAGATTTTTGAAAATCAGTGCACTAGAGCTTTAGCACCATTGTTAGAACAACATTTCAACTGAAATGAACAAACTCAAACTTCATTATTGTTTACTCATCAGCCGAAATCTTCTCTCACCTACATACAAGGTCATCCAGAATCTACTATCATTTTGCTTTCCAAAATTTCCCAATATCCTCCCACATTGGGCTGTACTCCTCATATGTATCTGAAAACCTGAATTTTGTGTGACCTTCTGTCTGTGTTAATTTCCACCTATTTTAAACTCTCTTCTCATTTTTTCTACCCAATCTCAAAAAGCCAGCTTTTGTTTCCGGGCTGGTATAATTTGGTTATATTTTCTAATTGTTACTTGTATAATTATTTTATTTTCCACAGATACAATTAAATTTTTGAGTGTAATTTTTTTCACTTATTATTTTTAAAAAGTATGTCCTAGATAGTTTTGAATAAAAGCCTGTATTCGATGAATATTTTCTTATGATTGCATATCATTTTTGTCATTAGAAAAATGTTGAATGTTATTAAATATGTCAAAGAAACTTCTAGAAAAGCTGGCACAACCCTCAGTGATGCTTATATATGCTGTTATATAGAATCTCTTAATTTAAGGTAACCTCTGTATTATTATTATTATTAGTTTATATCTGGTCTTTCAAAACTAGCAAAAGCAAACCAACCAAAATATTTACTTTTCTTTTGAGTTTCACAAACTTTAGGGCAAGTAGGTTATTGAAACAAGCTATTTAAATTATTTCAGAACACCAAAGACAATATTTGATTTCTTCATGGAGTGCTGTATTAGTGTATTTAGATCTCAACATCTAAAAAGTGTGACATCTCCATTTTTTTTTTCTTCTTCTTGGTATAGAGTAGTAAAAACTTCATGGAGAAAATAACGTCAAGCCCATCTGCAGTAAGAACAATGAAATGAAAGCCTGGAGAGCAGTGGTATTCTGGATATCAGCAAGAGATACCAGTTACCCTTGAGTCATTCCAAAGGGCACAATTAATTCTTGAGTTCTGTGTGCTGTTTACATTACTTATTCAATAACATCATGGCTTGAGATTTATCTAATTAGTCTACATCCGTTTCATCAATGAGAGTTGCTTAGTATGCAACAAAATGTGTGAGCTGTCTGAAGCAGAGGGTCACTTTGCCAGGCCAGATCTGGAAGTTGGAACCTGAGGGAGCTCCTCTATGACATTTCTCCTCACCAACATCCACTGTACCAGCTTCCTGTGCCCCATCAGGTAGACCACTGAACCCTTTCTTTCTACCACACCTTGGTGACTGCATGGGCTCCCTCCACATCTGGAATCAGGCAATTCATGGTTTTCTCAAGCCTCCTCACTGTAAAAGAGTGGTTGCCTTCTTCAAAGAGCCCTGAGTCAGCTCATACGTCCACTCTCACTGAAACCCAAAGCCCCTACAAAGCGGGGCACAGCTAATTGTGAAAATGCAACCAAGGGGCAAAGGGGGGAAGGGGTAAACTGGGAGATTGGGATTGACATATACACACTACAATATATAAAATAGATAACTACTAAGAACCTACTGTATAACACAGGGAACTCTACTCAGTACTCTGTAATGGCCTAGATGGGAAAAGAATCTAAAAAAGAGTGGATATATGTATACGTAGAGTTGATTCACTTTATTGTGCGGTATAAACTAACACAACATTGTAAATCAACTGTGCTCTACTCAATGCTCTGTGGTGACCTAAATGAGGACATACAAAAAAGAGGGGATATATGTATACGTAGAGCTGGTTCACTTTGTTGTGCGGTATAAACTAACACAACATTGTAAATCAACTGTACTCCGATAAAAATTAATATAAGGGCTTCCCTGGCGGCGCAGTGGTTGAGAGTCCGCCTGCCGATGCAGGGGACGCGGGTTCGTGCCCCGGTCCGGGAGGATCCCACGTGCCGCAGAGCGGCTGGGCCCGTGAGCCATGGCCGCTGAGCCTGCGCGTCCGGAGCCTGTGCTCCGCAACGGGAGAGGCCACAGCAGTGAGAGGCCCGCATACCCCAAAAAAAAAAAAGAAAAAGAAAATTAATATAAAATGAAATGGAAAGTTTAACTGTTTAACGACTTAATCACTAAATCCCTGCACTTTTGCCATACTCTAAAAGCAAATCACAGGGTCCTTGCATTACAGAAAGGGAAGAGAGTATAGGTTGTGAAGAGCAAGGAAGTGAAACCCATGGGGCCACCCTGGGTATACCACACATTAATATTAGAGTATTAATATATCTATATGTGTGACAATCAGTGTCAAATGCTATTCATAAGTCAATACATATTTGTATATTTTATTCTATACTGTTTCTTTCCTCTCTCTTAGTTTTTAAATAAAATATCAGATACAAAATCGGACCAAAGGTAATTTTTAGCGATTTCATTGTTGGCTCAATTTTAATCCTTTCTCAACTGTGAAGAATAAGAAGTTCCCTCTCAACACTGAAAGATGAAAACTTTAGGAAACTGGCTGATATTGCAAGTATTCTGAGCACTGAGACCATAAAAAAAATATCAGAAATAGAACAACATTGCTTTTTAAATCATAAGCTAATGTCATCAACTTCATAAACTAACTTTTTCTCAGAGCAGTATACATAGAAAACATATCTGACAAAGATACATTGAAAATGTAGAAACGGTCATTGTAAGAGGTTACTGCTACTGTATGTTTCTGTAACAAACTGTAAATGATTGAAAACATTAATGCAAATCATTGTCCCATGTGTATTAACTATATGTGTGTGATGATTAACATTGATCTCATTGCATACTAACTGCACGTGTGTGTGTGGGGAGGGGAGGTTGTATGAGAGAGAGAGAGACAGAGAGAGAGAGAGAGAGAGAGAGAGAGAGAGAGGGAGGGAGAGAAGATAGTTATTAAAGATAGCCAGATGACAGTCGAGCGGAGAGGATGGATCTTCTGAAGATAAATGAGTGTGGAAGCCGCTGACCTTCACAAGATCGTGACTGGAACTAGATCTGTGGCTTCTGTTCGGAACGAATTTCTTTGTTTAGAGCATTTATTTGGCATGTGCAAAGCAACTTGCCTACATTCTATTTTATCTATCACCAAAGGGTCCTGTGGTCACTACTAATAAAATATCTATTTTTCTCAAAAGAAGACAGAGGCTTAGAGAAATTAAGAAACTTGATAAAATCATATTGCTAGTAAATGAGTGGATCCAGAGTTAGAATAAGGTATTTAACGTCAGAATCTGCACTTAGGTTACTAATTCAGGCTTTTCGATTTCAAAGGCATAATTGAGTCTAGGAAGGAGAAAATAAGAGACCCTTGGAGGTGAATTAATTTCAACTGCATTGATTCATTCCCATTATGGCACACTTATTGCCCAAATAGTCAGTGTATTTTCACTTTTTTTAATGAGAAGCTGCTTTTTTGATCTATTAGAACTTTTAATAAATAGTCTCCATATCTGCATGGAAACAGTATGAGCCCTATCTAAATATATCTTGCCTCTAGGTTTCTTTTCACTGTTTAATAACTTCTCACTATCGTGTTCTCGCATGTGGTTTTTTCTTCCTTTTACATCTACATACTCTCACTTCTTTTTGTTTATCCATGTTTATTATGAAAAAGTGAGACAAAACTTTTCTGTTAAGGGAAACAACATAAACATGAATGCATTCATGTAAAAGAGACAAATTCAAACAACCCCCTGAAGTTTCGGAAGAGTGTGGAGTTGTTCTTGACTTTGGGTATGAACCCTGGAAGAAGAGCCGTCTGCTGTGGCTCTACTGTGAAGTAGAGGCAGGAATAAACCGCCTGCCTCCTGATCCAGCTCCTGACTAATGCGACGTGATGTGTCCTGACACTAACAGTCACACGTTAGGCTGCAAGCTGTGTGCTTGTGTATGTCTTCTCTTTTTCTCTCCCATATTCACAGCACTGGAATTCGTCATCTCAACTGAGGTTTTGATGATCAGAATTTCCATAGATTTGGTGGAACCCACCAGCCATCTACAATCCATTGAAGGATATATGCTCCTTAGATGGTTCTCTTAGAGACAAGTTTATTTACCTGAATGGATGATCACCAAACTCACTTCACTGAAACCTGGGAAGGTGAAGGTGAGGGGAATAATTCCATGAGGTCTTTGGACCCCGGAAGCATTTGGACCAGGAAGCATTTCTACACTGTGGCTAATGCCTTCGTTGCTTTTTTCTTACTACTTACCTTGAGCAGCGTTCTAGTCTGGGTATGACCTCAGGAGAGCTTCCTTAGATCTATCAGCACAAATGATTGGATGATGACAGGACCAGAGAGGTTAAGTGACTCAGATACCTCTGGAAGGTATATTAGTGATGGCTATTATCTCAAGGCTGCTGAAAACTCTACCTCGGGGGACTTGAGGGAGAGGTTACCTATTACCAACATGTTGTAGATAAAGTAAACCATGGCTAACCACGTTGTGTCCAGTCCAGTGCTGGACTCAGTAACCCTTTAATTGCTGGTTGGGAAGAACTACTTGGGAGGAACGTAAACCCCAGAAGACCTCTTGATTCTTCTCACCACGTCTTCATTTCCCTTTAGCCTTTCCCTTTAGCTATTGGCAGCACTGAGCTTCAAGCTAGGAGTGAGCTGTGTAGGCAGGGAAGAGCACCCAGACTTACTGAGGGTCTGATGGGCTAGTCTCTGTAAGTAAAATGGTGAATAAGAAGTAAACTCCATTTTGCACCTTGGAGTCTAAAGGGTTGACAGAAATAAAAAGAGAAATGTATTTGCAATGCAATGGAGCAAGCAAATGACAAAGCCTGTACAAGCTATGATGGTTGTGGGAAGCAAAGCATGCTTAACTGTCTGTGGGGCTTCAAGAGAAGTCTTGAATGAGTACATGACACTTCAATCTTTTAATATGGTTGGGAATTCAAAGCTATTGCTGATAAAGATCTATCCTACCTTTATGAATAACAGAAAAGAAGCACTTCCATCTTTGAATCTCTTTTTCTCTTGCTTGTAGAGTCATTTGACATTAATGTCCCAAATTATAAAATTTACCAAACTGTAGAGGCAGGCTTGCCCAACAGTACTTGCTTAAGTGTACGTAATATCTGCTTGGCCTCACGACTGCCATCGCAAAATGCAGGTACACACCAACAGTGCAGATCTAATTTAGACTGAAGGGGATAACTCTGGAAAACTCTGACATTCTGTACAATTAAATGAACACTCCATGGGTTTTGTTGTTTTTAAGTGAAACTTCTTATGCTTGTCCCCGAGACCATAAAATGTGGAACAGTGCTGGAGGCCCCTGCTATTTTTATCTGAAGTGCACAGAAAGTATGACTCTTTTTTTAAAGGAAATGTCATTTTGGTGATGTGTTGCCAGCTACTCTCACATGCACAAGGTGACTTTTAGAACAGTACTTTAAAGTGCCCAAAGTCAGAAACTCAGAATTTTCAGCACCGTGAAAGAATCTTAATGATTAAGACAATATTTCTTCAGATGCTAGACCACAGAGCATTGTTTTTCACTCACAGCTGTACAATTCTAATAAATGCTCAGCACAGCCAGCTGAGTATCTATCTGTAAGTGTGTATCAATGAAACAGGGTGTATAAATTCTGAACAAGGCGTGAAATGACTTAGGATCCCAAAATCTAAACATAGGAGCATAGGAAACGCTGATGTCAGTTGGGGGAAAAGATCGATCACTTCAGAGTAGTATAGGTTCAGCTCTATCTGTGTCAGAAAATCAAACTCAGATTATTTTTATGTTTGGAAATAGATGGGCTATTTTAGCAAGGTAATTCTATTTTTAGGAGTTGAAATATTAGTAAACAGGCCTTGCCAAAATTGATAAAATGTTCTTGTTTTGTTTTCTTTTAAATTCAATCTTACCTATAATGTTTGTGTGATCAATAACCTTCAAATGCAGACATTCAAATGGAATTTTGCAATAAGAAGGTTAGAATGTACCTCCTCAGATAAAGTGTTATGTATGGATTTCAAAGTCAGGGTTAGCAAAAATATGGAACCTAGAAGGGCCTCCTCTCAATACACGTAGACATCCAAATTGTGACCAATAAACTGAACCTCAAAAAATGTGATTCATCAAAAAAACATAAATCATAGAAGTGTCTCATTCTGGCATTTCTAGGTGATTTTAAAGTTGAAAAAATCCCCAGGTATTTGATACCTTAATATGTATAAGCTTATATTACTTTGTAATCCACTGCTTAATATCTGTAACCTCAAGAATGCCATCTAATACTTTTTAGTGTTTAGTGATTTCCCCACGTAAAATATAAATAAAATCTCAAAATATTTGGGGGTTAAAAAGAATATAATATATAAAATCGCTAGAGGTTTCGTCTAGCTCCGTTGTCTATGATTCTATTGGCTTTTAGAACAATGGCATATAAATAATGCCGAACCTCAAACTCCAGTGAAATAATTTTTATGTTTTATAATATAAAAAGATTATAAAAATAATACTTATATAATTATAAAAAAGTATTTCAGACCTTTAAGATTATACTGAGTTTTCAAGATTGTCTGATTGACAGCAAACCTCACGTTTCTAATATGTGACCCACTTCTTTTTCTTCCTCCCCTTTGTGCTGCCCTGTTACTTCTTCCCTACTTACCTGAAATTCCAACAATGGTTATTCTTAATCTTCTTGTCAGAGGCTACATAAATAACGCTAGTGCCTGTCTGGGTTGAATGTGCCCTCTGGGGTCAATGGAGAAATTTTTTTCATGTGAAAATTTGAACTTTCTCTTGGATAAAGGCCTGTATTATTTTCATAATTCACCCACAATTATGTCATCAGTGCTTTCTTTTTCAGGACTGCTAGGCATAGAGTAATTGATAACAGAACAGCTATACCGTAGAGTGACTTATCTTTATGAAAATAAACCACAGTTATAGTTTGAAACTTACATGAAAGAAAAATTAATGGGTTAGAGGAGAAAGCATTCTATAAATCACCCCAACTCACTTATCCATTACCAATTGCAGTGATTGGTGAGTGATTCTAGATATTTTATGCTTTCAGTGATCATTAAAGGACAGTCTATTGGATGTATGGAACTAGTTTATTAGTTGTCTTGGTCAGTTTATTCAAGGTTCTGTACATCTTACTTCATATTAGGAGACAAAATGAAAAGTGAAGAAGGCTGCCGCAGCACCCTGACTCATTTTGATCTGCCCAAATCTCTATAACTCTCAGTGCAACCATTTCAACAACTGAAACATGGGAATTATGATCCTGGGAGATGCTGTAAGATTATTTGAAAAGTGCATTGTGCTATTCAGATACACATTGCTACATGAGTAGAAAACATTTTAAGTAATGCTACGTAAATCACTGTGAATTTCTTAGCAAAGGGAGATAGTATTTTGAAGATGAATTTGAGAATTAAGCACTTAATGAGGAGTCACCTTATGAATATAAATTGATTCTTGGGATCCGTGCATCAGCTTGAAGTTTAAGCAAAATGGAAAAGCTGTGAACAGGAGTGTATTGTTAAGAAGCAACTTGAGCAGCTCCTTTAATTCGATGTGTCATTTGAGTTGTTGTTAAATAGCCTTAGCTTATTTTGAAATACAAATTAATTATCTATTACAAGCATGCCATTGCTTATCACCTTCAAACTCTCATTAGTATGCAAATGACTCTAATTAGGTCACTGTCAGACAATATTAGTGCAGAGTCACTTTCCATGGTTTAGAATGAAAGCTTTTGGCTCCTAAATATTTATAAAACTGTTTCTGAAATCAGCTTTCCTTAATTGGGATTATTCTGGAAGTCTTATTGGTTCAGAGGAAATAATCTCAGACAACAGAGGAAAAACAAATCGTCCTTTAAAAAGCACCAAGTTTTAATTGACGCACATACAATTAGATTATTAAAGAAGAATATTCATGTCTGTAATATAAATGTTCTTTTAAATACTTAAATCACTACATATGTTTCTATATATTTTTATCATCTGTTTTTTATATATCAGCATGAAAACAGAAGATTAATATGACTGTAACATGAACTTTAAAGAAAGTTTGGTTTATTAGGAATATTTTTAACAGTAGAATTATTAACAGATATTAATTAATAAAACAGGGCAACCCATAGCTCATTACTGTGAGTTCCATACAGTGGATTTTTGTGTGTGTGTGTGTGTGTGTGTGTGTGTGTGGTACGCGGGCCTCTCACTGCCGTGGCCTCTCCCGTTGTGGAGCACAGGCTCCGGACGCGCAGGCTCAGCGGCCATGGCTCACGGGCCCAGCCGCTCCGCGGCATGTGGGATCTTCCCGGACCGGGGCACGAAGCCGTGTCCCCTGCATCGGCAGGCGGACTCTCAACCACTGCGCCACCAGGGAAGCCCTATGTCGGCTATTCTTGATTACATAACCTAATTTGTAGGGGCGTGGGTAATTTTTACAGACTATTTTATACAATGTTGCATATCTGAAATTAACACAATAACATATATTATTATTACTTAGGATATATAAAAATACATAATGTAGAGTTCTTCAGAATACATCTTCAAGCACCAAAAGATTGATGTTTTCTGACTTAAGAACCATACGGAAAACAATTTGAATCAGCCCTCCTTCTGGCCTTGCTTCCTGTAGAGTCTCCTAGACACAGCGATCGGAGGAATCCTGTTAGTGTTCAAGTGAGACCCTCAGATGGCTTCTGTCTCATTCCCAGCAAAATCCCAAACCCCTCCTACGCCCTCTCAGACTCAACATAGGCTGGCTTCTCATTACTGCCTGACATCTAGTATCCCTTTCTTTGTTCTCTTTGGTCCGCCACACAGAGCTCTGGTGTGTTTCTTGAATGCATCAGGCAGGCCCTCATCCAAGCAACAGGAAATTCCTTCTGCTAGTATCGGCTAACTTGCTCCCTCCACACTTTATTCAAAATCCACCCTCTCTGAGGGGCTTCCCATGGATAGCCCTCCCTCAGGCATTTCCAATCTCAATAAGCAACATTTTTTTTTCCTTTCTAGTACTTAGCATTTAACATGCTATTTTTCTTATTTTTGTTACTACTTGCTTCCCCACTAGATCATGAAGTACATACAAGAGAAAGATTTTTTGCAGGAAACCTTGCTTGGCATTATAAAGCATTTAACACGTATTTGTTGAAGGAATAAATAAACAAATGAATATCATATCTTCTCACTGCAGACGGGTTATATTGCAGTCAAATTTTTCTGCATCCTTTGTCAATATTCTTTAAAGATATGGAGTATTTTAAAAAGGATCGATGGAGGATTTGAAAAACTAACTGTAGAAAAACACTTTTTTGAAACATTAAACTATTATATGAAAGGTTAGGAACTGAATGTGAATTATCTTTGCACTTAGCGCTGATTTGAATGATTCTCTTTTTATTTTTAAAATCAGTGTGATTGGTAATGTTACTTTTGTGTATTCATAGACTTAACCTCCATTAAACTAAATTTTGGGGGAGTTCTTTTATTCTTGTAGCTCAATTGCTTATAGCACATAAAAAAATTAGGACAAAATCTACCTCTTGGAACTTTTATGAGTGTTTTATAACTATAGAAATAGATTCTCATATATATGAGTATCTCTAGGATGGTTTATTAGAACATATCAGGACCATTGCATTTCTGAGATATTATTTTTAACTGAGTGCTTGATGGAAAATTTCACATATCTCATAACCAAATGCTTCTAGTGGAGGTGATTTGCAGCTAAGCAGTTTCCTGATGACAAAAATTAGAATATTATCATGTCATCTATTAATAAAGTGCTATTTTTGCAATTTTTGACACATTGAAGTAGGCTCTCTGTGTGCATTATTCTGGTAATCACTCATGTGTTCAGTATTTATAATCAGAACATTCATCCTAAATGAGACCCTTCACAGAATCTTACTATTCATTTTTATTTAGTTTGTTTTCATATTAAGTATTATAAACCGAAACTACCATAACTGGAAAATGTTAGAGTGATAAATACAAAGATATTATCATGTTTTTCTCAGCTGAATGCACAGACATTTTAATGCTATTTTTCTGAATATAGAGGAATTTTCCTCACACTTCATACATAGATACATTTATTTTGTTGTTATTGGTGATGATAATGACTATTGGTAATACATATTTTAAATCCCCCACTAAAGTTTTATACTATATAGGAAGCATTTTTCTGGGTTATAAACAGATATTATTAAAGAAACTATGTATGGTAATTTCACTTTCTTTTTCCTTTCAGTGATTTTAACAAATTGTAACTATCAAGTTCTCGGTAATGAGACATTCATGTGCTGTTCCTGTTTTCTGTTGTTTGTCCCAGGGTCCATCTAGAAGATGAGATAATTAAATTGCTAAATTTGAAAATGCAGCATTACTTAAATACCAGGGATAAAAATGAACTAAAACCCTGGCATTGCAGTCACAAGTCCCAAGGTCAAGTACTACCTGCTCATAAATTAGGGTCTTGAGCAAATTTTTTTTTTAATTTCCATTTTCTTTCAGCAGTCAGTCAGTCAGCATATACTATGAATCTGATAGTTGCTAAACACATTTTTATGATGGATTTATAAGTTTTGTTTGAGTATTTTTTGTTTGATGACTTGCTTATTCTTGTGATTGTGTTCCAACAATCATTTAAGAACGTAGCTCAATGATATGGAATTTTCTGTTTAAAAATGTTGACTTCAATAAAGTCAATATAACATTAAAACTGGTCACACAGAGTTTGAGATTTCCACATATAGCTCACATAAAACCTGCAAAAAAAGCAAGTTCATTTCACTAAATCAATAAATCCCAAACACCCTTCTGTCGCAATACCTTTGAGTGATAGGCTACATTTTCATCAGTAAGAGTGGCACTTTGTAGTGTTGTTTCTGATGTAAGAAATGGTCAGATTTGCAATTCCTAATTGGTTGGATTAGTCTTCAAGACCTGCTTAACGCTAAGGTACAGAGAGACTTACGCAGTAGTCAACCTATGGCACATAATTCCTGGCCATGGAAAGATCTATTTTCATAATTAGAAATTTTTATTTATGAAATTATAACACTGAATTTGATGTTAAAATGACCATATTTCTACATAATCATGAGTACTGAAGAAATGGAAGAGAAATGAAATACTTTGTCTCTTAATTCCAAGCGATATCACTCTTTTTTCCAACTATAGAGATTTGATCATCTCAGACCATTTTTTTCTAAATCTTCAAGGAGCAAAATAGTTATACTAGTCATGTAAAATTTTACGGAGGCATCTAAGAACAGATATTTATAAAGAAGAGTGTTTGAGAGTACTGGATAGGAACCACTAGATATCTCTTTTCTTAAGTTTTTTGTTTTGTTTTTTTTTGCGGTACGTGGGCCTCTCACTGTTGTGGCCTTTCCCGCGCAGGCTCAGCGGCCATGGCTAACGGGCCCAGCCGCTCCGCGGCATGTGGGATCTTCCCGGACCGGGGTACGAACCCGTGTTCCCTGCCTCGGCAGGCGGACTCTCAACCACTGCGCCACCAGGGAAGCCCCTTGAGTATTTTTAATACCTCAAAAACTAACCGATAACTTATTTGGATAATAGATTACACATTTCTCTATGCTTTACAGTGAAAATGTGTGCCGAAAATAATCAGAAAACAGACTGTGAGATGCTAAAATGTAAATTTATTGGTAGGATCACATAATGTTTCCATCCAGATGTTTCCAGCATCTTCTCCATCTGATTGGAAGTGGTAATGCCCTTGATTCAACACAGTATTGCATAATCGGTTATTCAGTCTGTGTTGTTTGAATTAGGATGTTTTAAAAATATTGGATATGTTGTTTTTTAAAGTTAAAAGGGGAGCAGACATCGTCTAGTCCAATTCTAGGCCCAGAGAATGAGCTCAGTTCTTATTTCTTAATACAAGAGTTTATGAATAATTGGATACGTGAATTAATGAATGAGTATTTGAGGCTGTTTAGTGCCTTAAGTCTAAAGACCAAGGACTCTGGAATGAGCTCTCATGCATGACTATCCCTCAGGTTCTGAGTTCATAAAATGGAAAGTATCTGCTTAGTTTATTTTCCCAAAGAGGTAGGAGACCAGAATATTAATGGCAGGAATTCGTATGACAACACTTGGCAGGAGAGGGGAGCAAAGATTTTTGCAGGGGGCTGTTGTGCTTGAATCAAGGAAGGCAGCGACCTGTAGCAAAACTGAGTGAAAACTTGGGCATTTTGACAAAGTAAATGTCATTCTCCAGTGGCTAGGGGGAGAGCAAGCTTCTCTGTAGAGTCCAATGGATGATGTGACAGAAGGCCACAGGACAACTGCAGATCTTTTTGAGCAAATTAGTTCTCATAATACCCCAAGGAAAAACTCTTCAATATTAAAAAAAAAAAAAAAAAAAGGGTTGCGTGGTTACATGAAAAAACACCCTTTTGAGTCCAGACCGAAAAGATGAAGCTGTTGATATAAAAGCTCTGTGTAGCCAGGAAGGCATGGCTTGTAAAAGAAAATAGAAACTCATTTTCCACCTCTAAGATATTTTACAGTAAATGAATTAGTTTTAAAGTACAAAAAAAAAGTGTAGCTAAAAAAGAATATCATTTCTACCACATGGGGAAGAATTCTGACTGAATTCAAAGTGTTTAGCTGGCACTTACGCATGCATACAATGGAAGAGGCCCACGCATAGTAAAAACCATGATGTTCATTTCTCTGTTGTTTGTAGTGTAGCCATCAATGAAATTGGGAAAAAATGAATCAAAGGAAAAAGGAGCATGTTATTTTGTTCATTTAATTATTGATTGATTGATTCATTCATTTATTAGTGTTGCTTATGTGTAACTTATATATGTTTGAAATGAGGTTTTGTTGCTTTGATTTGTTCCTGTTTTTGTTTTGTCTTAGAGAAAAATTGTCAGAGATAAATGTTCTGAAATGTTTCTTCCTTATTTCCTTCCCCCTTCTTTCTTCCCTCTACCCCTTCCTCCCTTTTTTCCTTCTTCTCTTCCTTTCTAGAAACATCTTCTTGTTTACTTCTTCCTTATAGAAATATGTTTTTTACTACAAGCAAATAACATTAAAACCTTTGGGATTTTATTTTTATTTGGAACTTTTCCCCCCTTGGATTGCTTACTGTGATACTTCCTTAAACATGTAAACAAATAATTTATTTTCTTATTCTTATCCCTTCTCCATCTATAAGCAGTAATTTGCATCTTTGTGTGTGTGTGTGTGTGTGTGTACGTGTGTGTGTGGTGGCAAGTGAAAGTAGTCGTCACTGAATCCAAAGGGGCTTTGGTTTCTTAAATTCCATATCTATTCCTCAGTGATATCAATAGATCCTTGAATATTACGTTTTAAATCATGTTTGCACGTTTAATCATATTGTTTACGATAATTGTGGATTCGTATAGTTGGTTCTCAAAAATTAACAAACCTAACAAAACTATTTTTATTATTCTTACTTCCACATATTAAAATTTTTCAGGGACTTCCCTGGTGGTCCAGTGGTTAAGACTCCACACTCCCGATGCAGGGGGCCTGGGTTCCATCTCTGGTCGGGGAACTAGATCCCACATACCACAACTAAGACCTGGCACAGCCAAAAATAAATAAATAAATATTTTTTAAAATAAATAAAAATAAAATTTGTCAGCACCTATGGATTTTGTTTTTTGCATTTGCCACCCAAATCTACATATAATTTTATACTCTGAATTTAAAAATATTTTAGTAGATTTTTTTAGAGCAGATTCACATCAAAATTGAGCAGAAGCCACATTCAGCATATATAGCATTTTAAAATATAACCATATAATTAATTTTAATTTGGGATAATTTAGCAGACAGAGCAGTCTTTTTAAGTGCTTCTCAATTTTTATCTCTTTAATAATTCATTCAGAGAAACAATATTCCAAATGTTACCTTGTTTCAATTAAAAAAAAAATTACTGGAAAACCAAGCAAATAAGCTATACCATCAGAGATTTTAAAAGTAATTAAATTCTGTGTATACATAAGTGAGTCTGCTATACTCTTAAATAATACAGACTATTTGTACAACATATAAGTTTAAATATCAGATGAGAGCCAATGTGGAAATTGTAGTAAAGATAAAAGAGAACTAAACATATGATGCAGGATTAACTGTGGTCTACTGAAGAGAGAAAGGAACCTGGATCTCAATAAAAGATTTATATTTACTAAAAGATTCAATGTAGTTACTAAAATATTGATAATTAATTCGATCTTGCACACTTTTTCATGACTTTTCCTTCACATTTGCCTGCTTTCCTGAATCTCTGGGTCACTTTATATTTGCTCTATCTTTGTGTACATCCTGATTTTACCCACGTGGATTTTCATTAAGTGGCCTCCCAATTAACATAGAAATAGTACCGTCAAGCTTAAGAAAAAATAAATCCAAAGCCTTATTTTCAACCATGTAAGAAATGCTTCAGACTAGGAGGCTCTTTTATAACGAGTCAGTGACACAAAAACAGCTGCATAGTCATATAATTTCTTGAAGCATTATTTATAAATTTTGCAGTGATAATTCTAGTGGTAACTGAGAAAAAAAAGAGTACAGAACCGGCAATGAAAGTGACAGAGGTAACATCAGAAAAAATGGAATTGATAATCCTTAATAATTTCAGAAAAGAAAACTATTGAATTTATTTATTAGTATATATTTATTTATTAGTATATATTATAAAATTGAATGGGATCTTAAAGTATTTTACCGGAGGTTTGTTTTCTTCCCAAAAGAACATTGATTCAGAAGTCTGTTCAATTATCCAGACTTTATGTAAGATAAGAAATAACTTAAATTTTAATTATCAAAATATATGTTTTTCTTGACTTTTGATAATAAAAAAAATACTGACATTGATTTTCGTTGCCAATATGTTACAAAATTATCAAAACAAAGCTTAAACAACAAAGCCAGTCTCACGACAGGACTCAACACACCAATTAAGAAAAGACTAAACTAAAATTGATTCTTCTTGAACCTGCTCTGAGGTTCACTGAATGAATATTTTGGTGGAGTCAGGGAAAGAGAGAATTATGAGGCTCATGGAATTTTGGGTTAATGAATTCCTTTTACCATCCTGGGTTTGCACTTGGCATCATTATCCAAAATGATTCTGTTAATGTCAGGAGTTAAGGGGCGAGAGAAAAAGATCATGGATGGGTGATTTAATATGGGGTTATATGCTTACATTATTTGTCAGACTCTTAAGTAAGTAAATATAGAACATAGGCATGAATAATGTCTAATATCTTACTGTATCACTTTATTCTAAAGTATCAGATATGTTTATTTTTTCTCCTAATTATATGCTCAAGCTTGATAGATTATGATGTAGCTACTGTTTCAAATTTTCAAAGAAACAGTCCAGGCTAACTGCTTAAGCGCAAACCTAATTTGTGTGTAAAATTTTATCTTTTTCAGGGAGCCCTATAATCTACCTTGGACATTACACAACTACAGAGAGGATCGTTTAAGACAAGACAAGCATATCCAGGGATGAGATGGTAGAGAGAAGCAGATGATCAAGGACCATATCTTGGAAAGTACACATGGTTAAGAAACAGAGAAGGTAAAAGGAATGTAAGATAAATGAGTTAGAAAATTATATAGAAAAAGGAAAAAAATATAATTATTTATTCTAGTGAAGATAGAGGTAAAGAGCAGGAAAATCAGTGTACAATGCTCTTTAAGAATTGAAAGCGTTATCTAACAGAGGATGATGACTTGATATAGAAGAATAAAAAGGCTCTTAGCCCTCTGAGGGCATGATTGCTAGACCCACAGGATCAGGGCCTCAAAATAAGTTTCAGTGGTTATGTCACAAGGTGGAGTTTAAAAAGGTAGAAGGAAGTAAACAAATCTACAGTCTTTATGGCTAAAGGCTACCAGAAACAAGACTGAGTGCAAAAATGTGGAGAAATTTCAAACAGGTATAAATGATGGCCAACTCTATTTATTATTCTTTGTCTTTTTCCCTGTTATAAATACACATTGCAGACTCATCTTTACAGAAGATGAATTAATTGCACGACTGTTTCAGGTTTAAACATATCTGGGAAAATCAAAATTATCTGTAGAAAGCTTTTATAATTAATTGATATAGTATGAATTAAAAAGAAAGTCAACATTATTTTTTTTCTATTCCTTTGATGGAGAGAGGAAAAAAAATGGAAGAAGGCTTTGACAAAGAAATGCTTTTACTGTTCAAAGGGAACTTGTTTAGGAAACGGAACACATTAGCATCTGATGCTAGAGCTTTCCTTTCAAAGTGAAATTAAGCTGAGTAATAATAACCTCCTCCCTTCTGCCTTCTTTAAATAAATACATTCGAACATAAAACCTTGCATTGTGGTATGAAGCTTACAGCTTCTTTTACCTTTAATGAGACCAGGCAAACCACGGGTTAAGAATGATATGTTAATGAGAGAAGGGAGTAGAGGCAGCCCCAGGATGTAAAGAACTTTTATTCTTCATGATTGTGTGGAGAGTTTCCTTCACTTGTTAGCCTCCATGCATTTTTGTAACACATGAAAGACCATATGGACTTCCAATTGTAAAGGCACTTTGACTTGGGTGTTTATATTGCTTTGCCAAGAATTTACATTTCCTTAATGGTAGATTCAGCCTTCAGGGACTATTTCCTCTTTCCTCAGCCTACAAACCCAAAGGCATTCTTCGATCATCTCCTATCCCTTGGACCCCTGAGCTCCTCTGCACACCCCTCTTTCTTGTTCCCTAAAAACTCTTGTTTATCCCCCTAGATTAATTGAGAAATCGACCACTTAGATTTAAGTATTCTTCTCCAACCCATGTTCTGCTTTATTCCAATCTCTCAAACTAGACATCACATATTATAGTTATATAGAACTAATATTCATTTATATTTACCCATATAGTTAAATCACATTTTTAACCAGTGTTTTTATGCGTCAAATCTATACTCTAAAATCATTTTCCTCATTCCTGAAATGTGTCTTTCACAATCTACTTAGTGAAAGTATGTTGGTGATAAACACTTTTGAGTTTTAGATGTCAAAAATTGTAAAATTTCATTCTTGATTGGAATTTTGAATTTTAAGTTCTATTTTCTCTTAGAACATTACAATTACTATCTCACTGTTTTCTGGCTTTCTATCACTGTTGCTGTCACTTAGTCAACGGTCAGCCTAATGGCTCTTCGCATTTGTCTTTTCTCCCTGAATGTTTTAAATTTATTTTTTCTTCGAAGTCCCTTCACTTCAGTGTGAAATGTCTAGGTGTGGATTACCTTTTGCTTGTAATTTCTACGCTTCCTGGATCTGAAGTTTACTGTCTACTAGCTGGAAAACTTTCAGACACTATTTCTTTGAATAGTGCCTCTTAAAGTTTGTTTCCCTTTCTTTCCTTTTGGAAAATTAATTAAATGTATATTAAAATGTTTCTATTTTCTATATCGTTTTTAACATTTCTTTCATAGGTCCATGTCTTTTTCTCTCTCGACTGTATTCCGCTAGCTTTGAGGATATCTCTCCATCTATGTCTAATCCATTGAGTTGCAATTTTTCAATTGTGGTTTTCATTTCCAGGTATTCTTTTCATTATTTTTAAAACCTGTTGGTTTATTTCTTAAATGTTGCTCACGTTTTCATAATTGCCTTCCTAAAAGCATATTAAACATACTTATTCTATATTTTGTGAGTGATAACTCCAAAACCTGAAGTCTCTGTGTTATGTGTTTCAATGCTCATTCATGGTACCAAGCTGCCCTGGGTATTTTATGATCTGTCACCGTGAGTCCCAAATTCTTTGAGGCCTAGGTTGAAGTTTGTTTGTTTTTCTTTAAAGGTTTGCGTTTTCTTCTGAAAATGCCTGAGGATAATAACAATCTTAATCCACTATAAATTAAATACTTTTGGGCTTCCCTGGTGGCGCAGTGGTTGAGAGTCTGCCTGCCGATGCAGGCGACACGGGTTCGTGCCCCGGTTCGGGAAGATCCCACATGCCGCGGAGCGGCTGGACCCGTGAACCATGGCCGCTGAGCCTGCTTGTCCGGAGCCTGTGCTCTGCAACGGGAGAGGCCACAACAGTGAGAGGCCCGCGTACCTCAAAAAAAAAAAAAAAAATTAAATACTTTTCTTGAGGATTTTGGGGATATACAGGTGACATGAATATATACATCAAAACCACATGAGGTGTGATTTGTAACTATGAATTTTCAGGGAAAATTTTCCCCTTCTATCTAGAACTAAGGTTTAAAAGAGTCAGGAATATTTTTTGACTGTTTACTTAGTGGAATATTTGTACACTTTTTACCTTTAAATATGGGTATAGCTTATAGGATCTCAGTTTCATGCAACCAAATTCATTGTCTTTTTCCCTATAAATTCCATCACCATTTCCCCCTAGTTAGGAATCTTCACTGCCCTTGACCCCTGTTAATTCCCTCACTTTCCCACATCTGTTGATGGTGATATGGCTTGCATTTTAGTCCCTGGACGTAGGGTTCTATCTCAAGTTACCAAATGCAAACAAGCCCATAACACTGCTGATTTGCTTCTAGATGATCTGGTCCTGTGCGTATGCTTATTTTAAAAATCTGTATTATACACAAAAGGTTCTCAATACTTATTTTGAAATGAATAGACAAATGAATAGTGCAGTCCAATAAACAAAAATTTTCAAAGTCTACAACAAACAACAGTGGCTTGTTCATGATAAAATATAGGATTGTATCCTGTGCCAAATATAATATAAACTAATTATATGGTCATTGAAGGAATAAGTGCCCCATCATCATTTCTAAAACTTTTATTATTGTTATGGTATACTTGTCATTAGGATAAAACTTATGTTGCAATTATGCAACCATTACGCTATTAATTTATTCCCTCTCCCTCCTAGCTTTTGCTATCTCAAACCATAAAACCATCTGGGAATCTATTCTGGCACAAAACATACATTTGGGAAGAGCGTGCAATTTTATTTTTGCTCATAAGCCATATAAATTCTATTCAGAGCATCTTCTATAACATCTCTACAGTTAGATTTCAACCTAAAAATAAATTCTTAAATATTAAATAGATCTGGTTGTTACTGTTTCTTAATGAATTAGTAACCAAATCCCCCTTTTATGACCAAAGGCACTATAATATCCTTGGGTTTTTAGGGTCAGATTCAAATACACTGCAACATATTTTGTTTATATTGGCAGTGTACATTTTTTGATACAATTAAACCCTGGAGTCAGCCACCCTCTCTGCTCTCAGGTGGAGTGTCCCTCTCTGTATTCTTTGGATCCTAAGTGTTTGAAGAGCACCTTATCTCTGAGAACATGGGTTTCAGGAATACATTGCCTGGATCTCCCACCCGTTAGTTTTGCCCCATTATTATTCACCACCTGCAAAATGGGATGATAAACTTATCACATAAGGTAGTTGCCATTTTTAACTGAATCCATACACATAAGGTGCTTAGAAGTGTGTCTAGCACTGAAAAAATTCCTTGATATATGACTCATAGTAGCAGCAGGAGTAGTAATGTCTTAATTCGCATGGATTTTAATACAGTTAGAGGCTCAACGTTTCAAGTCTAAATAATTCCACAAGCTTCAGAATGTACAACTTTCCTCTGACTCTTCTACCGTTAGAAGAATGACACACCAACTTGATTTTACTTGTGAACTCTTTTTGTCTGCAGAACACCGATGTTATCCTTTGTCTATCATCTCAAATTCACGTTTTGTTATTAATCTATTGCTGCTCCGTAATGTGTGGCATAAAATGACACATCTTTAATATCTCACGGTTTCAAAGGGTCAGGGTTCTGGACACAGCGTAGCTGGGTCCCCTGCTCCAGAATCTCTCACAAGGTTGCAAACAAGGTGTTTTTTTGTACCTTATTGAAGTATAGTTGATTTACAATGGTGTGTTACTTTCAAGTGTATAGCAAAGTGATTCAGTTATATATAGATATAGATATACATTCTTTTTCAGATTCTTTTCCCTTATAGGTTGTTACAAGATATTGAGTATAGTTCCTTGTGCTATAGGTCCTTGTTGGTTATCTATTTTATATAAAGTAGTGTGTGTATTTTAATCCCAAACTCCTAATTTATCCCTCCCCCTTTTCCCTTTGGCAATGATAAGTTTGTTTTCTGTCTGTGAGTCATAAAAGGGGGATTTGCTTACTAATTCATTAAGAAACAGTAACAACCACTATTTCTTTTGTAAATAAGTTCATTTGTATCATATTTTAGATTCCACATAAAAGCCATATTACATGATATTTGTCTCTGTCTGACTTACTTCACTTAGTATGATCACCTCTAGGTCCATCCATGTTGCTGCAAATGACATTATTTTATTCTTTTTAATGGCTGAGTAATATTCCATTGTATATGTACCACATCTTCTTCGTCCATTCATCTGCTGATGGACAGTTCTGTTGCTTCCATGTCTTGGCTATTGTAAATAGTGCTGCAGTGAACATTGGGGTGCATGGATCCTTTCAGATTATGGTTTTCTCTGGATACATGCCCAGTAGTGTGATTGCAAGATCCTATGGTAGCTCTATTTTTAGTTTTTTGAAGGAACTTCCATACCGTTTTGACCAGGACTGGAGTCTGATTTGAAAGCCTGCCTGGAGAACTGTGTCTTCTCACTGTTCAACAACACATAGCATTTGTTTCAATTGGACATGCTTCATAGCCCTCTCAGAAATGAATTCCCACTTCAGTATCCCTTTATTCAGTAATCAATTCCCAAATACCTACTCTGTTCTTGTATGAGATGTTATGAAGTCATTCTGCCAGCTTGACTTGGAAAGCATCTTGCCACTTCTGGAACATGGCCCTACCCTCCAAGTCTTAGCCATTCCTCCACCCCTCACAGAACGTCTTGTCTGCATTCTCCAGACAACAGTACTTGTTCCTTCTTCTTACCTCTCATTTTACATTTAGAACCACACATTTTGGCAGTGAGATTTTCTCCGATTTGTTCATATTGGTCATACGGAAATAGGTATTAATGGAATAACAAATAACTTGAATGTAAAATCCATGCCTTATTTTTGACTTGCACAACCCCCAGCACAGATCTTGGAAATTTGGTACAAATAATAATAACTATTATTAGTAAATGATTATCTAATTGAATCATTTTTCAGCATGGAGATCTTGTTATTTAGTATTAGAAAAGTAATGCTGTGTTCTGGTAGGATCTTGGAAAACACCGATAGGATTTTTATTTTAAATTGTGGTCTCCTGAATGCACCTTTAGAACAAGTGCCTTTTTTATTCTTTATTCTGGAAGAGATACTACCAATTATAAATTATCACTGCAATTACAGATTCAAGGCTTGAGTTTACAAATAACACTGAGCAAAAATATTTCCTTCTAAAATATTTTAAGGACAGGTTTTATTTAGCATTGTGTATATGTTACAAAATGGTGTGATGAAGTTTTAGCAAATTTAACTAGTTTGGTTAGACAATAATACACATGGTCAGGAAGAGGAAACAAAATCTCTAGTTCCTCAGTGTGGCCAAAGCCCATTTTAACATACTGCACAGCGTATTTAAAGCTTCAGTCGACAGTCATACATAAGAAAGATTTAAGATACTATACCATGGAATGTTCACTTAGAAGAAGTGCCCACTGAGGTTCCAAGATTCTACAACAGAAACGCAGAAGACTTTATTCAGTGTAATGTTAGACACTTTATTTCTCCATTCACTCATGTTTTTCCTCCTAGAGTTTTATAATTTTTCCTTTGGATCTTCATGTTTATATGCCTCACTGTTTCCTTTAGTCTAATCGCAGGCAAGGTAGATCGCTGTCTGTAAACACAACCATATGGATGAAGATGATAAACAAGGTATTCTAACACATACACTGCTGTAGAGTCAACATAGTGAAGGTAAACTGCAAGTTCAAAACAGCAAAAAGAACCCTCTACAGGAGGATAATAGGTATAGCCCCAGCACCAAAAGTTTCTGGTTAGATAAACTTTCAGTGGTGTTCTGGTCCAAAAAGATGGAAAATTTCTTTTCCAATGGGGTCTTTAGAATCCCTGCCTCTACATTCATGATTTCCATGTGTCTCCCCAGGGCTGTCTCCCATGGCAGAACTGTGTGTACATCCGTCTTTCTTGGCTGCATCAACAAATTTCAACACTCCTTTGCTTGATACATCTCCTGCTTCTTCACTCATGTAGCCCTACCTTATATAGGGCTTAAGTCTTCTCCCTAAGGGTATGGGTTCTTCAGGGTTAGTCTGCCAAAAGCCATCTCAGGTTCTCTTGTATGACACAAGCATCGTCACCTGATGTCAAGAACCAATCAGTATCTTCTAGACAAAGCTCAGGAATGCACTGAGAAGCTTTCATTTTTTCCCGGTAGAATTGGTCCCTGCCTTCTTTGGTGTTTAATCCCACAGTAAGGAAGTCTTTATTTCCTTCCGAACTCATGAACAACACTTTAGTACAATGCCGGGCCCAAGTAGATTTGACATGTTTGGTTCTTTTCTTTAGATTTTTGAAGCCAGGTCATCATAACCCAGCAAAGATTTTTAACCCTCCAACAAGAGTTGTTCAGCTATGTCTGCGTTCTCACCTGCACGCCAGCTGGCATCTAAAGCCCATCTCTCTTTCTAGATGGTTGCGCCCCTTATCACGAAGCTCATTGTGAAGAATAGGCTGTGGGTCACCCCACTCTCCCGAAACAATATTAAATAGCTGAGAATATAAGGGAAAGCTGACTGCTGACCCACAGAGGAAGGAGAAGACATTTAGCCAAGACCTGGAGGCCATTCCCAAAGGCGTGTCTCCTAAAATCTGCAAAGGAAGTCAAGGGACCATGAAAATACACCGTGCTTATCCTTTATCCCATCTCTTCCGGATAGGGCCCCCTCCTGAAAAGCGGGTGCAGGAGACGGCCAGGAGGCTGGAAGCACTCGGTTCACCTGCTCCCTGGAAACTGACAGCACAGGGCGCTATCTTGCCCTCTGGGGGCGACATTGCCCTCCCAGTGTCACTCCTCCCGGCAACAGAGAAGGAGGTGGAGGTTGACTCAGGGATGCCTGGTCACTCGTGGCCTGTTTCAGCTTCAGCAGCAACTCTCCGAGGGCTTCTCCATCCACACGCTCGGATGGGCAGAGCTCCCTCCCCAGCATCCTCGCGGTGAGCTCCCCACCCCGTGCCCATCACGCCCAGCGAGACCACAGAGCAGCCACCCCGGCTAGGGACTCTAATGAGAAATCTCGACACCGATTCAGATAACGTGTTCCTTGGATGTATAGTGCATTTGGAACAGAGGATGAATACATACATCTCTTTTTTCGCTCCCTCTTGAAACTGCTCGAAAGCTACAGTGAAGAGATATTTTAAAATATATAAACAGAATTATTAAGGAAAAAAAATGTTAGAAGAGAAAAGAGCAACACCGTTTTCGAAGAGGTAAGGCAAATAGTGAAAAGTTTTCTTAATAGACCCAGGATGACAAAATACTGTTGGGGGTGGAGGTGGGGAGTGGCAGTGGCTTGAGAGCCAAAATGAGATAGAATGAACCATTTCCAGCAGGTTTTCGAATTTCCAAGACTACTAATATTAGCTGGTCACTCCACAGGGAAGATAGAGAAGGATGATTATGTAGAATGAGATCGAAAGGGGAGAAATAAAGCTAAAGTTGTGAAGGAAACATTCTGATGTCCTAAATCTCTTCTCCCACTGAACTCCCAGACACTTATCCTCCATGCAGGATATCAGAGGAATTTTTTTGCAAAAGAAGACGATGACTCTAAGAGAAGATTCCTAAGGATACTGATTGTCAGTTCCCCATCAAATGGCCTAGCTGAATCACCACTTGGAGGAGATGGTAGGGGACGTACACTTGGAACCTCTAACCAGCTTCCTACTTTGCCTCCTTACAAGGAGCAGAATCAATGGAGTCAACCAGAGCCTCTCAAACAAGAGGTCTGAAGTAAAGGGAAAACAAACAAAACAAAGAAAGAAAAAAGAAAGAGAGAGAGAGAGAGAGAGAAAGGAAGGAAGAAAGAGAGAAAGAAAGGAAAAGAAAGAGAAATGGAGAAAGAATTTAGAGGAAATAGGGACTCACCAGGGAGTAGAAAACTTCAAAAATACTAAAACACTACCCTGGATATCCTCAGACAGATGAGAAAATATATTGCAAGCTTGAAGTAAGAAAAATATACTAGAAAAAAAGAGCAGTCTGAAAGCTACACACACACACATTCATACATCACACACACACACACACACACTAAATATCTTGGGGAAATTAACTCAAGAGAGCAGAAGTAAAACTCAGTAGATGTTTTGGAAGATAAAGTTGAAAAAAAAAAATCTCCAGTAAGTAGGGCAGAAAGACAAAGATGGAAAACACGAGAAAAGATTAAAATAAAAATTATTCTAATTGAAGTTCTAGAAATTCACAAAGAGTAACAGAGAGAACAGACATGAGAGCACCATGAATTAGATAATTCATGGAAACTTGCTAAAGAGAAAGGGCATCAGTCTAGATTAGAATGGCTTTCTAAGTGCCCTGTGTACTGACTGGAGGGTACGTGCCTCGTAGGTCCTGGGAACAGTCAGCCAGTGTTCCCTGAGTGCCATGTGCAAGGAAGACCATGTTCAAAGTTGAACGCAGAGAGGAAAGAGTCAAATCTTTCAGTAATTGGTAGGCATCAGTGATGACTCAGGCTTTTACTGGGGTAGATGGGAAACGACTGCTGTGTGTTGAGTAGAGAAATGACATCATCTGTTAGTTTAACTTGATCAATCCGAGAACAACAGAAAAGAAGACAAAGACAGAGCAAACCTGTCCATTTGCAGCACTTGTGATAAGGTAGAGATGAGGGAAGGAAGGGGTTTTGACCTGGGTGGTAGCAGCGAAGGTGAAGAGAGTGGTGGGAACCTGTATTTAAATTTAATATTTAAATATAATTTGGAGGTAAAGCTAATAGAATTTGCTGCTAGATTGAATGCAAGGTAACCCTACGATAAAATTTTTACTAGTGGTACAAACAGAGTTGGTTTTTCTTTCCTTTCTTTTCTCTTTTTTTTGGGGGTAGGGGTGGGGGTGAGGGTGTTGTTTTCAACATGGTGAGCTCGAAATGTAGATTAGACATCCGGGAAGAAATGTTCAACAGGCGGTTGAATCTAACACTCTGGGATTCAGAGGAAGAACTCAGACAGTAGATATAAACGGGAAGCATGCGATGAGGTGACGTCATGAGGGGTTTGAGTGCGAATAGAAGACAGCCCTGGGCTTACCAGCATTTAGAGGTCGGAGAGAGGAGTCAAGTTCATGAAAGCAGACTGAGAAAAAAAAGGCTAGAACACCAGGTGTTTCCTGGAATCCAAGCGAAGAAAATGTTTCAGGGTGCAATTATGTCAAATGTTGATATTCAAGTCAGATGGAGAACAGGAATTAGTCTTCTTGTTAATGGCTTGCAAGCAGGGTGAGAATGCAGTCCTGATTGAGGAGGGTTCAAGAGAAAACGTGAAGAGTTCAGTTGAAGAGAGTGAGTCTATTCAGACAATACTTGGTGTAGATTTGCCTTAATGGGGGTTGGGGGGGAGGGAAGGGGGGAGGAGTAGAGAATTGCAGAAGAAATGTGGGAACGGATGCTAAATGTATTAAGAGAGGGATTTTTCTTTTTGAAAATGATAGAAAAAGTGTTTGATGATAATACTGATTCAGTAGAAATGCAGGGAAGGGAGAAGAGCTACAGCAAATGCCAAGTGTGGGCCAGAAGGATGTGTCAGCAGGAGGAAAGCAGGCAGTACTAGGAACCCAGATGGCACATCTGTCTTTACAGGAGACAAGGTGGAGGCATGGCAGACGTGGGGTCGATGTGTCATATCTGAGAGCTGGGGGAAGGTCTCTCTCCTGCTTGCATCAATTTTCTCAGGAAAATAGAAGCAAGGTGGGGAGAAGACGTTAGAAGCTTGGAGCAGGGGAACATTTGAAATGGTGGTTGCGTGGGCGTGGGAAAGTGAGTGGGCCAAGTCAACTTGACCTGAGTTTTGGGTAGAATGTAGAGTAATAGAGACACCAGCACTGAATACTGATCAGACCCAAAGTAGACTCTAAGCTCATCAGGAGACAACGTTGAAGAGGAAGGTCCATGTGTGTGAGAGAAGGCAAGGAGAGAAAACAGAGCTAAGTAGAAAAGAACCATAGCAGAAGGTTAATAGTTACTATCGCACATGCAATTTGTATAAAAAGAGGTGAATTCTCAATGAACCAGATTCAAGAGCTAAGTGGTTTCCTGTTAAAAGGACTGCATTTTATTTCTAGAGCTGGTGGAACTACTTAATTCTTTATATGCATGAATGGCTTTCATATAAATCACATTTGAAAATATTTAATATTTGAAATATTGAAGAAGGAATAGGAAAAGGGAGAAAAAAGTACATGCCCATTTGTGTGTGTGTATATATATATGTATAGATAAGCTATACATTTAGCTGCCTGAATAAATAACGCATGTATTTATTTGTTTACACTTCATGGCCTTCCTAATGCCAAAAAGGATCTGAGATATAAACAGATTTGCCATCTCTGTAATGAAGCATCGTCACAATTAATAGTGTGTAGCTGTGCATTGCAGGGAACAGTAGTTTCAGCTAGACTAACCCACTTAATTATTAAAACATGGCATTAAAACTAAGATTTTTTTCCTTGTGAAAGTCATCTGACAACTCATGAATCAAATAGAGCTGAAAAACAGCAGTGACAAATGCAGAGAACAGCGCAGTTTTCTCGTCTGTCATTTACGAAATCTTACATTTTGTCAACAAATTTCCCCTGATTAACATATCAAAGCCTTTGTTATTATCATCTTTTAACAAGAAGGTTATACACGTGAAGTTGTATGAATTAAACCCCACCTCCCAACCCCCATCAAACCATTGTTCATGTCCAAGAAAGTAAAATTTGAAAACCAGTACGTTTGTTGGAAAATGGTAATCGAATGTGCCATGATCTTTGGGAGAACAGAGGTCTGCACTTATAAATCAACCTTCAGCCCTGACTTTGACTTTGGTATCCTGGTCAGGTCCAGCCTTGGGGTGGACTCCCCAGTTCTCCAATGTTCCTACAGACATGGGTTCCTGGGACCATCACCTCATGCTTAGGACTGGGGAGAATGTCCAGCGTTTCTGCACATGCCTAGAACACGATGAAGAGTAGATTGCTAAATATTGTCATGGGCCACAACTGTTTTTACTTTGCAAGCATTCTGAGAGTACGAAAAAAGAGCTGATTTAATCTTCATAGCATTCACTGTGGTTTATTGTCTACCCGGAGCCTTAGTTATAATTTCAAACCAAGAACAAGGTCCTCGTGCACGTGACATCCAATGAGCCATGAAAGGAACGAAGTACATTCACTGCCCTGGAGAGATTCCAGCAGCTTCTCCACATGAGATCCGTATATAACAGATGGGACCAGGGTGACTGATTTAATTAGAATATTTTAATAGCCGGATGGTGAACACTGTACAGCTCTATCACTTAGGAGAAGGGCCATTAAATTCACCAAAGTAATTGTTTCATTGGGAGGATATGTCAAATAAAAAAATATCTACATGTAATATATATATTTAATTTGAAGGGAATTTCAGATGATTATGAAAATGAAGTCATTATATAACATATGATGGTTATCTAAATCTTTATGAGAAGTGAACCTTTAAAGCTGCTCAAATATTTATCTTGTCTTATTAATTGAAGTATCCTGCTGCTTTAAGGTCCTTTTGACCTCGTTACTGTTGTCCTACAGACTTTACCATGATACATGAGAAGGGGAAGTAGCCTTTTCAGTGTGTTCAGAAAAAAGACAGTTTTGAGACATAAAAGGCCGTTTACACAGTATACAGCATTTGTCTAAAGTTAGTGAACTCTCTAAAGGAAATAGTAACACAAAAACACAATTCTTAGAGGAAGATCGCATCCTGAACTATGCTCTGAATGAATTCTACAGAAGCAGAAAACAAATTGATCTCTTTTAATTACTGTTATTTAAACATAAAATTTTTGAAGGTTTTTATTGAAAAAATTACTATTAGTCTAAATTTATATTTACATCACTAAGGATTTGCACATTCAAAAAATTTTTATCTTCTAAACCTGGTGGATAATGTATTACATATTAACTCCCAGATAGTATCTATCATTCTATTTTGAACAAATCCTATATTTCATTTAATATAATATAGCAAGTCTTCCTGTGATAATGAGCGGTTGGTGTAACACAAGGCTTAGCACCATGGCGCTTAATGAAAATTGAATTAAAGTGATAATAGAACTGATGTCAGTTAGCCTTAGTAGAATCTATTGTTCAGTTTCTGTTCAAGCAGCAATGAGAAAAATGCCCCTTTTTATTTAAAAGGTCTCAGTCTTATGTATACCTGATAGAATTTTTAAAATTTGGTTTGCAAATCAAAATAATCAATTAGGTTTAAGGGGAAGTTAAAATGAGATATCTACTATGCCTATATGTTTGTCTATCTATGCATCTCTATATTTATGTAGCAAAGAAAAGTTTTCTTTTGATAAAAAGAGGAATAGCATATTTATTTGCATAGTAATAATGTTTCATACTTTATCTTCTTGAAATAATCTATTTAATTAATGCATTTATTTTTTAAATAACTGGTATTTCATTCATCACTCTTTTATTTAAGACATAATGGTAAATGCTTAGTATTAAATACCAGAGACAAGTGAGAATGAAACAGTTAAAGAGAAAACTCCTAGACACTTTGCCTGCAGTAGCCGGGAGAGATATTTGCTGCTAGGATCCAGAAAGTATGCTGTGGGGTGACTTGATCAGGATGTAAACCTGGCACTAGTTTTCTTCAGACCCCAAACTCAAGTGAGCTATAAAATCTCTCTTACTGCCCCAGCCCAAATCAGATTTCAGTCGAGGAAACGAAACTTAGGGAGCTATGACAGTGGTACATTTCTCAGTTAAAGAAGCAGGCAACTGTGCCATGAATTCATAGGAAGCCTATCGAAGGAGCATACATGCTCCTGTGTTATTGTATCACACAGACCAGTGCAGTAGCTAGTAGTAACAGGCTTAGCCAGCCTTATGTAAAAAACTGAAAAATAGGCTCATCTTTTTTGAAGTTTGAACATTAGCAGATAGTATAAATCGAGCCCTCTGCAGTTTGTATTGATATCAATCTTTATAAAGCTAACAATTTGGGATATGGACAGTGTACACACAAGAGAGTATGAGAAAATAAAAGAAAGCAGGGTGTGTTAAGGAGCGGATCGCATACTGGCTGGTCATGATACACTAAGAACTGCATCCATTTCCAAGTGAGAAGGACCAAAGATTAATCAGAATCGCTTTATATGTTACCTGTATTTTGATGTATAAATAATTCTGATTCTGTTAATCATTTAATAAACTGCATGTAGTTCTAATATCATGTTTTAGTCATTCCCAAGGAAAGCTTTTGTTGCTGTTTTAAGACCTCAGTCCTAGCTTGAAGAACCCTTTCCAGTTTTATCGAAGGGTGCAATTGACAACCGTAGTCTAACCTTCTGTTACCAAGAATGTTCAGAAAAGATAGGTGTCACCTATACAGCGTGCGACTTTCTTCACACCCATTCCTGCAGGGGTCCACTCTGCACCACACCCACACGACACCAAGGGATGGCTCTTCACTTTTCATTTCTTCCCCTCATCAGTGGCTTCCCTACCTCTGAAAATGTTTCCCCAGGTGTGCATGTAGCAGCCCAGAATCTGAACAAAAGCCCCATCTTTATTTTTCCCCTCATTACAAATGCAGAGATATAGAGAAAAATTTTATAAGGCGTGTCAAAGATAGGAAAACAATTGGATCATTTCTAAATTCCCTTCTTAAAACTGAATCTGTGCTAATGCAGTAATAGGCCACTAAAAAGAAACGTGTCTATGTTAAAATCGCTTTTCCATTTTCCCCTTTATAAAATATGGCGAATCGAATAGTTATTTATATTGCCAACAACTGAAACAGTGTCAGATTTTTGAGATCTTCTGGAAATGTTTGTTGAATTAGTGAAAGAATTAAGTCAACCAAATATTCTGTACCTTGTGAGAACGCTGCTAATATCCGGTTGATAATAAAGCCGAAGCTTCAGGCTACCATTATTGAGGAACAGATATTAGTTTCATCATGATATATCTTGTCTCTCCTTCTGCCTCTGATGGAACGGATGCATTGTATTCTGGCCTGTACTGTGTAGGAAATTAACTAGAACATATGAAAATTAAGCTTGCTAACATAGACTCAATAATACATTAAAGCAATCTGATAAAAATAAATGTCTGGGGAGCTAGTACCTAATATGTGCAGAGTTACTATGTGTAGTTAAAACTGTACTCTAGATGGGAGAAAAGACATATAATTTTGAAAAAGAAAAGTAAATTAAGAAGTGTCATTAGATGACAAAATAATATTCAAATGAGGAGATGTATTAAACGGATGCCATGGATCTGGAGAAATGAGAGGCTATAGTGGTCTGCAGTTGTGTTCAGAGGCTATAAAGAGGCAAGCACTTGAATGGATTATATTTGGCTACTAAATTATTTAGCTAATTATATATTTGCAGCATACTTTGTAATTGCCAGGTGATGTCTTATTGATTCTATGTCAAGACTGTAGAAGCTTAGGGGAGAGTTCAAGAAACAATTGATTGCCATTTCTGATAGAATTGGAAGTGGCTTCTAAATGAGCACTCCACATTCTTATCCTAGAAATTGTTATCTATTGCCCTGGTTACTGGATATTTACCCACCCTATTCAGAAATCACAATGTTAGCATGACATTGAGATTTTCGTTTCTAAGGGAGGAAAATATCTATTCAACACAGTTATGACATGATGAATGCTTGGCTCCAATAAGTGGACTTCTTCTTAGATTGAATATAGAGGTCAATGGATAGAACCTGATGCAAAGGGCCTCATCCTTTTGTTGGTTTCAGATTCTTACCATCCAACTCAGAAGCCTAAATGGGATCTTAATTTTGCCGAGGGAATCCCAAAAGCATCCAAACAGCTCACTTTTCTGGAAAAATATTTTTCACGATCCTGCGTTGTTGAAACAAAGCTATTGAAATGGCAGAACTATTTGCTGTAGTGGGCAGTGTGTAATCAACAGGGCTGTAAGTGGCCAGGTGGGGTATCAGGCAGGCCCTCGACCCAATACAGCAGGACAGGTGGACACCAATGGCCATTGCAGTGTCTCAACAGCTACCGTGGTAGTGAAAGAGCTTTTTCTTGGACACTTAATGTAGTTTAGTGGGAATAATAGTGGTGGTCATAATAATAACAGTAATAACTAATGTTTTCAGAGTGAATACTATGTGCTAGGTACTGTTCTTAGCATTTTATGTACATTTAATTTAATTTATTTTATTATTTCCACTAATCTTATGAAGTAGTATTAGTGGCTCTAATTTCAAGAAAACTGTGATACAGAGGAAGTAGTTAGTTTTCAAAGTCCCAGAATTAGAAAAGCCAAGGGTCTTGAGGTAGGCAGTGTGACGTCTGTTACACACACACGCACACACACACACACAAACATACATACGTCCTGCACATTATCAGAGTATCTCTCTTTTCATGTCTATTCTCCTTGTGCCGTTTTAAAATCTAGGTAATAGCGTTAACCAGAAAAGATCATATAGCAACTATTAAGAAATCATTGATATGCCAAAGCAAATGTGATGAGCAGTGCATTTTATTAAAACAAACTATCAGTATCATGTAGGAAGAGTTTTAAACATGAGATATTTAGTGATTTTTACAGTTTTTCTGATATTTCATAACATTTTAGTGTAAACGGTTAATAAAATACTGGAAAAAATACAAGTCCTCAACTATCTTCCGCAGGGTCTTTGTGAAGGTGGGAGATTAGAGTTCTGTGTGAGAATTGTACTTCTACACATGGTGATTCAATATGTATTTACTTGGTTCAATACTATGGCTCATATGGCAAGCAGAGGGAGGAAAAAGTGTAAAAATTGGATGTAAAAAAAACAGATAATTGACGTATTAGTTTCCTATAGTACTGAAAAAATTACAACAAATCAAGCGGGTTGAATCAACACATATTCAGTTTGTAGGTAGACACCCTAAAACCAAGGAGTCAGCTGAGTCATGTTCCCTCTGGAGACTCTAGGGGAGAACTGGCCTCCTTGCCTTTTCCAGCTTCTGTAGGCCACCTGTGTCCCTTGTCTCTTGGCCTCTCCTCCAACTTAAGCGGTAGCATAGCATCTTCAAATCTCAGTCTCTCTCTCTCTTCCCCCAACACCTCTGTTCCCTTTGTCACATGTCCATCTGTGACTCACCTTCCAGCCTCCCTCTTATAAAAGGACCTCTGTGATCACATTGAGGCCCTTGGATAATCCAGGATAATCTGTCTATCTCAAGATACACCTCTAATTTAATCACCTCTGCAACACCCCTCTTGCCATGTAAGGTAACATATTCACAGGTCCCAGGGATCAGTACTTGGATGTCTTGAGGGGTGGGAGACGTATCATTCTGTGTACCGCACGCAGGTAGATAACAGCAGGTTCAAATTAACCTAGACCTTAAATTCCCCTCACATCTACCCTCTCCCATCCGAGCACTCTGAGTTTTAGCTGTTAGCCTAGAATGTCTCTTGTTTGTGTCACACTCTTTCTCCCTATTGCCTTACCAGGGAAATAAGTTGGAATTTGGAGGAATTCTCTTGCTTGGGAGCCCACTGTAGATGTTTTCAAATAATAGTTTTAACGGGCAGGAACCTGCTTTAAAAAGCTGAAAGTGATGTGCTCTATCCTATTAGTCTGACAAGTCACCCTTATCGAATTGTTTTGTAGGTATGAGACAAGAGGCCCAACTGCTGTGCTCTGGAAGGGACCACAGGTGGCTTACAGATGTGCTGAGGTGAGGGTCACCACTGGGCGGGGCTGAGGCAGGGGTGAGGGTGCAATGATTATATACTGCAGCATTTCTGAAGTAAGCAACTTACAGAGATATTGGTAGTTTTACTTTTCTGTAACATGCAAACATTTTGTAGCCCAGTGTGCGTAGTACTTTCAATAACAAGCGTTCATTTGAAAGCAATCGTTGGGATTTCATATACATGGGACAGGCATTTCTGGTTCAAGTGTATTAGAGTCTGGGCATGAAGTCACCTTATTTAGTGCTTTCAATGTGTCTTATAGAAGTATTATGTTATCTTAGTTGATCCTCATAGCTCTATAATGAACCAGGTCTCAATTTTCTTTCTTTTTTCTTTTAAAGAATTTCTTTTTTCTGATGTGGCCCATTTTTAACGTCTTTATTGAATTTGCTACAATATTGCTTTTGTTTTATGTTTATGCTTTTGGTTTTTGGCATGTGGGATCTTAGCTCCCCGACCAAGGATCAAACCTGCACACCCTACGTTGGAGGGCGAAGTCTCAGCCACTCAGTCTTAACCTGAGTCCCAGGTCTCAACTCTCTTACATCACATTTTATTCAATAATATTACAGTAGGCATTTTAACTAATGTTTAACTTCTTCAAAACATTCTCTTTCCACTAAAGTCCACCGAAAGGATCATTTCGCTTAAGCCACTTATTTTACACAAGAGAAAACCGAGGAGCTGAATGTTTAAGTAACTTGCCCTTTCCTCTGTAATTGGCAGAGCTAAACCTACACAGAAAATTAACCAGAGAAGAAATTTCCCTTGGAGGACCAGTAGAAAAAGAATATATGATTAAACACAGATGGTATCTTGCTCTCCTGATATGTCTACACATTTTCTTCGCTTGTTTTTAACTCTAATCAAAAATGGAATCACCCTAAGCTTAATATGACACATTTTCCAAAATCCTTTTGAAGTCTCCTGCATACAGCATTTTATCTCTTGAGACTAAGCCACGCTATGGTTGCTGGCTTACTCCTGGTGAATACAGGTAGAACTTTTTGTTTTTTCTGTTCTTTTGTTTTGATTTTGGACTTTAGCTGGAACTTTATGGTAAGCAACCTTTCTTGACATTAATAAGAAGCCTGTAGCAATTCGTTCCATGGTAGCGTAAAGTTGTAGCCTAATCTTAACTCAGGTGTTCCTAAACTCGGCTGCCCTGAACCCTAAGGGATTTGTGGATAGACTTTTGGGGGTTCATGAACTTGGATGAGATGTTAACTTTGTCACCAACAGAAATCAAAAACTTTCATTTTACATTCAAGTTATTTGAATATATCAAAAAAACACTGTGTACACTCACCACTACTTTGAAATTATGGAAGTTATTAATATGTCAACTACATTTCAATAATTTGTTTTCCTTTGTTATCCTATTTGGTTATTTTACATGTATAAAAATCTTAGAAGTCTGTGAGCTTCACTGGGTTGTCAAAGGGCTCCATGGCTCAAAAAACTACTAAAATGAAATATTTGGAATTCTCCATGCATGTTTATTTCTTTCTAGACTTACTAAAAATGAACCCAAAGTGTGATCAGTGCCCTGAACTTGACCAAATATTCTTTCAAAGTTGGATAGGAAACAGAGATGTGAACTGCTATCTCTCGCTCTTCTTTTCTCTAAGAACTGAACTCAAGCAATCATTAATAATTCATTCATCACAAAATAGAGAAGGTGTGTATTAACTACTTGAATAGCTCATATTGAGTCTTTCCCTACATTTTTATGATAAGCCACTGAACTGAACTTCCATCGTATTGTCTACAAAGCAATAAATGCTACCGTATCTGCTCAGAATGTGTATACTTCCTCCAAAGGTCCAGGTTCTTTAGAGTTCTACATAGCTGATGGTTTTGTGCACCATCAGGTTAAATCTCCCACTTGTTTTTCTTTCACTGGTCGCACAACTCCAGTCTGAGAAACACTGATGCCACAGAAACCGAAACCCCAAATCCCACACTTTTGGTTACACAAATCTGAAGTTTTATGAATTTTAGTCAAGAAAGCGCCCCTGATAATATTTTATTATCTGATCGTGTAAGATACGTTGAGCTTCTTAGAACATGTGGCTGTGGATTCATCTCCCATTCAGGCCAGTTAACTCCATTCTGGAATGAGGCCACAGATGCATCTCAATCAAGGCCGTTTATCTTACAAAATGTACCACAAGTCTCAAAAAGTATTCATGAGAGGAGTCTGATTAGTTGGGTGTCGGCCACTTGTCACTGGCAGAAACTTAGAGCATGTCGTTATGAACAATACCTAATGATCTTAAGAGCCCTCTTTGAAAATTTGTATTAGAGAGGTCTTCAGACCTCTAGACAAGTCTAAAGGACAGAATGCATCATTGAAAATGGAAACAGAAACTATTAATTGTACAGTTAAAATCAGTTAAGAAAATCAATTTTATGTTACTTTTATTTTACTACAATTAATCCAAACTAAACTAAAAAAAGTGAAATCAGAAAGAGCTGTTAATTTCTGTTCAGAGTAACTCCATGAGGACATGAAGGTTTGGTTTCAATCTGCCAACTTTCACTCGTTTCCAGTTGAAATTTAAAACTTTGCAAAGGGATATGTGATAATATATATATCATCTGCTCAGAGCAATGTCCGTTTCTACAAGCATGTCTGAAGAAATATTTAGCCATCACTTGACATTTTATAAAGTTAATATTCAAGATAGGTAAAATGGGACTTGATTTCTCTTTGACTAAATTTAAAATAATCCAGAAGTGGCAGAGGAAATCTAAATCCTCCCGATTCAGTTATGTGATTTAAATGTTGGGTGTTTGAGGATGAAGCTTGGCCAATTCATGATTCTTCCCATGTCACAATTTCCTTTCATTCTTCCGTGGTTTCTCTAAGTTCCTGGGAAACTGTGCTAGTGTCATGGCATTCCAGGAAGAGGTGTCCGTTCCATTGCCAGCTTTTGTCTCTGACAGCACTTACTGAGATGTCATTTAATTTAGCCAAGTCTTGGGGCACCTGACATGGAATCTGGTCCTGATGCCGAAGAACCGTGCCACGGCTTCTGGGCGTGCGGCCTCGGCCTCGGACACTATGCTTAGTTCTCCTAAGAGCAGATGCTTCTACTCCACGGGCCCCCTTAGATCTACTCCTTGTTTCCCCTCCCCACCGTTGCAGTTATCTAGCCTTCATGACAAACCACATTTAGTGGCATAGCAACTATTTTATCATATTCTTGGATTCTGAGGAGAAGGAATCCAGAAAAGGCCCAGTGGGGACAGCTTGTTTCTACGCTGAGCTATTTTGGGCTTCATCTGGAACACATGATGTCTGGAGACATCTGAGTCATCTAAAGGCGTGTTTCCTTCACTCACATGTCTGAAGGGTGGCGCTAGCTGTTGGTTGCAACCTCAGCTGGGCCCTGTTGGCCCAAAACCTATGTGCAGCTTCTCTTGGCTGCTGGGCTTCCTCATAGCATGGATGGCTGGGTTCCAAGAAAAAAAGAAAATCCAACAGAAACAGGCACTGGAGTCACGTAATGTCACTTCTACTGTTTGTAAGCCCACCGGATTCAGGGAGAAACACAAAGCCACCTCTTGATGGTAGGACTGTCAAAGTCATGTAGTAAAGATAGCACACGGAATAAGAGTAATTGTTGCGGTTGTCTTCTGAGAATACCACCTGTCACACCCACCTTATGGGGAACTTTATTCCTTATCTGCACCAGGCCAAGATTATCAGAATTTTCTGAAGCTGCCTTCAAGCCCACAGCCTATATCTGGTTCAGCACCATGATATGTTCTACAAGGTCTGAACATTCATGGGCTACACTTGGGAATATAGAAGGCTTCTCCTCTACTCTCAGATTTCCCTTAAACTTAAATGGGGACTAGCTCTTTCCCCTGGACAGAGCAGAGGGGTGGGTGTGTTGGACTCCTTCTCAGGTTCCAACAGCCTCTAAAGACCAGTAACTTCTCTAGCGTTCCTCTACCTGCTTAACTATTGAGACCTTTATTCATCTGTTTGGGAAAATGACTAATGTATCTGCATATTGCCTTTCTTACTCTAATACTCCTTAGTTACCTTTTTTCTGTGTTGTAAATGTTTACTTTTTGGATCGTTGGAATCTTTAAGTCATTTTGCTTTCCTCCAAATCTACACTTAAATAAATCAAGAGTACCTGCAAGGCTTATCTAGCTTTGGATTTTTAAGACTTATTTTGGAAGTCGAAGCCAATTATTTGACTACTTCTTCATATTCTATTCTGTGTGTCTTCCCTTCCCAGGGCAATAACTCGGTATTATTATTATTATTATTATTATTATTTTTGCGGTACACGGGCCTCTCACTGTTGCGGCCTCTCCCGTTGCGGAGCACAGGCTCCGGACACGCAGGTTCAGTGGCCATGGCTCACGGGCCCAGCCGCTCCGCGGCATGTGGGATCTTCCCGGACCGGGGCACGAACCCGTGTTCCCTGCATCGGCAGGCGGACTCTCAACCACCGCACCACCAGGGAAGCCCAACTCGGTATTATTTTAATGATAGAGGTAACTCAGAGTAAAACAGAACTAAGAAAGGGAAAAAAATCAGCTGGATAGTATTTCAAAATACCATTCTGCTACATTTGCAAAGACCATAATCTAGATTGACAATTATATTTCCAATCCTATTTGGTAACGGGTAAGCTTCCTAATGTAATATTCATTATGAGTAAGTCATTCTAAAATATATTAATCTAATCCTGAGACATGTAAAATTTCCAATTATCCTTTATATTTTTAATTGTTTATTATGTAATAAACTAATCTCTAACTTGTATAAATATAGGCTGTGCCAGATTCCAAGGAAACCCAAAAATATTTCGTAAGGTTTGCTTTTTGCCTTAACTCAACTTTTTACACTCTAATTCGATGCAACTTCTATTTGTTTTGTTTTTTTGCGGTACGCGCGCCTCTCACTGTTGTGGCCTCTCCCGTTGCGGAGCACAGACTCCGGACGCGCAGGCTCAGCGGCCATGGCTCACGGGCCCAGCCGCTCCGCGGCAGGTGGGATCTTCCCGGACAGGGGCACGAACCCGCGTCCCCTGAATCGACAGGCGGACTCTCAACCACTGCGCCACCAGGGAAGCCCGCAACTTCTATTTGTTGTGTTACTATATGTTATGGCATTTTCTAACTATGTGAAAATGTAATGTTTAAATCCAACTAATAGATACAATGTATGCCTTGCCAATTGGATGTGTTTATACTAAAAAATAAATGTCAATTAGTTGTCAAGTTCTCATAGTAGAAAATGATGAGACTTATCCTGGCTTTGTTAATTGATTATTTTGCTCCTCTCTAAAATAACGGCATAAAAATGATTAGATGATGTGCGTGCATGAAGTTTCTGTAATAATTTTAAGTAGATAATTAAACACAGGGAAGACAGTTACAGATATGGACTTTGAGAGTGTTGTTTAGTATAATCAGAAACTGAGAAGTTTTTAGAAGATTTTTCTCTAAAGCAGAGGAGAAACATACTCAAAAATATTCTATTAAAGACTTCAGGTTTCTGGTTCCACATGTAAGGAGATTGAAATTCACTATTCCTTCCTAACAACATATAAAAAGATGAACAGATTGAAACATCAACAACTTTTTTTGAATCTATAAAAAAAAGAATGACACAGGACAAACCACTATCTCCAAGACTAGAGAGACAGGTGAATAAAGAGAGTCACAGCTTCTTGGAGCCTCAAAAGAGAGCCCATAATATAAGCTACGGACTTTGGATGGTGATGTTATGCAGTGTAAGTTCATTGCTTGTAACAAATGTACTGTTTGCTGGGGGATGTTGAGAATGGGCTGCTTTACATGTGTGGGGAGAACCTTCACCTCAGTTGTGCTGTGAATCTAAAACTGCTCTAAAATATGAAGTCTTAACACAGATTAAAAAAAAAACTACTCTACTGCGCTTCCCTGGTGGCGCAGTGGTTGAGAGTCCGCCTGCCGATGCAGGGGACACGGGTTCGTGCCCCGGTCCGGGAAGGTCCCACATGCCGCAGAGCGGCTGGGCCCGTGAGCCATGGCCGCTGAGCCTGCGCGTCTGGAGCCTGTGCTCTGCAATGGGAGAGGCTGCCACAGTGAGAGGCCCGCGTACCACACACACACACACACACACACACACAAACAAACCTACTCTACTGATCTAAAGTAAAAACAAACAAAAAAAACTATTGAAAAAGACAAGGAATTTCTGAAAATATTCTGCAATAAGAAAATGAAGTATTTCTTCAATTTGTAATTAAACTCTAAATAGTCACTGGGAGAACTCCCATATGCATGTGTACACGTGCAAATGTGCACACGCGTACACACACAGAGGGAAAGGATGAAAACAGAGAGGTTAAAATAAACATAAAAAACAAACAAACAGAAAACTAGATTAGTAATTGAAGGAAGGAAGAGACCACAGCCTTTACTTCATTTTTGAAAGTAGCCGTTGAAAATATAGTTTTCAGACTCTTGGGGTCCCCTAGATACATTCATTGTAATAGTCAAACTATTTTCATAATAATACTGAGATGTTATTTGTCTTTCTTATGGTGTTGACATATGCACTAACCTTGTAAACCAGTTTGGGTAAAACTGCTGGTTTCTTGGCACAAATCAAGGGAGTGGCCCCAAACCACAGGTAACCATGGATTTAGCCAGGACCTTGGTAAGGAAAAGAAAAAAAGAAAATTTATACAAGACTTTCCTAGGTGGACCATAAATATTGTTACTTTTATTAAATCTTAACTCTCCAGTAATGCTGTTTTAATTTACTGAGTGATGAAATGGAAGCATTTATAAAGCATTCCCACTGCATATCAAAGTACGGTGATTGCTCCCTAGCTTGTGTAATTGTCTGAATTGCAAGCCAAGCTAGTTCATTTTTTTTTCATGAAGCACCATTTTTATTTTACTTGAAAGACTGACAAAAAAGCTGTGTTTACTTAGAGCTAAGTATTTGGTGGACATTTCTTTGACGGTGAACAAAGACATTGAACCTGCCTCTTTAAGAAAAACATCTGATAGCATTTGTTGCCACTGATGAAATTTGAGCTTTCAAATGAAAATTAGAAATTTGGAAAACTTGTATTCACCATTGTAACACTGACACTACTTAATTCTTAAATGCTTTTCTAGTGGACTGGTGACAAAATTAATGTGACACTTAATATTATAAAATAAGATGTGTCAATATTTGAAAGATTAGCATAATTTGATAAAACAGTACTTTCCAAATGATCTGTGCACGCATGATGTCACATAATCGTGTATGATTAAAAGACCCATTTAGAATGCAAGACAGACCAATCAATTTGAATGTAAAAGGGCAAAAAAATGATGTTTTCTGATTTCAATTTATATTTTAAAATTACCACTTGTCAAATTTTGGTATAGTATTAAAGAAGAATATCCCCAATTATCTGAAAAAGGTAATTCATACCATCGCCCCTTTTACCAACTACACGTGTTTTTGAGAAGAATTTTGTCCATATGCTTTAGTCTAAACAATCTATGGCAAAACAAAGAATACAGAACCAGGTATAAAAATTAACCTATCTAAAGGCAGACATTACATAGATTTGCAAAAATATAAAACAATGTTCTTATTATTTTTTAGTTTTAGAAAATTTAGTGATTTTAGTAATTTTTTTCATAAAACAAGTAATTATTATTTCAAAAGACTTAATTCATAAATATTTAAAATTTTTCTCACACTCAATTAAAAATATTTTTTATTATATATGTTATATATTTCTTCCCAATTTGTTGCTTATATATATATACATTTCTTGTTGTTTCTTATCTTTTGCGCACGCCGCGCAGCATGTGGGATCTTACTTCCCAGATCAGGGATCAAACCCACACCCCCGGCATTGGCAGTGCAGAGTCTTAACCACTGGACCACCAGGGAAGTTCCTCACACTCACCTTTTAATACAGTAGTAACTATTGATGGATGTAAGTCACGTAAGCAAAAGCTCTTAGATCATCAAATCTATTTAACGGTATAAAACCATATTGAGACAAAAACATCTGCACACCACTGCTTCAAACAATTCTCTGTTGTATATTTGTAGGGAAGATTGTGGACATATCTGACCTGTATGTCACTGTTCCCTCCTGTATATTCTTTTCATCCTTATCTCTCATTACATTTTTTTCTTCTGACTTTTCCCCCGTTCCTCTCATTACTCCTTTCTAGTCTCTTCCAAATATTTTTAAATATTTGTGTTTCTTACAGTTTACTCCTAGGCATTTATTTTTCTTCCATAACTTCTCCCTGGGTGACTGTTGAGAAAGAGGCATCTGCCATGGATTGCACTGTGTGTTCTTACTAAGTATGTCAGGAGTGTAAAGCTACGACCACTCTTTCCCCAGGGAATTTCTTTGGGTTGTGTTTTCAGTGAGAGACTCTGAAGGATGAAGGAAATATTCCCCCAAACAATGGGCCAACTGACTTCTCTTTTGATAAAACCAGTAGATTGCTCAAGCTCAGTGTTGCTCTTCTCAATGCAACCTGCTGCTGTGTGTACCAACATCCATCATGGACTGCCTGTATCACCCCCTAGGATCTGAGTGACATGGAAAGCTGACAGAAACAGACAGGAACCTCTGGCTTTGCTGTTTGCCTCGTAATCAGGTGCCAGGTGTCTTCTGCCGGCACCTAAGAAATGGTGGCAGGCAAACTTGTTAACTTTCGAATAGAATAAAATCTTTGATCTTGCACAGTTCTTGAGTGTGACTTTTTCTCACCTGTGGGTCCCCCTAAAATTCAGAAAGAGCAATGACTTTAAAGTACGTGACTTTACCCTGGATTATGGTCCCAGCTCCAGATTGTCTACTAGAACAATATGAAAAAGACACAGTTCATGCCCTAATTGCTCAAAGTTTAATTTTGTAAGGTAATTCATTTCCTCAATGGGTATAAAATCCTTGAAGTAGGGATCATACCTTATAGATCTTCTGTATTCTTTGCAGCCCTAAATTTTATATTAGGTCATAGTTACACTTCAGTAAGGTCCTCATTTAAAGTTAGTTATCAGTGATATTTCCTTCTTTGATGCTCTAGTATCAGCTAAGAATTCCCAAGAAATAATTCAAAAGTAAATGACTTCCCCAGACCTCACACTTTGTTGCTATTTTTTCTTTCCTTCCATAATTTCCAGGAGTATAATTAATTTAGCCTGAGAGGTTTTGCACAAGTTGCAGCCCTAGCCCATGGCCTTTCAAACAGTGTACCTCTGAGAGTGTCTGGAAACGTCGCTGAGTAGGGAGCTATAGCCAAGCCTTTTGTTCAAATGTACCAAATACAACATGTTGGCTCCAAGAGGGCAGTGTCCATTCACGGCTGGTGGGACCATGGCCCAAAGCCAATCCTTGGTGTGGACACAGTACCTCTTAGAGAGGAAGAAAAAATATCCCTGATAATGACATTTTAGTTATGGTTTCAGAATCCGAATTACCAACAAATTTTTCCTTAGTAAGAAATAAAACAATGTAAGCTTTAATATCATAATTAAGGCTAGGGTAGTGTTTCAGGAGGGCTTCAACAGGACATTTGCACAGAGGAGAGGAAACTCCCAGAGGTGGCTACAAAAAACTAAAGGTTGTTTTGAATGATGACCAAGTATTATCAGTGAGGGGTTCTTCTAGGTCAACGAGGTCACGTGATTTCTTACTGTAAATTTTTGCAGAATCAAGTTTTAGGTCCTTCACAGCAGGATTCTTGTAGCCCTCATGATATTTACAGATTGTTTGAGAAGTTTCCATGAATATACATTCTGTTTTCTACCTCTGCCAACTGTGACTAGTGAATAACCATCTTCAGGATGAGGCATATTCTAGAAGTTAAAAACAACCCTTGATTTTGTTATGACACTGATAGACAGTCCTTTAAAATTGGCCACCAGATAAACAGATTCACCTATTATTCCAACTTCAAGCTTTGTTTGAAATAAAACAGAGAGAAAAGAACATATCATACATACATATATACCTAAAATACAAATACAGGCATACCTCAGAGATCTTGCATGTTCTGTTCCATACTACTGCAATAGTGAAAATATCACAATAAAGGAAGTCACATAAATTTTTGGTTTCCCAGTGCATATAAAAGTTATGTTTACACTACATTATAATCTATTAAATGTGCCAAAGCATATGGCACATTTACATACCTTTAATTTACATACCTTTAAAATAATTTACATACCTTTAATTTACAAAGTTTTTATTCCTAAAAATTGCTAACCATCATCTGAGCCTTTAGTGACTCATAATCTTTTTGCTGAGGGTAAGTCTTGTCTCAGTGTTGATGGCTGCTGACTGCACAGGGTGGTGTTTGTTGAAGATTGGGGTGGCTAAGGCCATTTCTTAAAATAAGACAACACAGAAGTTTGCCACATGGATTAAATCTTCCTTTCATGTACAATTCCTCTGTAGAATGCAATGCAGTTTGATAGCATTTTCCCACAGTGAAATGTCGTTCAAAATTTGAGTCAACCTTCTCAAAGCTTGCCTTTGCTGTATCAATCAAGTTTATGTAATATTCTAAATCCTCTGTTGTCATTTCAACAATCTTCCCAGCATCGTCAGTGGTAGATTCCATCTCCAGAAACCACTTTCTGTGTTCAAGCATAAGAAATGACTCCTGACCAGTGAAAGTTTGATCATGAGATTGCAGCAATTTAGTCACATCTTCAGGCTCCATTTCTAATTCTAGTTCTTTCTGTTTCCACCACATCTGCTGTTACTTCCTCCACTGAAGTCTTAAAAACTTCAAAGTCATCCATGAGGGCTGGGATCAACTTCTTCTAAACTCCTGTTAATATTGATATTTTTACCTCTTCCCATGAGTCATGAATGTTGTAAATGGTATCTAGAGTGGTGAATTCTTTCTAGAAGGTTTTCAATTTATTTTGCCCAGTTCCCTCAGGGGAATACTATCTATGGCAGCTATAGCCTTATGAAATGCATTTCTTAAGTAGTGAGACTTGAAAGTTGAAATTACTTCTTGACCCATGGGCTGCAGAATGGATGCTGTGTTAACAGGCATGAAAACAACATTAATCTCATTGTACATCTCCATCAGAGCTCTTGGGTGACAAGGTGTGTTGCCAAAGAGCACCGATATTTTGGAAGGAATTTTTTTTCTGAGCAGTAGTTCTCAACACTGGGCCTAAAATATGTTCGCAAACCATGTTGTAAATAGATGTGCTGTCGTCCAGGGTTTGTTATTCCGTTTATAGAGCACAGGCAGTGTAGATTTAGCATAATTCTTAAGGGCTCTTGGTTTTTTGGAATGGTAAATGAACATTGGCTTCAACTTTAAATCACCAGCTGCATTAGCCCCTAACAAAAGAGTCATCCTGTCCGTTGAAGCTTTGAAGCCAGGCATTGACTTCTCCTCTCTAGCTATGAAATTCCTAGCTGGTATCTTCTCCAATATAAGGCTGTTTCTTCTACACTGAAAATATGTTGTTTAATATAGCCATCTTCATTAATTATCTTAGCTAAGTGTTCTGGGTAACGTTGCATTTTCTACATCAGCACTCAGTCCTTTACCTTGCACTTTTATGTTATGGAAGGTGGCTTCTTTCCTTAAACCTCATGAACCAACTTCTGCTAGGTTTGAACTCTTCCCCTGCAGCTTTCTTACCTCTCTCAGGCTCAACAGATTAAAGGAGCTAGGGCTTTGCTCTGGATTAGGCTTTGATTTAAGGGAACGTTGTGGCTGATTTGATCTTCTATCCAGGCTACTAAAATGTTCTCCATATCAGTAAGAAGTCTGTTTTGCTTTCTTATCATTTGTGTGTTCACTGGAGTAACACTCTTAATTTCCTTCAAGAGCTCTTCCTTTGCATTCACAACTTGGCTGTTCGTTACAAGGGACCTAGTTTTCTTGGAAGCAAACAAGATGTCCTTCAGTAGGTCAATGGATAAATAAACTGTGGCACCTCCAGACAAGGGAATATTATTCAGGGTTATCAAGCCATGAAAAAACATGGAGGAACCTTAAATGCATATTACTGAGGGAAAGAAGCCAATCGGACAAGTCTACGAACTATACTACAAACTACAGTATGATATGTTTTTGAAGCAAATTTCATGAGTTCTAGATAGAGCGAATCATCATGAGCACTAGATAAGCCACAATATTATAAATAATGTGGCTGCACAAATAGCACATTTATACAGGTGCTTTCCCGTCTCTGCTGTATTGAATTCTCCAACTTGGCTTGACTCTAGAGAAATATAGTGCAGTGACGATCCACGTGGAACAGCTGTATATAAAGTATCAACAGAGATATAAAGTTTTAGGAAAGATGGACTCTTTCAGAACCCTTTGCACCTGTTGAAAATGGACCAGTTCTCCTTTGCCCCTCCCCACGGTGGATGCCTAGTGCCTGCTGCAAAGCTTCTTCCTACCCTCTGGGCCTCGTTGTCTTGCCAAGTGCGGAAGCTGACATTTTTCCTCTTGTTTGCATGAGCATTTAGAAAAGGTTCTTGAACGGGCACCTGAGGGAAAGGCAGCACAGCAGATCCAGTGAGAGAAAGAAGGGGAAAAAAAGCCACAAAGACAGAAAGAACACTCCCCCCAACCAAAACCACAAAGTTAACAAAAAAAATAATAAATGGAAAATTATAAGAGGGATGAAGCTTTTGGAAGCAATCGAAATAGCTTTGTCACATTGATTTAAGAGAATTATTTTAAGTAAAGGGTTTGCAATAGAACTGAGAGCTATACCTTGAAGAAAGCTGGAGTTTGGAAAGGTTATCGAATATCTCTCTTTATCCGGTTCTTAAAATAAAATAGACCAGCAGGCTAAAAAACTTTTGAAATAGGTACTGGATAATTTTCATTACAATCTATATTTACAAAGCACTGACAAATAATATAGGGCATGTGAATGGCCTTAATACGTATGCACATATAAAATAAACACGTAAGATACACATATAAACATATGCATTATTATATAAATAATACTTATACTATTACTATTAATTACGGTTTTAATGCAATGATTATATACATGTAGACACCATCTATGTATATAGACCCACATAATTTTTAATTGAACATTTGTGTTCCATTTGGTGTTAATTTTTATTTATAAAATTGCATTTTAAATTAAATGTGCTGCTGTTTTAGAAATACTTAAAATGTACTATTTTTGTAATACAGGTAACTGATATTAGAGGACTGAACTTGAAATTTTTGAATTACTATTATACAGTGTGTTTTCAACAATACATTAGAAGGTTAGAAAATCCCATGATATTTTGATGACCTGGAGTTGTGCTCTAGTGGAAGTGCTGGCTTCAGGTGGATCTTTGCCCTCTTTTCTCCCAGATAAATTATCAGACCTATATCACCATCTTGCAAATTACTCCTCTAAGTAAAGAAATTCTTTTCAAAGAGATCTTATTAAAAGACACATTTCTCCTCTGCTTAGGATGACCGCGTGAGCTCAGTCTACAATAAATAGTTTCAGTTTACAAGTATTTGTTTCTTGTATTCCGGAGAAGGCAGGGCTGTGCCAGCTCATTGTCAATTTGGTTCTTTGTGATGCCGTTGCGTGACAGGGCAGAAATCCACTAGCTTGATTCAAGAGAGTGGAATCATTCCAAGTGGGGATACTAACAGCAGGAGAAAGAAACGGATACAGAGTCAGTTTTAAAAACTGATGAAAGGAAAACACGTGAATGGAGAAGAAAACTGAGCTGCTATAATAAAAAGAAGTAGAAATAGTAGCTCGTATTAGATCATCTAGGAAGAAGGACAGTGACTTCAGTTGCCTGGAGCCGGCTGTGATCTTTCGTCAGTCTTGATAGCGATCTGCCCCAATTAGGGACAGGGCACAAGGCCATCGTCTTTTTTTTTTTTACATCTTTATTGGAGTATAATTGCTTTACAATGGTGTGTTAGTTTCTGCTTTATAACGAAGTGAATCAGTTATACATATACATATGTTCCCATATCTCTTCCCTCTTGCGTCTCCCTCCCTCCCATCCTCCCTATCCCACCCCTGAGGATATGGGGAGGGGGAAGGGGAAGCTGTGACAAAGCGGGAGAGAGGCATGGACATATATACACTACCAAACGTAAGGTAGATAGCTAGTGGGAAGCAGCCACATAGCACAGGGAGATCAGATCGGTCATCGTCTTTTAGGAAGAGCACTCAGTGCCAGATGAAAGACATTGCCAGTGGGGAGAGAGTCCAAACAGGGTGTGTCCCCTGCAATGGTTATGCCTCGCTCTGGGTCTGATAAACAATTTAGCAAAGAAACATCACTGCCTTGTGGTAATAACACAGAGGATGCCACAATGAGAAGTTATTTCAGTTAGATTGAAGGCTGAATGCTACATACTTAACTACAGTCAGCCTCTGTCTTCTCATTTCCTAAATGGGCACATTACAGTTACATCTGCAGTATTAGAAGAGCATATAACTCTCACCTATTTTTAATGTTATTTTTTTTTACTGCTATTGATAGAAACATCCCCATACTGCCGCCTTCTGAGCTGGGCATGTGACCTCACTGCATAAGGAGTGCTTTGAAGGGAACTATAGAAAGATATTGATTTCAGGAATCAACATCTGTATCTTTGAGAAGTGGCAGCAGATATAATCAGAGGTGGATGAATTGAAGCTTCTGCATTAGGAGGACCCAGATGCTTTATCTTACTACTTCTTTATGTTGACTTATTTGATAAGCAGAGAGAAGGATCTTAAGGAGAGGAAAATAGCTCAGATAAATTTTAATATGGTAAAGAGGAAATATGTGGAAATAAGGAAGGTATGAAATACAGGATCAGGTGAAGTGAGCCAGGACAGGCTTCGGACAGTGGGAGGGAGGGCATTGGCTGATCTGGTTTAGGGAACAGTGTTTATTTCAAAGCACTTGTGGGATATTTGAAGGAAGGCAGTCTTAAAAATGCCAAATGCATACTTCATGATATTTCAAAGGCTGGCAGTTGAAGCAGATGTAAGAAACATCTGTTTAAAGTTTACAAATAGCTTTAATTCAAGGATACAATGGGCTGATACAATGTATTTGAGTCTGGAATGCTAGCATCCGTGGGCAGCATGAATCAGAACCAGCCTCAGTTCTGTGCATTTCTGAGAATGCATCAAAGGCAGTTTAAGATTTTCTGCAGTTTAAAAATATTGTTCTAAATGTGATGTGGTATCCTAGATTGGATCCTGAAACAAACAAAATACATTAGTGGAAAAACTGGTGAATTCTGAATAAAATCTAGAGTTTAGTTAATGGCATTGCTCTAATAGTGCCTCTGAGGTTCTATACTAATTAGTACAGTAGCATTATGTCAATATTAATTTCTTAGTTTGGACCAACGCGTCATGACTTTCTACAGTGTTAACCTTAGGAAAAATGGGCTTAAGTGTATGTGAGACCTCTCTGTGCTATGTTTGCAACTTTTTGTATATCTACAGTTACTCCACAACATGTGCAGTTTTAACAGCTGGCATTTTTGAAGTCTCTGAAAAACTGAATAAAAACATAAACCATTGTTTTTCGATGTGCCAGAGAGGTACATTTCAATCTTTATTTTTTTACTAGTTTTTTCTTGTTGTTCTGTATTTTAAGCTACTGAGTATTGAATAATGAAATAGCACAAGAGAAGAATCCCCAGATTTATGTGAATGTCTGCTTCTGGGTCATGTCCACCTTTGGATCTTTTGTGTCAATGGTAAGGAATCTTACACAGAATTTTTAAATTCACTTTTCATTAAATCTATCTGAACCTAATTTTTCCCCCCAAAATATTTTATGGTGAAAAGTTATAACTTATACATGCAAAGAAAACTTAAACTTTTGAGAGATTTTACTTTAGTTAGAAAAATGTAGCCTAAGGGAACCAGCTTATAAGAATGCTGATGAAACTGAACACTCAACACCAGAAAATAAGTGGATTCTTCTAAGCAGTGAAAAAAGTCTGCCCTTTAAATTCTATCACATTGTCCCAAGTTAAGTTATTCTTGTGGATCCTGGCGTTATTTTTCTTGCAAGATATCTTGTCCAGCTTGACATCAAGAACAATTTTGAAAGTGTTAAAGCTGTAGTTTTGGAAGTATGATATGTATTCTAATCTCTAATTTTTTAACGAGGCTTTGCAAATCTATTCTCAGTTTTCTTTAATGGTGCTTGTATCTTGGTTTATCTTCATTGGTAGATTGTAATATAATCATTACAACCATAAACCATTTTGCAGTTTAGTGATTTCACATCAAAATGCCTTATTTAATTCTTACAGCAGCAAAATTTTATAACCCCCGTACAATACATTAGACATTAGGTGACATTAAATGAGAATCAGCTAACTCAAGGTTCTAACTAACTCATATTATGATTTCAAACCTAGTGATTTAGTTTCTGTTTCACTATTTATGAGAGCTAACATTTTGATTTGGTGATATATTTGATATTATTTTATTTTGTTTGTTGGAAGGGTGGGGAGTTTTTCAGTTTGGCATACAAGTGTTGTATTTTGATGTAGTCTCTTAATTTGCTAAACTATTTCAGGTTAAAATTGGACATAAGTATATTTAAAAGAGGTCTTTTGAGAGAGGGTGGGATTTTCCCTGAATTTTGTAATTTGCCTCACAAGAAGATATAGTAGCTCTAGTAGAAAAATACACGCACACACTCACACACATACACACATACACATACATACACATTTTACTTGCTGCTTTTTGGCTGTAGCTGTTCTATTTTTCAAAACATACTTTCATTTTGGTGGGTTTGCTATGGAAATTCATACAACTTTGAACAAAATAATTAAATCATATGTGAGAAATTAATGCCAAAAGTAGCGTTCATAATGCTTTATTCATGTTTGGGGCTGTATGATATTTTAAAGAAATAATGATTAAAATACTACCCCCAAATACCCTCCATGTTTCAAAAGGTTCCAGGTGTTTGGGGGTTCGGTGACAAATTAGTGTGTGGCCTTCACATTTGTCCAGAATAAAAGGAGAGAAATAATATTAATTTGAGTTTATAACTTAACTTGTATAAATGTTAACTCTTTTGAGAAAAATATAGAAATAAGTTTTATATTTTTGATAACTTCATTATGAAGTCATACACAATGAACTTGCACAATTTTCTTTTTTTCTTCCTTTTTCTTTATGGCTGTCCCCCACAGCCATGGCCTTTTCTCTGACATTCTCTTAATAAGGCTGAGAAACCGCCACATTTTTTCCGGTACATTTTTTTTTTTTAACAACTTCTTTCTACACACAACTGAGGAGTTTAATTTGGTTTCTTTGCTTGCTTTCTCCTCTGATCGATAGATTTATTGACTGATTTTTGTGGTAATATCACTTACCATGAGTTCTACCCTCTTTAACAAAATTTTACGTGTACAATACCACATCGTTACCTATAGGCGCAGTGCTATGCAGCAGATCTTTAGAACTTAATCACCTCGCATCGCTGAAACTTTATAGCCCTCGGACAGCTCTTCATCTGTCCTTCCCATGAGCCCCTGGCCACAGCCGTTCTACTCTGTGTTTATGACTGTTTTCGATTCTTCATGTAAATGGAATCAGGCAGTAATTATCCTTCTGCAGCAAAGTGGGTGGATATTGAGAATATCATCCCCTGGTTTCTCTTTAACGATGCTCGTAGGGTAGATATTATTACTTTGCTGTACCCATAAGTAACAGCACTGCGATGGGGTTGTTTCCTCCGTGTCCACACACAGAGTGAAGGACCTTCTACTTTTCCCTCCATGAACAAGATTTCATCAGCCCTGCTGTACTAGTTTTCTATTTCTGCTGCCACAAATAACCACAAACTAGTGGTTTAACACAACAGAAATGTATTTTCTTACTATTCCAGGGTAAGAAGTCTAAAATGAGTTGTCAGGGATGCTTTCGGAAGGCTCTAGAGGGAAAAGCATCTCCTTTTCTTCTCCAGCTTCTAGAGGCAGCCCTCATCCCTTAGCTCATGGTCCTGCATCATTCTGGCCTCTACTTCCATCATTACATCTCCTTCTCTGACTTCTCCTTTCCCTCTTATAGGGACTCTTGTGATTACATTGGTCCCATCCAGAAAATCCAGGGAAATTCCCCTATTACAGTATCCTTAACTTAATCCCATATGCAAAATCTCTTTTGTCATATAATGTCACATATTCACAGGTTCTGGGATTAGAAGGTGAGCACCTTTGGGAGACCACTATTCTACCTACCACACTGGTCCATAGGAAGAAGTCCAGATTTGATAAAATAATACCCAAGACCCTTTTATCATCAAACTCTAATCTACGTTATCCATCTCTATCATCCCCAAATTCGTTACCGGCGTTTTAGAACAAAGCCATGCCAAATTGCAGTTCTCTGAAGCCATCTTCGCCTTTTAGAGTTTTGTAATTCCTTTGCTTCCTTCTGCCTGCAATGCATTTTCAGTCCTTTTCTACCAGACTAACTCCTACTCATCCGTGTTTATCTTAATTACAAACCACTTTAAACATATGGAAAGAAACGGAAAATAACAGAACAGACCCCTGTACTCCAACTCCCAAGATTAACCAGATGTGAACATTGCGCTGTATTTGCTTTTAGTTTCTCTTTTCATTTTTTAGAGAAATGAAACATTACAGACCCTACTAGAGCGCCATCATCTTCTATCTCTGCCAGCATGCCCAGATGAGTACCTAAGTTGATATTTATTCTTTATAAACTGTATATATCATAGCTTTTATCTCTACTAGTATAAAATAGAGATTAAGATACAGATTCATTTACAATTTGATTTTTTCACTCAACATTGTGCTGTTTTTAGATCCTATGCATATTGACACGTATCATTTTTTAATTTAACTCCTCTGGAATCTTCTAGATCATTAAAAAAATTCATTTACCCAAAATCTATTTAGAATTAGTTAAGGAATTTCTACGTTTTTGGTTATTATAAGGGATGCTGCAATAAACAACAATGTGAAACTCTCCCCTTGCTGACAGGCAGTTTCCCTAGCAGAGACACCTGTAAGTAGAATGTTTTATGCTACTTAATACCGTCAAACTGTTTTCCAATGTGGTTGGGCTAATTCATACTCCTGTATTCTCTCACAATTTGGTATTATTTGAGTATTTGAAAGAAATCATCTGATTACTATGGAAAACTATGGCTTTGATATTTGTTTATCATATTTGTCTCCCAGTGAGTTTAAAAATATTTTCATATGTCAAGTTACCATTCAGTTTCCTTGGTCTATAAATTGAAATCAATGTGGGTGGGTTTTTTTTTTTTGGTTTTATGTTGTTTGTGCATAGCCAAATTGAGCTGAAAATACAGACTTCCCGCATGCCCCCTGGACCGACACTCATAGACTTCAGCACTGTCAACATCCTCCGCCAAAGTAGTCCATTTGTTACAAAGGATGAGCCTATATTGACTTATCATTGTCACCCGAAGTCCTTAGTTTATGTTAGGACTCACTCTTGGAGTTGTACATTCTATGGGTATTGACTAATGTTTAGGGACATGTCTCCACCGTTGCAGTATCATACAGAAAATGTCACTACCCTAAAAATCCTCTGTGCTTTACCTATTCATCCCTCTTTCTCCAGACCTCCTGGAAACCGCTGATCTGTCCACACAGTTTTGTCTTTTCCAAACGTCTATATATTTGGAATCATAAAGCATATAGCCTTTTCAGATTGGCTTCTCTCACTTAGTAATATGCATTTAAGTTTTCTTCATGGCTTGATAGCTCAATTCCTTTTAGTGCTTGATAGAATTTCATTGTCTGGATGGACCAGTTTATCTATTCACCTACTGAAGGACATTTTGGCTGCTTCCAAACTTGGCAATAATGGAAAAACAGCTGCTGTAAACATCCATGCACAGGTTTTTTTATGGACATAAATCTTCCAATCATTTGAAGTGATGTCGTTGGATGGTAAGAGTATGTTTAGTTTTGTAAGAGCCTGCCAAACTGTCTTCCAAAGCGGCTGTACCATTTTGCATTCCCGGCAATGCATGAAAGTTCCTGTTCTATATTCTTGCCAGGATTTGGTGTTGTCAGTGTTTTAGATTTTGGCTGCTCTAATAGTTGTATAGTGGTCTCTCATTGTTTTCATTTGCAATTCCCTAATGACGTATGATGCTGAGTAACTTTTTGACTTATTCTTTTTCATTCACTTTCAGAATTCTCTGTGCTATTCTTGGCCCTTTACTTGAACTTTTTAATGTGCCATATTGAATTTTCTAATTAGCCTTTAATTTTTCATTTCTACAAATTCCGCTTCTTTTTCGTATATGCCTATTCATTTCTTCCATAGCATCTCTTCCGTTCTTATACATGTGATTCTTTCTTTTACATTTTCAATTATTTTCAATATCTATATTTTATAATTTTTTCAGATTGTCTGTTATTTAAGAATGTGGATTCACATTCTTGTCGTAGTTGTACCTGTTAAATATTTCTCAAATTCAACATAGATCAAGATAGATCATAAATATTTCTCAGATTCAACCTATTTCCTCTACGGGAGTGGCTTTGTGAATTTCTAGCTTGCATTTCTTATTTGGGAGTTTTTGAACCACACAAGTAATATAACTTTAAACTCCAAAACAAAAAGGTGATAGTAACCCAAATTTTAAATTTATCATAGAAGATTTTTTTCCCCACCTGGGTTTCAATCGGTACCAATTAGTCTTTTGATTTTCTTCCTTGTGAGGTTATTTTTTTCTGGCCTATTATTTCTAGAAAGGTGTAACATTTAAGGACCAGTATTTGTTTGGAGATTTCTGCAACTCACCATCTCATGTAACTTCAAGGTCTTAATGTCTGTTCATTTATTCCTGTTAAAACCCAAGCCCTTTGTTGCTGAGACTTACCCACATCACTAACTACAGCCACACACACATGCGCTCACACACACACACACACACATCTAGGACAACCACGTGCAATGTTTTCCAGCTAAGATACTTTTGCTTTTGTGGCACTTTGGATTTCCTTTATTCCTTCGGTATGTTTTTTTATTCTCCACGAGTATCTCTTGTTAGACATACAACTATTTCAGTTTATGTATATTATCACATTACCAGAATAAAGAGAGATCTCATTTATAGTTTATGATTTATTTCACATATTTCATTTTTGAATCCATATTTATTTTAAACATCAGGGTATGACCAACTGTCAGAATTCCCTACTTGGATAGGCATCGTATTGGATTATGAAACTGGTAGTTTGAACAATTTAAGGCACTGTTTTACCAAAGCATTCACGTGACATGATCAGGAGTCTATCTTTCCCTTTGTCCTTTTGTCTCTTCTCTCTGAGTTGGTGTCTTAGTATGGTTTTTCCCTATTTGGTGTCAGATTTTCACAAGTGACACTATACACCCATTTTCTTTATAAATAATGATCACAGATATGAACAATTAAAACAAAATCACATCGTTCTGCATGCTCTTGGCTAATGTTCTAGGTCAGGTTCTGACGACTTTTGGATGAGATGAAGTTGTTGAAGATTGACCAGGCTTGGATTATGTGCCCACCCTGGGTTGGGGTGTGGGAGATGTGGTCGACCTCACCTGAACTAAATGAGGTAAGGACTGAACATCCCACACGAAAGACATATTTGTTACAAGAAGAGAAAAGGAAGTGGTTACATTTTTGGACTGGGAAAAACCACTGTAACAGTTCTCTAGAGCTCCTCTGATTCTGTAGACAGACTTTATAATGGAATGATTCCCTGAGCTCCCACAGCACTTCACCAGACTGAAGACTGTAGTACTGGTAACACTGCTTTATTAAATTGTCTATTTGGATGTCACTTTTACTCTTCTGTAAGCCCTTTAAGATCAGAAGGCGTTTTCTTTTATACTTGAAATCTAGGCTCATAGCCCTTTGTAATTGCATCAAAAATGGTTATAGAAGAAAGAAAAGAAAGGAAAAGGACAGGAAGAAATAGGGAGAAAAGAAACCTATGCCAAAAAAAAAAGGTTAAATAAATTTCCAGCATTGCCACAAATTCATGATAGAGGTGGAAGTAGAACCCAATTTCTATAAACACAGTCAACTGAACATTTTTGTTACGTGTGTATCCCTGAGTGACATCATAGGACGATGTATAATGCTGGTGAAGAAAAAAACAAAGAATCTAATAAAACTGAAAAATGAAAAAAAAGAATTTACTGTCTCTTTTATTTAAATAGTTCATGGAGAGTATTCGTTTTACTTTTCTTTTCAGAACTTCCAGTTATATCATTTGGATGTAAGCTCCAGCTTTGCAGTCTTCTATTTTTGCCTTTGTATGGTTCAAGGCCATCTTCAGGTTCTCCTCCTCAAAGGAGCCACGTGGGTGTGCAAATCCCTATCTCAGGTGCTCCCATCATAATGTCCAGGATAAGAGTGAGCATCTCCTTCAGGAGCTGCGACCGTGACTGCAGCTGTCCTACACATACATTCTCCTGCGCAAACGATGAATTTTATGAATGACTTCTTCAATTAGGGCCATTCTGAGAAGTCTTTGGGTTAACCCCTCAAAGGACATATAGCTAAAATTATGAAGGTTTGGTCTTGACAGGGAAATCTTGGAGGGCTCTTAACCAGGAGGTGAGCAAAGGAAGGTTGAACAGTAAAAACCAGCACCATCAAGCATCATTTTCTCCCTCAGAATAGATTATAATCCCTGTAAGGATGGTGACAATGGCTTAATCATTTCATGCCCAGTAGTGATTTGTATTTGCCACTGAAGAATTGTTTGCTTCTAGTGCTGTTAATTTTCTCATGACAAGTCAGAATTACTTTCTTTGTTAGCCTTTTCCTTCTGAAAGTATATTCTCCTCCCAAACTTCGTAAGACCACCCACATTGTATTGGAATCCCACATGATGAAGCTCTAATGTTTTAGTTGCCGGATCTAGTTCCATATTTACTTTGTATAGGAGAATAATACCCAATTAACTAATATTAAAGTGATTACTAAAACTTGATTCATATATTGTGTTTTACAGATCTGAAGATCCAGTCTGTGTCATCCAATTGTTAGCTTTCACTCAGCACGTTCTATGCTCGTGAATTCCCCTTATTTTCCCTTGCACTAATGCAGTGAGTCTGTCTGAATTACAAGAGGTCTGCCTTGGTGTACACACCTTCTCAGAGAAAGGAAGTAATTAATAAACTTAAAAGTTCCTTTTCTTCCCCCTTGCTAGCTCCTGCTGGGCCAGTGTAAACTATAACTCTGTTCATGTCAGCTAAGTATAATCAACAAAAGGGTAATCCACATGCTATTATCCAGACTTAGCTGCAACAGATTCATTTCTGTTTCATAGTTTTGAAAACTTGTCAATATACCGCAGCCACAAGAGCCACTGAACTTAACCAGACGTGAGAGTTTGGCTGGCCTGTCAGTCCCTGAAGAAGCCTTGGCCAAGGTTTTTAAATCTTGGTCAAGGTTTGACCTTATTCTCACCCTCCAAGAGTAGAAGCAATAATCCGAAGTGCTTTATCTTTCTTGTATTTTGGCCTTTTTTTCCTGCAGATGTGCATTTACTCTTTTAAAAATATATTTTTTCTTCACCTTTTCTCTCTTTTATAACTTTGTTTCTTGAATCTTGGTAAAAGAAGAGAAATTATTTTCCTTTAATCCCTGAGGGAAAGTAGGTTCAGAAGATACGATATCATCTTGGCAGGTTGAAAGAACTCAGAAGTGTATTATAATACATTACAGATGTATAAAACTTTGGTTTACAAATCTCTTTTGTGTGCATTAGCTCAAATCCCAGAAAGTCCAGTAGGATAGGAGGCTCAGAAAGTTGAAATGATGTGTCCAATATCACGCACAGGGTGATATAAGGATGACCACACAAATCTAGTTCCGATTGCAATGTCCTTTTCACAGCTGTCTCCCTCCATGTTGGTTAGAACTTGTGGAATAGGGGAGACGCGTTCATTTATTCACCTTTTTTATTTGCTCTTATTTTTCTTTGACTTGCTCTCATGTTTTCTGTACTATTGAACTACATAATTTTTCTGTGTTCCAGTAGTTTTGCTTCGCAATCATAGTTCTAATTGCTTTATAGCCAAATAATTAAGCAATTCCAAAAGCATATAGTGAATCTGCTTGGCATAAGGGACTGACTAATCAATGTTAGCAGAGAGTGAAATGATGGTTACTGAAGGCTGGGGAGTGGGAGGGCAGAAAGGTTGGTCAAAGAGTAGGCAGGGGCTTCCCTGGTGGCGCAGTGGTTGAGAGTCCGCCTGCCGATGCAGGGGACACGGGTTCGTGCCCCGGTCCGGGAAGATCCCACATGCCGCGGAGCGGCTGGGCCCGTGAGCCATGGCCGCTGAGCCTGCGCGTCCGGAGCCTGTGCTCCGCAACGGGAGAGGCCACAACAGTGAGAGGCACGTGTACCGAAAAAAAAAAAAAAAAAAAAAAAGGCAGGGATGATGTATCTCAGGAAGTGTATTCAGATCCATGACCCAGGTTAAACATGGCAGAATAAACGTGAATTTATCTCTCTTCCATCCAGAAACCCAGTTAAAATATTAGTACAAGAAGTGAATAGTGATGACCAGCAACAAAACAGTTATGTCTATGTCTTTTACACTTACTCCATTCCACAATAGAGGATAACAAATCAAAGATATGTTTCTCAGACTCTTATGTTGATAGGTTTGGCCATGTGACCCAGTTCTGGCCTCGCAGGTCACTGAAGTAAATTACATCTGCAGGATGCATTCTAGGAAACATTTCCTCCTTGAGAAATAATAGATGTCGCTCTAACCTGAAGGGGAATATAAAGGAGATATGTGTATTTTTGTAGTCAAATCATAAAACACCAACTGGATATCTACTGATAACATTCGTCATTCTTCTGCACGTCAGGTTCACATTCCAACTTACATAATGTTCTTTTACAACAGCAATGCTTTCCCAACCGTACCTCTTCCACATATATTTGTTACGAGATCTTAACTTTTGTCGTTGCTAATGACCTTCTTGTAGTCATCAGCAAAATAACTTGAAATAATTTCTACAATGTCACATGGTATGGATTAAGAAACAAGCTACATTAGAAAACATAACAAAAAAAGGGCCAGCAAGAGAAGACAAGGTATAAGTCCTTGCCTCATTTCTCATTTTATCAATGGAGAGGCATACTCAGATCTTGACACTCAGCTGTATATGTCACCCCATTGCTTTCTGCACTTACGAGGAAATCATGGGAGCGACCTGTCAGTAGGAATTTGAAAGGACTCTTTCACCAGTAGACGGCTTGGCTTTTCATGACAGCTGTTCACTTGTATTATCACAGAAAGCAGTCTTCCAGCACCTGGGAAACATGGAGCTCATGGGGAAACCTCCTCCCCCGCAACAGACGATTAAAGCCACTATCCTATAGGATGTCGACTTTGGACGCTGGCCCTTATGCTGGGAGAAGGTGGAAGCCCCTAGTTCTTGTTGGTTCATGGTCCAGGCAACCCAGAGTGATTTTTAGACAATCCTGCCTCTTTCATTATGGCCCAGCAATGGTCATAACTAGTGGACAGCCCTAGAATATTTGTCTTTAATGTAATAATATTAGACATTGTCCAATACTCAGGGGTTAACTCTATTCTAGGAAAGAATATTTTCATTTTTATTAATTTTTTTAATATATATTTTCTTATTTTTCTTAAATACACATGTCTTTTTTTTGGCCCTGTCATGCAGCATGAGGGATCTTAGTTCCCCGACCAGGGATCAAACCCGTGCCCCCTGCTTTGGGAGTATCGAGTGTTAACCACTAGACTGCCAGGGAAGTCCCAAGAATATTTTCATTTTTAAAAAATCATTATAGATTCTTGGGAGCAATAGATGGAAATTAGGCAGTGTTCTAATTTTAGTCCAGCAACAATTATGCTCAGATTTAGAGTTATAAGCTTCATCCCTTGGAGTAAAAAAGATATACTTTGTTTCCCACCCATGAAGATCAATTGATCCAAAAGGATTCCAGAATCTTCTAGAAAGCATGATGGCGCACACATAATCGAACATAAATCAAGTTTTGATCGGACATTATGGCAGTATTAGCTTAAATAGAGTGATGATGATACTTCAAAAACACATCCCTAATTGTAGAGAGTTGAGTTTTGTGTAACACTGTTGGAAAAGGTGCCCAGGGACATGTAAGAAGTGAGATCAGTTGGCCTGGTAATATTACGAATATGTTAAATACCCATTTAATGCATCCAAATTAGTAAAATGTCTATAGTTTATGAGAAAAATGAATTTCTATGGGTCTTCATTTACATTTACAAATTTTGCTAGTTCTTGCCCTTTCCTATTCTAATATAATACTGGCATATGTCAAACATATTCATAAGTTATCATTTTGTCATTTTATATATATATATATATATATACTCTTTTCTCATTGTGCTGTTTAATTTATACATTCATCTATAAGAAATATATATATATAATTGTATAATTAGAAAACATACTCATGTTTACTATAAACATCATGAATACTCAAAAGATCAGTAATATATTTTCTATGGCAATGTCACAAATTAGAACCTAAATTATGATTTATTTTATATAAAATTGCAATGATCCTTTTTATCTGTACACAGTTTTCCTAAAAGAATGACTTTGTGCATTACACAAACCACTTCATTTACTTTCATTCTTTTACAAATCATATGCACCAATATACTTCCATATTCTGTGTCTATTTTGAAAATTAATACATTTTCAATTAGGGAGAAAATAATCTCAAGGGTTGCCAGGATTCAAACTAGAGTGTGTGTTTGTGTGTGCATTTGTATGTGCTTATGTCTGTGTGTTTCTGTATGTGTGTGTTTTGTGTGTTTCTGTATTTGTGTGTGTGTGCTTGAGTGTTTGCATGTGTATATTTGTGTTTGTGCATGTTTGTGTGTGTTTGTGTGTATGTGTGTGTATATCTTAATTCCTCTGATTTCCCTGAGCAACTGTTAGTTCAGCAGGACATACATAGATTCAGAGGTACAATAACTCTTAGACAATGGATATAAGTGCAATAGATTGTTTAGTTCAAATTAATGCTTCCAGATAGACTCAAGGGTCAATCATTGAATAGCTCATTGTAAATAAGTGACACATTTGTAATGAAATCATCCATTTAAAAGCCAATCTATACAAAAATGGTAGAATTTGTATTTCATTTCAGCTGCTCTTTCAACTTGCATACATATTTAATTCTAATTTTTCTAAATAATAATAAAAAGCATAAAGAATGGAGATAACGTCTTCAAATTAACTTATTTCCTACAAAACCTAACAGAACCAGGAGTATAAGAAATAAAAACGGTTGCACCACTGTGCTTGGTTTGTGGAGAAATGTAGAGGAGTAAATAAAATTACGTTCTCCACAGGGGCGGGGGAGAGCGAGGTATGATAATAGGTATAATGTAGAAAAGTAAGTATATATATGATCTCTAGTAATGTTAGAAAAGTAATATTTATTTATTTTGCTTTATAGTTGTTATTATGATGATTTTCATATTTAAATCACTTAATCACAGTATATGTTTCTGTGGGTTATTTCAATAGCGTGGTACTCATTAATTTTTTTCTATAAAGCAAACTTTAAACACATATATGAATTGCTGTAAAATTTTTAATTTCTACTAATTTTTAGAATACATTGGTACCTTAATAACACGAATAATCTTATGTGAATATCTTTTCAGGAATTACACATTTATGCGAATAAATATGATAATAATACTCATATTTTAATAGATACATATTAATTTGCAAGAGGTTTGTGTAATTACAATACCAAATCATGATTTGTTTGGGGTAAAGAAAGGTGTAAAAAAAGTAGAAAATACCCTCCTTCTTCTGAAAAATAATAATGTCTCTCTACACATATTGTGTTCATCTATACGTGTTAGAATTTTATCTTTATAAAGTATTTTTCTGAAGCACTCTGGTTCATTTGAACAGCGTAGAAAGCCATCTCGGTGCACGTAATGATGCAATTTCAGTACTTCTCAAATATTGCTGATGATAAATGTACAGCAGCTATAAATCCACGAAGGCTGTCTCACATTTGAATATCCCAAAGAGTTTGTTTTTCCATTTTCCCTAAGAGACAATTCCTGCTGAAAGGCCTTAAGTATCACCAAATTTTGGATGGCAATCAACCTAAATTTTCTCTTTATTAACTTGTAGTGATTCAGGCTTTCTGATCTCAGCCTGAACATGGCTGCTCCAGCCTTGATGTTTACATCCTGTAAGTACTTGTAAACAATTACCATATCCCCTACTTAGTTGTCTGTTAGCCAAGCTAAACAGATTGAGCTCTTTTAATCTTTTCGCATAAATCAATCTCTCCATCCCCTTAATTACTCCTGGTGTTCAGTTTTGAACGTGCTCCAATATGCTCGTATTTCTAATACTCAGTTTTCCAGAACTGAAGTAGTTTTTTAATGGATTCATGTCAAAATTGTGCTTATTCAATTGAAATAAATAGAGCAAAAGATGTTTTTCTACTGTGTTCAGTTCCCTATGGTTACACAGAGCAGAATCATCACCATCAGAAGGCTCTTCATCAAATGTATTCTTTTTTAACTCTTCCTGGATTTGCGCCAAAACACAGGGCTAGCCTATGATATGTGAAGGGTAATGGCTTTAAGATTGTATGGGATGAGTGCAAAGACTGCTTAGGAAAAAAAAAAAAAAAAAACTGTTCCACGATGTGAATAGGAGAGTGAGTTCATTTCCACACCTTAGCTTGGCAAAGAATTTTTCTATAGAAAATGTAGTCCAAAAATTAGGTAGCTCCTTACCAAGTCAGTTCATATTTAAACCAAAGCTCTGTTATCGCTTTTGGCTCCTGTTTGAATAAATCCTCTCTTAGAAATTGAGAGCTATGATTCAATATTCAAACTAAGATCTCGTAAAATGATCACAAATATTTAGTATCAAGAAAGGAAGGATAAGGGGAAAAGTCGAACTTGGATGTAGATCTGTGCGCTGTAGCAGCCAGTGTACTGGGGGCATCTGTGAGCTCAGTCCTCCTGGTAACCACAGGGGGGATAAGCTGACCAATACCAAGACCAGGATGAGGTTACAAGGCAAGAAAGTCACTGAGCTGGGATGACAGCTTGTCTCCAAGGATACAGGAGTGACGAAAATGTGTTCTAGAGTTATCTTACAAGTATAACCATTTCATAAAGCTTTTATTCTTTATCATTAAACTCTGCTTTAGAAGTGCTTTGAAGCCCTGAAAGAAAGAGGATTAAATCCATTTAAAGAATTCTGGGGCACAACTAGGGAATCCAAGCACATGAGAAATGAATGGAGGATACATGGCAACAGCGTGAACAAAATTTCACAAAACATCGGAGCCAGATAGATGTGCCAACACCTGCACTATTTCTATAAATCTGAAGAGGTCTTCTTCCTACCTTGTCTCCCAAGCTTCTTTGATTTTGCTGGAGCTTTACAGCTTTTTGAAATATTTTCAGAAACTTCTGATCATTGACTCAGTTAATCAATATTTGTAAAAAGCATATTAAATATTAATTATTTTAAGGTCTTGGTATAACTAGGAATTCAGGCCAGAAAGCAGGTAACTGTAATAGAGGGTTATAGTTGCCTCACTTGGGTTGAAGGTGGTTATGGGAACACGTCGCTGAGGTTTTTTGTTTTTTTCAAAATGAGGTTTTCAGATTCACATGTATCCATCCTCAGTTCCTTACTCTTCTTTGCTGATCCTGTGGCTTCTTTAGTTTGGGTCCCATCAGAAGCAGACCCTGAGACAAGGACTCAAAAGGAAGTAGTTGATTTTAGAAGTGATCCCAAGTAACAGCAGTTAGTGAAGTTAAAGGGTTGTTAGTGAGACAGGGAAGGAAAAGAAGCCCCAAACGGGTTTCTTTTAAGCAAAGCTTTATCCCAGTGGGTAAAGGAGCTTTGAATCCTTGTAGGGAATTCAGAAGTCAGCATGAAACCGAGTAAAACATGCACTTCAAAGTTACCCCCTTCTTAACCACCTGCTTCTTCTAATGAGAGAACTCATTCCCACATTGTATTCCCCAAACCCTGTCACCTGTTTCGTCAAGAGTCAGTCAGGTTTAAAAAACACACTTACGGCAGGAACTTTTGTGACACAAATGACAGTCCCTCTTACCGTAGTTGATACTCACCACCCCCCTCCCTTGCTCTCCACCCTAGACCCACCTGTGTCCAGCATTTCAGCTGCTCTAGCTCTCTGTGGTTTTTCCTTGGGAGGCTGAGGACATGAATGTATCATACTGTCTATTCCAAGGGGATAGAAACTGCTTCTGGCTCTCCTCTTGATCGAGATTAGAGAGAATACATTTCCCAGATCAAACAGCTACATCCTAAGTACAGTGGTCGTGTGGATCCAGTGTGGTCAAGAGAGTGCATCTTGCTAGTAGCGCTTCTTCAGGCCACCACGTTGTTGAATTTACGGTTACTCCCTGGCATCTGACATCATCCATTTGGTGTCACCAGGGACCAGACAGTGAATTACCCAGGGCTGTGGTGGGGATCACCTGAGCCCTGTGAGTCTTTGAGGGGCTATAAATCTCTACCATCGCATCCAGTATTCAGATTGATTTCAATTTACTTTCTTGCCCAGGGACAGAATCTCTGGTTTCAAGGGTTTCTACTCGGCCTTTCCTATCATTTTGACTCTCAATTCGCAGGTAGAGAAATCAATATGAAAAAAATATACTTGTGAATGAAGGATTTCCCCCTTTGAGTTAATTAACACACCCATGACTTTGCATACTTACCTTTTTTTTTGGTGATTGTCAAACGATTTTTAACAACTATGGCAAAGAAATTCAATGAAGAAAGGAGGGTTTTTTTTTTCCAACAAATTGTATTGGAGCAATTGAATAATTATCTGAAGAAAGGAAACATAATCCTCACTGCCCCATAGCCAAATGTATTTTGAGGGAGATCATTAAGTTAAGAACTAAAACTGTGGAGTGTCTAGATGAAAAAATAGAATGTCTTCATGAAAATTGATGAAGAAATTTGCTCTAGTGAGTAGGCAAAGGACCCATGCGGAGCTAACTATAAGAGAGAAAGTTTAAAAAAAATTGGATTTCATCAAAATCAGAAAATTATGCTCATCAAAGATGATTTTTTTATGAGAGTTTAAAAAAAATTTTTATTAATTTTTATTTTTTTGGCCACGCCGTGTGGGATGTGGGATCTTAGTTCCCCGACAAGGGATCAAAACTGCACCCCCTGCGTTGGAAGCCCGGAGCCTTAACCATTGGACCACTGGACGGCCAGGGAAGTCCCCAAAGAATATTAAGGAACTAAAAAGGCAAGCCAGACTCCTTAATATAATTTTCATATTTCACATTAACCCCAAACACAGGAAAATATTTGAGAGATTCAGATCAATTTGTGGAAGAACTAATAATAAAAAACCATTACAAAATATAATAAGAAAAAATTATTCTTTAATCATACTTATAAGTACACATGTAAAAAATAAAAAATTACCATCGTTAGTCTTTAAAATATAGCCTAATTTAATACATTTCACTGCAGCGATGCAAAAAGTAAACATTAGACAATCTATCACTATGATTCATTATGTTCAAGAAAAGCTCTTTAAAAAAAACCTCTTTAACCATGCTTAACACCAAGTAAACATTTCATAAATATTTGTTGATTATAGTGACAATAAAGATTAAATTTATTACCCCTTCATGATAATCCTCTGAGCAATGGAATAAAACTGATACAATTGTACAACAGTTAACTACCAGAAACAAACAGTAAATACTTTATGTTACATGGCATTCCAATGAAAAATTTTTACATCAAAATTAGGGGTGTCTACTACTGTCACTGCTGATCTTTGTTTTACCAGAATTATTTTAAAGCATAAAATAAGAGAAAGGGAGAAAATACATAAGAATTGTATAGTATCATAAGCATTAGAAAGGCACAGACAAGAATTTTCAACCCCAAAATTCTAAGACTATAAATTCTTAGAACAAAAACTGAACTTAAAATGTTCGTTGTTCAAGACTAACATATAAACTGTCTATTCTTTTCAGCAATAAACAGATGGAAAATTAAATAAACAATGCACTAATTTGTAATGGCAAGAAAACATAGAGAAATAGGAAATAATTCTAACAAGAAACATTCAAGGGCAGTATAGTAAAATCAGTGAAACTTTAGTAAAGGATACTAGGGAAGCCCTATATTATCAGAGACTTTATTGTATAAAGTAATGGAAAGACAAAATATAGTAGAGGTGAAAATTCTCAAGTCAAGCTATAAATTAAATTTGAAACCAAACTAAAACCTGGATTTTTTTCCCATAAATTTGAGGTGCTGATTTTATCAGTAGTAATATACAAAAATGGAGTAACTTTTAAAAATAACAAGGGGGAGTTTACATGACTTTGGAAATATCAAAACATGCTATTAAAGTGGGTAATTACAGAGCTATTATTTTGTGTACTAATAGATAAATGAAAGAGAATACAGATTCTATGTGAGACTCAGAAACTATTGGAATTTATTATATGATAAGGTTAAATTTTCAAATCGTAGAAAAGGATAAATTAGTCAATGGTTGTTAAAACCATCAATCATCTACGTCTACTGCATTTACTAAGAAAAATAAATAATGGACATTTATTTTTAATAAATTGCTCACATTATAAGAAGGTTTAAGTATGAACGTACTTTTTCTTTAATTTTATTTAGCTAAAATGCCCTCGTTTTTTCTTTAGTTTTGAGCACATTTTCGTCTCTCACACTAAATTTTCCTTAATTATCTACTTATTTCAGGATTTTAAAATTCAATTAATTGGCTCTGTCTGTTCCTTTGCTTTTTTTTTTTAATTCTACTGCTATACTCTCCAAATTACTTAATTACTAAGAAAGCACCTATCTCTGTTAAATGCACTACGTCTGTGTTTTGCTGCCTAGATTTTAACATAACCTTTTCTTAGTGCTGCCAAGGATAATTGTGTGGTTTTGTTCCCCTAGGCTTTCCATTTGAAGCTATAGTTTATGTTCTGTGAAATGTGTAGGGCCTTTATTTAGTTTGATCTCTATAATTTAAAAAAATATTAAATTTTGTTTATTTGAAAATAATGACATTTTTATTCGGAAGAGAGACTGAGTATGGGAAAGAAAACACTGCTTTCCCACCTTACTATCCACTCATTCTTTCTCAATGTCAGATAAACTGTAAATTATAAACAGATAAAACTGTTTGGATCATTACCTTTTTTAAAACTTAAAGGAATGTTATTGGAGTCTAGCTGATTTACAATGTTGTGTTCGTTTATACCGCACAACAAAGTGAATCAACTCTACGTATACATGTATCCACTCTTTTTAAGATTCTTTTCCCATATAGGCCATTACAGAGTATTGAGTAGAGTCCCCTGTGCTATACAGTAGGTCCTTATTAGTTATCTCTTTTATATATAGTAGTGGATCATTCCCCTTTAAGAAGGTTTTTGTTGTTGCTGTTTTACTTTTCTTTTTTTTTTTTAACTGTAAGCGGGCCTCTCACTGTTGTGGCCTCTCCCGTTGCGGAGCACAGGCTCCGGATGCGCAGGCTCAGCGGCCATGGCTCATGGGCCCAGCCGCTCTGCGGCATGTGGGATCCTCCCGGACCGGGGCACGAACCCGTGTCCCCTGCATCGGCAGGCGGACTCTCAACCACTGCGCTGCCAGGGAAGCTGCTGTTTTACTTTTTAATAACATTTTTTCTACAATATATGACCATTTCATTTTGTAAATAAGGTACATAGTAAACATAAGATTCATACATATATGCAAGACCAGTCTCAGTAGGATAGCAATGACATCCATTAACTTGTTGAAAGCACCTTAGGTTTGTTTAATATACGATGAACAATTTAGAGTTCAAAGATACAGTGTACTAATGTGATCAAATTCAGATCCATCTCAAAACATGTATTTTAATTTAATTTATTTATTTCATCATTCATTCATTCACTTATTTGGCTGTGTCAGGTCTTAGTTGCGGCATGGGGGATCCTTCGTTGTGGTGTGCGGGCTTCTGTCTAGCTGTGGCGTGTGGACTCCAGAGCACTCAGGCTCAGTAGTTGCAGTGCAAGGGCCTAGGTGCCCCACGGCATGTGGGATCCCAGTTCCCTGACCAGGGATTGAAGCCGCGTCCCCTGCATTGGAAGGCAGGTTCTCAACCACTGGACCACCACGGAAGTCCCAAAGCATGTATTTTTTAAGTATGCAGGACCAAGGTACATTGATCTAGGCTGCTGGATGAGAAAAACTTGTTCTTTCTTCTATTTCTACCTAATATTTAAACTTTTCCCTGTGCCACCCTGGAATAAAATATTGTTCAGACAGATTTTACAGGAAATGTTTTGGGAGGGAAGAATTTGAGAAGAATCGATGTAAAAGTGACCAGTGAAGCCATCTAGTCCTAGGTTTTTCTTTATTGGGAACATTTTTAATTACTGATTTCATCTCCTTACTAGTAATTGATCTATTCAAGTTTTCTATTTCTTCCTGATTCAGTCTTGGTAAGTTGTATGTTTCTAAGAATTTTCCCGTGTCTTCTAGGTTGTCCTGTTCGTTGGCATATGATTATTCGTCATAGCCTTTTACGATCCATTGCCTTTCTGTGGTATCAGCTGTAACGTCCCCTTTTTTATTTATAATTGTGTCGATTTGGTTTCTTTCTCCTTTTTTCTTGGTTAGGTCTAACTAAGAGTTTGTCAATTTTGCTTATTTTTTCAAAGAACCAATTCTTAATTTTGTTAATCTTCTCTATTGTTTTATCTGTTCACTATTTCATTTATTTCTGCTCTGATCCTTATTATTTCCTTTCTTCTGCTAACCTTGGGTTCAGTTGTTTCACATTTTTCTAGTTCCTCAAGGTGTAGAGTTAGGTTGTTTATTTGGGATCTTTCTTGCTTTTTTATGTAGGTCTTATTGCTATAAACTTACCTCTTAGAACTGATTTTGCTGCATTGAACACACTCAGGTATGTTGTGTTTCCATTTTTGTTTGTCTCAAGAAACTTATTTATTTCCCCTTTAATTTCTTCTTTGATCCATTGGTTGTTCAGGAGAGTATTGTTTAATTTTCATGTGCTTGCAAATTTTCCAGTTTTCCTCTTGTTATTAATTTCTAGTTTTGTAACACTGTGCTCAGAGAAGATACTTGGTATTATTTCAGTCTTCTTGAATTTGTTAAGACTTGTTTTGTGGCCTAAAATATGGTTTACCTTAGGAAATGTTCCATGTGCACCTGAGAATAATGTTTCTGCTCATTGTTGGATAGAACATTCTGCTGTTGTTGAATAGAACATTCAGTGTATGTCTGTTGGGCCCATTTGACCTATAATGTGATTCAAATCTGATGTTCCCTTATTGATTCTTGGTCTGGATGATCTATCCATTGTTGATAGTGGGATAGGAATGACATGATGTTAATGTTAAGTCACCCAAAGGACAATAAAAAAATCTATTTAATATTGTGAAATGAGATGTTATCTGAGATATGACAGATGTATGAGAATAATTTGAGTGAGTGAGTGTGTGTGTGCACGTGTACGTAGCTTATGACACATTTTAGAGAGAATTTGAAAAGAGGAGTTCCAAAGAATTATTAACATTAAGTAGCTTAATAAATTCAGAGCATTACAAGGTGATGACTTCTGGCCTAGTAATTCATAGAAGAAAGAGCACAAATTTCAGTGACTTATATCATATTAAATTCCTGTTGTACAGGACTCAAGTTGGTTGACTTTGGCCATATGACACATACAACCTCCTTGTGCCTCCAGTTACACGTTTATAAAATGAGAAAAAAATACTAAGTACAGAATGATGTATGGCAATTTAACATTAGTAAATATTAGATTATTTCTTCATTTACTCCCCAAATTTCACCCTAAACAGAAGAGTCAAGTCTTAATTGGTTGGTTAAAAATCTTAGTCTCACTCATTTTTTCCCACTTCATTTAAATATTCAGATTCTCCCTGATACCTAAGTTACTCAGAGGATAAAAATAAAATGTCATTAAACCTACATTATATTTCTAGCTCCTCTAAGCATATAAACACTACAGTTAAAATCTTATTTACAAAGATGTTGTTATTCATCTCTTGTAAGTCAAGCTTATGTTTCACTCTCAACAGTACGATATAAGGATAATGAAAGGCATTATGAACTTCCTTCTAGCATTGAGAGGAAAAGATTATATAGTTTGAGCTCACACAGATGATACCCGTGGATCTTGGATTAGAACCCAGGTATCTTCAGTCCAAATATGTGTACCTGCCACAGGAGCTCTGGGGGCTTGTTGTCCATTCTCTCTCATCTGAGACCACCATAGCCATAGGATGGGCTAATTAAACATAAGTCTCATTTTATCCATAAGTATTAGACCCAATGATCTACAGCAGAATCATGTAGAAAACTCTGCACACTAATTACTATTTTTTTCTGCCATACCACACCAAAGAATTTTCATTCTTTTTGTGTTCTTATGTGTGTATGGGACATATATCAGCCATAATAATCTTCTTAGAGTATGAAAAATTTGAACCATCTTAACTTTGCTCTAAACTATGGCTTAGCTATATCATTTGAAATCACCATGAGCACTAGAATTCTCGCTCTTGCTCTTTAAAATATATTTTACATGATGTACATTTCATACGAATCACAAAGCAAGTGCTCAATAAAAATGGATGGTCAATTTTGAAATGAACAGCAGGTCATATTCTTATACAGTAACCAAATACTTCCAAAAATTCCCCCAAATGTCTCCATACACTGGCAGTTAGACTGTAGCTCATACCGAAAGTGCCGTTGGCAAGAATTTGCAAATCTTTGTTATACAGGGAATGTTTGAAAATTTGTCGTAATGCTATTTACACACAGGAATGCACTTTTAGAATATTACTAGCTTTGGGCTTTCTCTAAGCCTGAACAGACTCAATTCCCAAACTCCCAGAGCAATTTTTAAGCAGAAAGGGAGAAGGTAGACCTGGAGCCAAATGTAGTAGTGATCTCACACTAGGTGGAAATCAGAATTGAATGTGGTAGGAGTCAAACACAGTTTAATATTTGTGGCACAATATACTGACCGCTATTGCTTTGACATGCTGGGGTGGAGGGCAAACAAGACCATAGTAGTGGAAAGAGTACTGTTATTATGATGATATTCCAAAGTCAAAGACAGAAATTACATCATAGCAGTCTTAATAATAAGAATACACAATATTTATTAATCACTTACTATGTGCCTTTTATTGAGATAAATGTTTTACATGTATATTTTATTTAACTATTGGACAAAGTCTGTTTCTTAATATTATTAATTTTTCCAGTCTTGCCCAAGAGAATATAACTATTAATAGACAGATCTGGGACTGAAATACATTATACCTTCACAGTCATTAATTAATACGATATAGTATTTTTCATATAAAGTCCTAGTAATCATTTCTTGATGATCTAAATATAAGAGAGAATAATAATATAAATAATAAACAAATAAAGAATAATACTTATTATCAGCAACTTAAGGCTTATCTACATTTCTAGACTCCCGAAGTTACACAATCTGTTATAATTGAACTGTTTTTTTCACCTTGGGGTAGATCTTAGGAAACTCACTAACATTTGTTTTAAGGAAATATCCTGAGTATAAGAAAAAATTTTGATTTTTTATTGTGTATTTGTATAATCTAGCAGGAATGTCTAAAGTAATTTTAATTACCTAAAATTATTCTGCATTTTTGATTTTGTTAAAGTGGTTTTGTTACATTGTTAAGAACTTATAAATGACAAATTTAATGTTAAAGAAGTTAAGTTGACTATTTCACCTCTGGAAATATATAATCCATTGGGGAAACTGTCGCTAGTTCCACTGGAATTTTACAGGTCCTGATGGGACATAAGTCCCAAGGTCCTTTTTTTTTTTCAATATTTAAGAGTTTTAATAGATTTTGCAGATAATAGCATGTGTTTCCCTCTAAATCTTGTAACTTTTCACTTATTATTATGTGGTACAGCACACACACTTTTCACATAGAGGGCAGCTTCATCCCTCTGAATTGCAGATTTTCTGCCACTTTTTCAGCGTTTCCCCAGACAGACAAAACTGAGCAGAGCCCAAAACATTCTAATAACATTTGTCTCCGATGTTGATGAGGGCCAACACATATTAATTTGCCATTTGCTGCATATTTATCAACCAGATTGCAGACTGTTTCCAGACTGAGGCAGTTAAAAACCTTTATTAAAAATGATGCGTTTGAAATCTAATTTATTTCAGCATGCATATATTTTTATTTAATTTTTTTTATGTCTTGCAAGCTAACAATGTTCCAAGTGTCAAACAGGAATATCAGGCTTTACAAATCTATTATTTTTTATTAATTTATTTGGGTATGATGTTATTTTATGTCCTTATTTTGCTGTTTCAGTCCTGAATATTTTAAAGGGAACTGCCAGTGGCACTGGTACGTGACTGCTGGTAGTTACCATGACAATCACAATTTTAAGGAATTATACCTAAGACCTTTTGGTGGGATATTATCAGGCAAATAAGATGCAGAAATGAATCAAGGTAAGTAGTCAAATAAACGTTTGAATAGGGCTTCTTATATCACACACAAAGAAGCAAAAGGATAAGTGTGAAGTTTACGTTCACATATGGGGCTATACTAATATCTAGAATAATGTCAATAACTGGGTTATTAAAAAAGATCTAAGGTATTATTATAAGGTTATATGTATGTGAGCTGCAAACACAGTTCAGACTCAATCTATATATGCACCTTAAAATCTGTTTGCAGGGAAATCTTTGTTGAAAAAGAATATAGGGCTTCCCTGGTGGCGCAGTGGTTGAGAGTCCGCCTGCCGATGCAGGGGACACGGGTTCGTGCCACAGCCCGGGAAGATCCCACACGCCACGGAGCGGCTGGGCCCGTGAGCCATGGCCGCCGAGCCTGCACGTCTGGAGCCTGTGCTCCACAACGGGAGAGGCCACAACAGTGAGAGGCCCATGTACTGCAAAAAAAAAAAGAATATAAAAGAAAGAAAAAAGAAATCACATTAAGAAATTGAAGAGAAGTATGTTTGACAAAATTTTTTACGATCAAACTAAATTAAAGCATCTTTACGGGGAGCCAAACCACATTCCTCACACATTTTCCTTGTGACGTGAATAACTTTTAACATCCTCATTATATTTTACCATGCCTTAAAATTGAGAAGGGTTTAATAAACATTACGTTTAACACTTCTCAACTTTAAGTCATGGTTCCAGATTCTATAAGGGATATAAAGATTTAGAATGTAGTCTTTCGCTACTATGAGCTTAAAATATAATGAGGAAATAATACAAATAAAAACAATTATGGGGGTATAAACTTTCCAAATTGATGGCACAAGCAGTAAGCATCATAGGAATTCAGATGAATTTATCAAGCTAGAATCTTCATAGTAAAGGTCAGAGAGAATAGAAAAGGTTTTACACGTTTCATCTCAAGAATGGACTTGACTTCTGATTCTGCTACCTATTATCATTTTGTCATTTATAAAGTTCATTTTTTTTCCTCCAAGCTTAATTTATCTGGAGAGAAACTGTATTCGTTTTCTAGGCCTGTTCTAACAATGTACCACAGACTATGTGGCTTAAACAACAGAACATTATTTTCTCACAATTCTGGAGGCTGGAAGTCCAAGATCAAGGTATTGGCAGGATTGTCTTTTTCTTCTGTCCTTGTGTTCGAGGTGTTCATCTTCTTCTCCCTGTGTCTTCACATGCTCTTTCCTCTGTGTGTACCTAAGTCCTCTTCTCATTAAAAAAAACAACTGTATTGGGTTAGAGCTCTCCCTAATGATCTCACTTTACCTAAATAACCTCTTTAAAGAGCTATCTCCAAATACAGTCACATTCTGATGTACCGGGGATTAGTGCTTCAACATATGAATTTTGGGGGGACACAAATCAGTGCAAAATAGCAACTAATAATACCTGTGTCATGTGACTGTTATAACGTTAGAATATGATACTGTCTGTAAAGTACATTGTAAACTGAAAATGATTAACACAGGTTAAATGGTGGGTTAGGCAGTTTCTATAAAGACCAACTCCCAGAGCAAATAAATCTCAGGGGCTTCTTAAGACAGTGAAGGTGTATTACAAAATCATGAAAAATCCAGTGTGGATGTCCACAGTCAGGCATGCTAAATTGAGGACACAGGTGCCTTCTATTACTTTCTAGTGTCTTGGTGACCTCCACTGGGATCTGTGCTTCCAGCCAAGAGATGAAGGAAGATAGTGTGAAATGCCTAGAGAAGAAATTTCTGGGATCAGGCATAAAACTGGCATCTACCATTTCACCCACTTTCCATTGGTGAAGACTAGTCTAAAGGTCCTGACAAGATATGAGTAGGCTGGGTAATATTTACTGGTGAACTACAAAATGAGAACGTAGATCTTTTTTAAAAAAATTTTATTGGGGTATAGTTAATTTACAGTGTTGTGTTAGTTTCAGGTGTATAGCAAAGTGAATCAGTTCTATATATATCCTTTCCTTTTCAGATTCTTTTCCCATATTGTTTGTTACAAATATTGAGTAGGGTTCCCTGTACTATGCAGTAGGTTCATAGTAGTTATCTGTTTTATATATAGTAGTGTGTGTATGTCATTCCCAATCTCCTAATTCATCACTTCCAACATAGATATTTTCTATGCTGGTTAACAATTAGTGAACAAGTTTTCACGAACTGTTAAAAAAAAATTAGCCAGCCTCTGCCACAAAAATTATCAGCATATTTATTTTAATTGGACTTTGAAACATAAGTAGGAATCTAATAAGTGAAAATGGGTGGGTCAGGGATCACATTCCAGTAAAGAGTATGGTGTGATCAATGAATAGAAAATATAAGACACTTTAGATGGAAGAAATTCAATGTAGAAGTGAGAAGTCTGGTACAGGGGGCCTGAGTTTATATCCTGACTCTCTCATATTTTAGCAGTGAAGTGATTGCTGTTATGCTATCTAACCCCTCTAAACCTCAATTCATTCCACAATAAATTATCCATAGTAGTACCTTATACATACTATTGTATAATACCTTATATGTATTTTTTGTGAGAATTAAAATAGAAAATGTGAGTTTAGTAATCTGCACATTGTCTGTTGTATTATAAGCACTTTTAAGATTCAATAATGTTGACGGACATTAAAGAACATCTATGGGCATAGATCTACTTCCCAAACTAATATATTTTTTATGTCTTCCTATTTCTTGATTTGGCCCAACTTAATATATGTATAAATCAAAACAAGTTGTCATGAAAACAATGAAGATGAAGGTGGTATAAATAGCATGAAATATCTTGTTAGCTACTCAGAAACAGTGGTTTGGTAATAGTGCTTGATTGGGTTTTCTGTTTTCAATAACTTTGGTAGTTTACAGTTCATAAGAACAAGGCCAATTTTTAGAGTAGATTATGCAAAATGGTTTCCCATTATACATATGTGGTCATTTGGAGAGAAAACTGTCTTGGCCACAGTTTCCAGCCTCATCTTACTGAAAACCCACTTCAATTCTCAGAAAGACTGACTGCTTAGATAGACTCACAAAGAATTTCAGTTCAGCTATCAGTTCACCTAGAGATCCAACAGCATCATTGACAAAATTCAAGCTCAAGATTGGTGTCTTTGCCTAAAAGTTTAGAATTGAACTATGATCGCTGTTGGGCCTTAGAAATAACTGTTGTAGACAAGATCTTTCATCACTTTTTTTTTTTGCGGTACGCGGGCCTCTCACTGTTGTGGCCTGTCCCGTTGCGGAGCACAGGCTCCAGAAGCGCAGGCTCAGCGGCCATGGCTCACGGGCCCAGCCGCTCCGCGGCATGGGGGATCTTCCCAGACCGGGGCACGAGCCCACGTCCCCTGCATCGGCAGGCGGACTCTCAACCACTGCGCCACCAGGAAGCCCCTCCTTGTCCTTTTAATGTTGCATTACCCCTGCACTCAGTCCTTGAGCGTCTCCTTTTTCCTATCTATCCTTACTCCCTGACTTACTTCACCCAGTCTCACGGGTGGATAAACCATCCCCATGCTGATGATCCCCGAGTTGGTATTTCTAACCCAGATATTCCCCTGAATTCCACATTGGTTTGTCCATATCTACAGTGTCCAGTACTGAGTCCCTGAGTTTCACAGGTCAGCTCCTCCTGTAGTTTCCCTTTCTTAGTTATGTGCACCCACATTCTTGAAGGTTTTAAGGTCTCAAACTTGATGTCAACATGACTTGCCTATTTTATCATCCCCAGTTACTTATTCCAATTTGTTTGTAAATCCTGGTAGCTTCAAGTATACAAAATTCAGGCACTTTTCACCTCCTATCTTACTGTCATCTCTCATGAAAATGCCATAGGCACCTCAATAACCTCCAATCTGGGTTCCTTGCAGTCTCTTCTCAAAAAAAAAAAGCAGCCAGAAGGATTCAACTAAAATGCCATTCCTCTACTCAGGTGTCTTTTTTTTTTTTTTTTTTTTTGTGGTACGCAGGCTTCTCACTGCCGTGGCCTCTCCCGTTGTGGAGCACAGGCTCCGGACGCGCAGGCTCAGCGGCCATGGCTCACGGGCCCAGCCCTCCATGGCATGTGGGATCTTCCCGGACCGGGGCACGAACCTGCGTCCCCTGCATCTGCAGGCGGACTCTCAACCACTGCACCACCAGGGAAGCCTGGGACAATTCACATTTTTATTCATCAACTATGATTTCTAATAATGGTGTCCCTGCCTTTCTCCATTTTAATAGTTTTTTATAGAAACTCACAAAGTTACTTTCTGAAATAGTTGGGTCACTTTCCAGAGTTATAGTTTTGGGGATTTTTTCTTAAAGCAAACATTAAACATTCTGCTACACATGTTTTTTTCTTTACATATATTTCAAAATAAAGGCAGTTCAGTCTTTTTTGCTTTATAGATCACTTTATTTACATGCCTTAAAATGATAACCCGCTATTGAAATGTTCCAAAGTAAATTAATTGGTGCAAAATTTAAACATTAAAATACTACATCTATGGAGATGTCTTCAAAATATCTTCATAGGTTATTTGATAATAGTATAATGCCTGACATTCAGCAAGCTTCTATTGTGTTTTTCATCCTTTGTTGATGTAGAGATCCATACAGAGATGAGAAAAAGAATCTAAATGGATTTCACTCTCAAATCAAAATGAGTTGTGTCTGAAATTTTGTTGTGTCTGAGGCAATTTAAATCCCTCCTGGAGGGCTTCCCTGGTGGCGCAGTGGTTAAGAATCTGCCTTCCAATGCAGGGGATATGTGCTCGAACCCTGGTCCGGGAAGATCCCACATGCCATGGAGCAGCTAAGCCCATGCGCCACAACTACTGAGCCCGCGCGCCCAGAGCCTGTGCTCCGCAACAAAAGAAGTCACCGCAATGAGAAGCCCGCACACCGCAACAAAGAGTAGCCCCCGCTAGCCACAACTAAAGAAAGCCCGTGCACAGCAATGAAGATCCAACACAGCCAAAAATAAATAAATAAATTTATAAATCCCTACTGGACATCCTTCACTTCTCCAGTTTTATCAAAAAAGAAACATTGCAAAAAAGTGAGAGCATTTTTACCTAATCGGACTATGCTAGTGAAATGGAAATAACAAGAAGCCTGAACCCACCGGGGACTGTGTTTTATTGCCCTGTGGGCCCCTCAGCATGTTTTGGAGGCAAGGGAGAGTGTCTCTGAGCACAGGTGGCTACCAGCTCGCCTTCAGTAGCAACCCAAGCATTTACTCTGAAAGGAGGCCAGGTGGCCCCTGAGGAATTAGAGAAGGAAACTGTGTAAAAGTTAAAATGAGAAAAATTGGGAGAATAAATACAAAAGCATGTGTTCGCAAGGGCGAGCACTCCAAGGAATGACACCTCAGCAGAATCTGGTAACTAGGCCAGGCAGAGAAGAGTCTTCCCAGTTTAAATGATTCTTGCAAAAACCTTCCCTCTTTCTTAACCTTCAATTCTGCTGTATATTCAAACGTGCATGAAAAAAAAATTAACCATAAATTTAGGAAAAGGACTCAAATTCAGCAAATTTTATATTGCATATTTATAGAGCCTTTGGCTGCAATTTTTTCAACTGGTAACTGTACAGTCTTCATGCTGATATGACAGGTAATTGATGTTTTTATTTTCAGTTTGATAATTTATCTTAGTGATAATTTATCTCAGTTTCTGTATAATTTAGACTATGCAATGATATAACTGCGTTCACGAACGGTTTTGGAATAATATCTTAACTTTTTATGTTCTGATTTGCAAGAATGTCTGATTAAATATTCCATGTAAATGTGCTTAGATTTATGGACATGATATTATGTGTCAGTTGATGGAAAACAGCTCCCCAGGCTTGACCTATGCTTAAGGCCCTGTGGTAATTAATCAAGAATAGACCAGCTACTCCTGCTAATGGCCTCATCAGCAGTGGGTGTATTTTTAAGATGGAAAAAATAAAAGGTGCAGCCTGATTATAATTCTTTTCAGTCTGATTTTCTCCTTAGCTACCATAGTGAGGCTCTGGAGAGAGACCGTCTGAGTTGAGTTTAATGATAACAATTCACATTTACTGAATCATTATTACCGCTGGGCACTATATAGAACACTTTATAAATAAATCATGTAATTAAATTATCACGACAATACTAGGAGGTTGGTGCTATTACTACCATTATTTTATAGACAAACAGATCAGATCTTAGAAAAGCTACCTAACTTGTTCAAAGCAATCCATCTAGTAAATGGCAGAACCAGAATTCAAACCCAGGCATCCTGGCTCTGGAGTCTATGGTCTGAAATCAGAAAGTTGGCACGTAATAAGCCATTGATAAATGTTTCTTTCTACTTGTACAGATTTTTAAAAATGCTTTTTAAAGCAAGATTCTTTTCCTTCAAAGATTATTTTTAATGAAATAAAATGTTACAGGTACAGTTGAATTCTATTTGCTGTCTACCTGCACCTGTTTCTCACTGTCAATACACAGAAGTAATGTTATGTTAAATATGGTGCATTTCTTTCCAGGCCAATTTATTACAATTTGAGTATCATTGTTTATGACCATCCATAGTGCATTAGAAAACATATGTATTCTTCAAATTGCTTTTTTTCATTTATCATTGCATCCTTAAGATTTACCCAAGTTGTTCTATATTTCGTTGTATAAATATATTAAAACGTTCATTTGAGAATTAATATAAAATTAGATTGTTTCTATAGTTTACTGTCGCAACTGATTTTGTAATGAGCACATATAAGATGAATAAGTTCTATACGTTTGCTATACAAAATAGTGCTTATTTTTAACAATACTGTGTTATACACTTAAAATTTGCTAAGAGGGTAGATTTCATGTTATGTGCTTTTCCCACACAAAAAGAGGGAGAGGCAGGAGAAAACTTTTGGAAGGTACGGACATGTTTATTATTTTGATTGTGGTGATGGTTTCATGGGTGTATGCCTGTATCCAAACTCATCCAATTTTATACACTAGAAGTGTGAAGTTTTTTTGTATACCAATTATACTTCAACAAAGCTATTAAAAGAATAAATACGTTTTAGGCACAAGGTGTATGTAGTCACTTAGTACATCTTTCTGCTGGAACATTTCTCCAGAGTAGACAGGTGAAGGTAAGTCTGCTGTGTTAAAGTGTATGTGTATTTTCCAGTTGACCAGCTGTCCCCTGACTGCACGCCCCAGTATTAATAAAGGACCTCTTTGAGTTTCCTTTTCTTTATACTGACACCATCTATTTATATGCCAGTTTACCTGCTTACTTTAAAAAAAATTCTGTCACTGGAAAGGTTGTGACATGTAATATAATTAGTGATTTAATTTGTATCTTCCTGGTTACTATGAAAGTTGAGAATCTTTCCTATTAGTTGTTCAATATTCCTCTTCCATGAGCATATTCATTTATTTATTTAAGTTAAGGAGTCCTCTGAAAGGAGTCAAGAGAAAATGTTGAGTGAATAGGTCAATCAATGGGAAGTGAATTTGGATTCTGGTTAAAATCAGAAGAATGAATGTACGCATCTTCAGAAGATAGGAGGCATTTACTACAATATAAGCAATGTCCCGCCAAGAATGAGTAGGGAGAGAAGAGAAGAGACACAAGGATTCAGCCTCAATACGTGAATATTTGGAAATCTCAGAAAAGGAGGAAGAGTCCACCAGGGAGACAGAAATAGACCAGATAGTCAAAAAATGAAGAGAGTGTGATCTTAGAGGAGGCAAGACAGTGATTCAGGGATGAGGAACCAATCTTTTGGGTAAGACCCTGCTGAGAGGATAAGAAAGACGAGAAGTAAAAATTGACCATTAGAGCTGCCATTTTGAAGAACATTGAAAATTGACAGGATCAATTTTATGGAGGGATGGAGTTTAATGAGTGAAATTTCTTTTTAAGCAAGCCCAATTTATGCGCACCTTTCAATTGACTTTGCCTTACCTGTTTCTTGGGCTCTCGCCAGCTTGGTCTTCGATAACCCACACTGTAGTCACAGTCTCCTGGCTCATTTACCAGGGGTCAAGGCCATTAGGTCTTCTACCAGCGTAAGTGCCATGTATGGGAAAGGTTCTCTTCACCCCTGATGCAGAGGGAGCAGAGGCGATGCTGCCACCTGACTCTACCTGAAGGGACGCACCGTGACCCTGACTCCTGCCATTACATTGGGATCCAGATGAAGTCCCCTAGTTCAGGAGTGACGTCTGATTCTCCAGTGGCTTCCCAAAGGTCCAAATGACATGACACAAACGTACATTGGCATTAATTCTCTGTGAGAACAGTCTTGGTCATTGATGAGTAGAAGATGTAAGGGAACCCATAAATAAATCCCTCCTCCATCCTCCTTCTAATGGATGGTTCTCAGATAAGGTGTTTCTTTCTGGCCAGCTGGAGATATCCTATGCAACCAAAGAGTCAGCTATATCTCCTTAGGAAGCTGCTTTATAATCTATAATCTTCTATTTGTTTCCCTTTCTTTGCCACATTTCTTCCTCCCCTCCCTTGCCTGAGACAGCATCTCCCACGAAAACACTAACCTTTGAGTCTTGCTTCAGTTTCCATTTTCCGTCAGGTTATGGCATCTTTCAAAGAAAGCAGAGAAATAGAACATTAGCTTGAGAGAGAGGTGGGTCAAGATATTTTGTGTTTTTTTTTTTTTTTTTTTTTTTTAATTTATTTTTTTGCAGTACGCGAGCTTCTCACTATTGTGGCCTCTCCCGTCGCGGAGCACAGGCTCCGGACATGCAGGCTCAGCGGCCATGGCTCACGGGCCCAGCCGCTCCGCGGCATGTGGGATCTTCCCGGACCGGGGCACGAACCCGTGTCCCCTGCATCGGCAGGCGGACTCTCAACCACTGCGCCACCAGGGAAGCCCCTGTGTTGTTTTTTATCTGTGTATTGTGATGGTGAAGGATATTATAGTATCTTCGTGCACTTTTGTAACGATTCAGTAGGTACACGAGAAAGCTCATTCGCAGAAGCAAGTTTTTTGACTTTTGGTGCAAAAGTATGGGAGCCACTGCAAAAAAACAGAGACCTTAGCCTGAAATACGAGTAGAGAGACCCACTCAAAGTCAGAATACACGAGTGTACAACTGGGAGGGGGTCGTAGTGGGGGAGGGTGAGGAAGTTCTTTTCTGATTTGTCCATAATCACACTTGAGAATTTTGATCTCAAATGGAATTCTTTTACCTCAGATTCCTACGGTTAATGTTTAGTCTGAAAGTAGTTCCTTTTCCAACAGAAAGTTCATAGACAGAGATTCTAATCATCCTTCAGGTATAGGACACAAAGATTGGAAAACCCTCTCAGGCAAGAACCAGCCCTACCTAAAGGAATAAAAAGTATCACTTTTTGTGGATTATGGAGATATTTCCCATACCAGCAGAAACCTGCCAGTGTTTCCTTGGTAAAAATGAGGAATTGAACACTGACATTATTGCAAAAGAATATGTTCAGATATATAGTGATAGTAAATTAAAATTGAAAACAGGAATTTTCTTTTTTTCATTTTAAGTGTCTTTCTTTTTTCTCTGACCCCACTCCAGGGAAACATGACTATATTTCCTAAGCTAATAGGACACCTTTAGACTTTCATGTTTATTCAGGCTTAATAATCAGATTTTTTTCTGAGGCAGAATCATTCATGTCACAGTGTGGACAGGCAATTTTTGATATTTGCAGATTATGAACTGTTTATTAAAGTACTGAAAATGACTATTCTCAAAATAATTTTTCTGGCATATGTATTTTTCAAATGAACATATCAGTGCCAATGAGTAGCCTGAGGGAAGGATATAGAAGTCCAGAAGGTACCAGTGATTATGTTCTGCCGCTTCTGGGTATACGGGAGTCTTCATTTGTCTATGCCAACAGCACTGACACAACCTTGCTTAAATGAATGGCTACAGATACCGAGACACTACATTCTCGCAGCATCAACCCTCTGCTGACATACCTCATCATTACAATTTGTTTCACCTTTCCTTGTGTGTACTATCTTTCTGAAGTTTTATCTAGTCAACTACCACAAGCTGCTGTCCTCAAGCACATTTTTCAAATCTAATGAGAAGGGTGATTTTGGAAAAGAAAGTTAATGACCTCTGGTGCTATCGGCTTCTCTCCCTCAAATCTGCACGGCCATAGCATCAATTGTCTTGAGATAGATGTTGCCGATCTGATGTTCGCTTGGGAAACTTTGAGAGCTAGTTCAAAGTGCAAAACAGCCCTGGAGAGAAAGGAAAAATATATAATTATTGTTTGGAACTCAGGGGAGGAGGAATTACTGAACTCACAATGGAAAATATACAGTAACCCACACTTAGCTGTCCATTTGATGGAAGGAAGAAGATCTGGGGAATAATTGCATGGGAGGAAATTGTAAATCCTCTTGCTTTGAAGGCAAAGCATGGGTGGACAGACAAATGGACACCCACATATGTTCTCGCTGACTCATGTCTGTTTCCTCCCTACTAGGAAGCAGGGATGGAAGGTTAGAAAACAGAGAACACAGTCTAGGTGAGGGAGGTTACTCCCCTTAAAATCCTCTTTGGCGAGACATCTTTGAGGTGAAGAGCTACTTTGAAGCAGACACAGAAAATCATACCCAAATCTCTTCTCTAATTAATTGTTGTGTTGTGATGGTGAAGGATATTATAGCATCTGGGCTCATGCAGTGGTCCAGTAGGTACATGAGAAAATTCATATGCAGAAACAACAAAACAGACATTTGACACCAAACCCTCTCCTCTTATTTTCGAAAGCAATTCTCTTATCAAGTACTTTTCAACCCTGATGTCTCTGTGATTCATGTCCATCTTCTCAGGCAAAGATTGCATGGAAATGTGGTCACTTGTTCAAGATGTTTACTTATTCATTTCTTTTCCTGCTGATCTGTCCAAACCATACTGGTAGCATCCAGTTCCTAGACCTGAGAGTATAGCCTGCCACTCTTCACCATTCTTTACATCCCTGATGTTCTACTTCTTGATGTTACTGAAGCCAATTTGGTTGTGGGGTCAGCACACAGAATCCCCAGCAGGACGTAGGATTTGTGCAGGGAGACCCAGCCCCCTAGGCCACCTTGCAAACACTCAGCTGTTCTCACCCTCCTCTTGGCACCAGCTGTGATCAATAGGCGTAACTCGGAGTCTAGGCTTACTTCTCTCTTCGCACTGAGAATTCCTCAGTGAGATATCATACTGGAGCCTTTGTCTTAGATGCTTTATCTTCATGCCTTTATTCTCTCTATGTGTCACTTATCTTTAATATTCTGACTAAACTCAAGGGAAAATGAATGGCTTTATTTGGCCTTCAAAGTGTTCCCCAGGGTCATGTAAGCAGTGAAGGAACCCTCTCACAAGGCAGTAAAGTAGATATTGAGTGTGGTTTATTTCCTGGAAGCACATTATTTTCCAGAGAAACCAGGATCCTTGTTATCCAGGATTAGGGTGTCTATCCACCAGGTTTTGATCTAGCTCTACAAAATATGAGAAAGATATTCAATTCTTGAGATTAGAGCTAATAATAAATTTCTTGACTGAAAGGTAACATGTTTTTGAGACAAGAATTTTAATCCAGCCAAATTGTTTAGGATCCACTTTGCTCAACTCATGTTGCAGTTTTTAAAATATTGGCAGCTTCATAAGAAGGAAGCCAGAGAGGAAGGCACTTCGGTTCAACTGAAACACACTTCGGGAGAACCAACGGAAAGGAGCCTGAACTGTTGGAGCCCATTCCCTATGAATTCACGGCATGATGGGTGGAAAGAAAACAGAAGACCTGGACTGTAAAAAAATTAAATAAATTTTTAAAAAATAAATTAAAAAAAAAAAAGGCAATGATGAACTTCCATAGTGAGATATGTCCAGATATTGAGTGGATCAGCTAGCCAAGCAGAGTCAGGCCATGAGGAGGGGTTTTTTGTGTAAAAGAAACAGGTTTATATTCTTCAGGTGAGATTCGCCAACTCTTATGTTTTTGCCATTTTCCTGCTTCTTTATAGGATTCAGCCTAGTTAAGATGGACTCCTCAATTTCAGTTCATGCTCTGCCCCACGAATCTCAGAGCCATGTTGCTTATTTTGGGACAAACTTAAGGAGTCAATTTATGAGTGTTAGAGGGGCTATAGGGATGAATAACAGCGTAAATGTGTTGGAACTTGGGCCAGTGTGCTCGTGGTGTTTCTGCCACACAGATGAACCAGTTTTTGCTAGTTTGTTTTATAGAAGTCTACTTTCTTGACGCGTGCAATAGCTCAACACCCTGATTTCAGCTTTTATTCAGTGTAATTTTATTACTTTAAGCAAACAATTTTCTAGTCAAATTATTCTAATTTCCTTCCTTTCTTCCTTCTTTCTTTCTTTCTTTCCTTCCTTCTTTCTTTCTCTTTCTTTCTTTCTTTCTTTCCTTCCTTCCTTCCTCCCTCCCTCCCTCCCTCCCTTCTTCCTTCTTTCTTTCTTTGTCTTTCTTTCTTTCTTTTCTTTCTTTCTTTCTTTTCCTTCCTTCCTTCCTTCCTTCCTTCCTTTCTTTCTTTCTTTCTTTCTTTCTTTCTTTCTTTCTTTCTTTCTTCTTTCTTTCCTTTTTTAATGATTGCATGGTCTAATTATTTAACAGCCTGTGAATTCTATTCTCATCTCAGATTTACCAAAATTTTCTTCAGTCATTGACTCCAATGTTAATTGGCTATTGCCACAATAATGCTGTGTAACAATCATCACAAATCTGAATGAAATAAGGCAACAGATATTTATCTCATGGTCTTGCATCTGCAAATCAGCCATGGTTTAACTGATCTAAGCTGGGATCTATTTACTGGTGCTACTGCAGGTTGCAGGTCACCTACAAATTTCACCTGGCTTGCCCTCAAATTTCACCTGGGCCTATATGTGTGTGTATGTGTGTGTGTGTGTATATATATATATATATATATATATGGCTTTACTATCTTTGATGGTCACATTTACATAAATTTAAAATGTACCATGCAACAAGTAGGCCTTGAATATCAAGGGAATATTAAAGGAGGAAAGAACCCCAATAACTTAAGTTTGTTTCCAGTGCTAAGAGCAGGAGACATGTCAACAAACTTTAAACCAAAGTTTAAATCAAACATGTCAACAAACTTTAAACCAAAGTTTAAAGCAAAATTTAAGTCTTGTAGCCACCTGTTGAAGTTTTGACCCTACTGTGTCACTTTTGAATGACATTGCCTTTCATGTTTTTTTTTTAAGGCAACATTTTGGACCCTGTTTCTCAGTTCTTATGAACAGAAGAGTTCATGCTAGGTAAGCTTGAAATATTTGTTTATTTATTTTATGACTAAAATTTATTAAAGAAAAAGAAATACATTGTTTCTTTCAGAGGCAAACCTACATGACCTTGGAAATGTGTGATATTTCTGGGCAACGCAATGATATAATGCCTGGAACATGAATTGTCCTAATGTTTCTAAGTTCAACTTTCTTCTAGACCATTTACCCAACACAACATTGGCTCTTATGAAACTTTTGAATGATCTGTGCTTCTAAATCCCACAACTCCAACTCTATAGTCAGTTGGATAGATGCCAATTGAATTACCTCCTTAGGTACTTATTGGTCAAATGTAGCAACTTCTCAGTACATTCCTCCTTTTGGAAATGCCTTATAATATATAGAGTTTGGCTCCATATATTCCAGCCAATGTCTGTTTAAAACAAATATTTTAACAGAGGTTGCAATCTCATATAGTATGAGAGGCCCATATAGTATTACTTCAAGCAAATATAAGTGTAGTCATCTGTGGATTACTAGTTACCCTTCCAACTATTTATATGGCTTAAATAATATCATTCTGCTCAGCAAGACAGCAAACAAGACAGAATTATACACGTGTGTTCTCCTTAAGTTCACACATTCTGAGCTAAAAAGCAGAGCTCTGCCATCTCAAGCTTCCCTCAACTACTTATTGTGTATAATTTCTCTTGAGAAAGGTCTTATAACTTTAAATCTTTCACAATCTCTCCCAAACCGTATCTCCTATTTCCTTTCAGCATTATGATTTCACTGTGGCCACCTGGGATATTCTCTTCCTGCTTTCTAGAGGTTTCATTTCCTAGGATGAACTGAATATTATCCAAATTCATGTGAAATGCAGCCTAATCCTGGAGGGTTCCTCTGTTCACATTAGTCCTCCATGACCGCTGCTCCCTTGACCTTCCCTGGCAATACGTCTCTCTCTGGTCTTCTCTGTTACTTTACTATGTTTTGTGATGGTGGTTACTTTGTTTTGTTTTGGTTACTCCTAGGGCAAAAGCTTCATTTAATGTAGTGTGTGTGTGTGTGTGTGTGTGTGTGTGTATCCATCAGAGCATGTAACACATTTTTTGATTTTGATTACTGACAAACTATACCAAAAAGAATATTTTCATCCAAACTTTGAAAGTGATAATGACACAATTTCAGGAAAATATTTTCCTCTGGCAGGATGAGGAAATAGTATGCAAAATTTTTCTTGAAGTATTCTTCTAAATATACATGGGTAACCACAGTTCTATATTTATAGCAAACTCTTTTCTCCTCAAATTACAAGTTCCATTGACAAATCCTTACTGGATATTACAAGTCCTTACCGGGCATCTCCATTAGATGGTCCCTTGATAATTCAACTGAAGGGCCAAAGCTGAACTAACCTCTTACGATTCTCTCCCCTGAGAGACAGTTAAGGAAATTTCTCTTAATCTATGTGATAAAGGCAAGTTGTTGCTCAATTTAAAAAACAATCAGTCTTCATCAAGTCCATTAGATTCCAATTTCTGAATACTTCTTGAACCTATTCTTTCCTCTCCTGACTACCACTGCACTGATTCAGACCCTGATCAATTTTGAGACTATTTTAATCTCAATTCAAATGAGGTCTCCACCTCCTGTGTCCCTTAGTTCTAGAAAATTTCCCACTGATCATCCCACTTTTTCTATAAATTAAATCTAATGTATCATCAGCTTTCATTTTTAAAATTAATATGATCCTATTTAGGGTAGATCTTGTTTTCATCTCTTGGGAAAGCACTTTGGTACTTGTACTAGTTCATTATAGCTAACTTCACAAGATACCATGGAATGGTGACTTACACACACACATTAATTTTCTCACACTTTTGGAGGCTGGATGTCCAAGATCAAGATGCTAACAGCATTGGTTCCGTCTGACATCTCTCTTTGGCTTACAGATAACCACCTTCCAGCTGTGTCTTCACGAGTCTTCTCTAGTTCCTAGGATGAACACAAAATCTCCAAGGGCTTCACATTTGCTCTTTGCTGTCCTTGGAACATTCTTCCAATCACCCTTCACTTAACTAGATCTTATATTTAAGACCCTTTTTTCAATAGAATCTTCCTTCATGGTCCCAACATTGAGTAATTTCCTAATTATATTATCTTATAGCAACCTGAACTTTTCTATCATATTACTCAAGGCATTTAGTAGTTACAAAAGTATTATAGTTGTGTGTAATTATGTGTGTAAAATATATTGTGTCCACTAGAGTCGTAGACCTAGAGGGAAAGCACTATTGTCTTTCTTCTACTCTACCTCATAGCACCTGGCTATGGCACTCAATAGATATTGTGGAATGAATGAATGAATGCATGGTATGCCTCCTCATTACTACTCGGTGCATCAACAAATAATCTTCAAGTCTCAGACCAAATGATTCCTGAACAAAGCATTTCCTCATTGTCAAGGCAAATTAGATACTTTCTCTATGTTTTGATGACTTTCACCCAGGCCATCCTGATATACGAGTCCCCTGGGAAAGAAAGGACTTCTACAAAGATAGGAGAATCACATTCCAGCAAACCAGCCTTTTAACCACATCACCTTGTAGGAATAAATATCCATTTCTTAGCTCTGATATTTGATCATTTTCTGGCCTTTAATCCCAATTCTTGTCTCAAGAGGGAGTAAGAACAGTCTCACTGGGCTGCTAGGACCCACCAAATTGTCTACTGATGTCCATGGTAAACAATGTTCTTGATGTTACCATTTCTCTTCCCATCTCTTCCCATACCTTTCATGTAGCTACTTGAGAACAATTATTTGGGACTGGGATTCCTGTAAATTTGGTGCATATAGAACCAGAAAATATCTATTCAGACTCTATTATCATCTTATTCTTACCACTAAGATGAAATGGCCTAGAACATACAAGCTGTAAAGGAATTTCTCTGTTGCAATTATTATAAATGTAACACAGATTTCAGCTGCATGGTATTCTTTAGAATTACTGCAAAATGTGGCTTCTGTTTTTGTTTAACGTCTGAAGGAAAATCACTAAATCCTGCATTCCAAATATTGTGGAAACACTGGCTCCTCTACTGCAAAAAAATCTCTGAAATTTTTGAGAAATCTCATATATTTCCTGGTCACTCTTGGTTCTGATCTCCTTCTGGTGGTGAATTATTTTTTTCTTTTAAGATATTTTTTTGGATGTGGGCCATTTTAAAAATCTTTATTGAATTTGTTACAATATTGCTGCTGTTTTTACGTTTTGATTTTTTGGCCATGAGGCATGTGGGATCTTAGCTCCCCAGCCAGGGATCGACTCTGCACCCCTGCACTGGAAGGCAAAGTCTTAACCGCTGGACCACCAGGGAAGTCCCTGGGGGTGAATTATTGATCTCCGTTAGTAATGAATTTACCTTTTCTCCACAGCATCAATCTTCACAGAATATCTTCCTAGATAGAGTCTTTGTTCTATAAAGCTCTATGTACGAGGGTTGGAAATTGGAGAGAGGTGTGATTGCACTGCAACACCATGCTAAATTTTAGAGCAAGGTATCTTTGTTCTGTAAAACCCCTTGATTACCTTTTAAAAATTTTTATTGGAATATAGTTAAAATGTTGTATTAGTTTCTGCTGTACAGCAAAGTGAATCAGTTATACATATATACATATATCCTCCCTTTTTTAGATTCTTTTCCAGTATATATAGCCAGGACATGGAAGCAACCTAAATGTCCATTGGCAGAGGAATGGATAAAGAAGATGTGGTACATATATACAAGGAATATTATTCAGCCATAAAAAACCCCCAAAATAATGTCATTTGCAGCAACATAGGTGGACCTAGAGAAAGTTACTTGGTTATTTCTTTTACCTTGATTATTTCTTTTACTAGGAACTTTCTCTCTCTCTCTCTCTCTCCTGAATCATCCCAGGAGCAATTCATAAACTCTTTTACTGCAAGTACTCCAAGCATACATCTTTCTTTTTTTCTTACCCCTAATGAAAATGTTGGCTTCCCTTGGTGCACTAAAATTGCATTAATATATATTGTCAAAGAAAACTTACTCATTTGGTACCTCAAAGGATGTGGCCACTGATTCAAAATTAGAACTTTTGTTTGTTTTAAAGCTATTGAATTATTAGGATCTGATACCAGCCAGGCTTCTTAGTTGTGAGCATAGTTCAGGCTGATTTAAAAAAATGATGTTTGGACAGCACCATATCACAAGGAGAGCTGGAGAAGCAGGTCGAAAACAAGGAGGAACATAGGGAATTTTTGCAGGCAGAAGCACAGCCAATGTCAAACCCCCAAATTAGTTCAGTGAGAAAACTGCTGCTTTTTTCACTCACATCTGGGTGTCATAGCTTAACCACCACTGCTGCTGCCACAGGGCACTGGAACTAGACCTCCCTCTGAGTTCCTTGACATCACTTCCGCTGCGTCCCCACTTTTGTTATCATGTCTCCTGCAGTGTGTCACTAAATTCTGGTTTGAAACTCTAGGTAGAAGTCCAGGCTGAGCCGAGGTCATCTTCCAGCACCTTTGCTGCAAGAGATAGTGGGGAAGTAATGTCTGGTCTTTGATGTTACCCTTGTCTAGTGGGGTGCAGGCTCAGCACCCCCAAATGCTCAAAGTGGGGAAGCTCCCAGATGTAGGAAATGGACTCAAAGTCCAAGGAGAAGAAGATGATGATGATAATAATAGTAATAACAACAATAGTAATAATAATGAAATCTCTGCATTCTATTAGAAACATTCTTCATAAGTGGACAGAAGCCATTTAGAGATTTCTTCTCCAAATTTAGGGAGTATGTCAAGCCCCTTGAAGAGAAGCAGGGGCTGTTACAATGAACATTTTGTGACTTCGTTGGCTTTAAATAGCAAATGTCCTTCATCTTTCTTACCATTGACATTATTAGACATTTTGAGGTGAAACAAAACTAATACTTTGGAGCAATGACTTTTTAAAAACAATTCTTACGTATCATTGTTTGTTTAGCTTTCATTTTCTTTTCTCTTTTCTCTGATTTTTCATATGTACATAGATTTTAAAAATGAACTATTTGATACTTTTAGATTTTCAGAGAGTGAGAGCAAGGGGGAGAGAAAGAGAGAATAAGTCTTTGCTCTTTTAAAAGAATTCAAGAGTTAAAAAAAACAATTGATTTTTAAAGTATTTTATGATTCATGTAGATTATATCATGTATTTATATTTGTATGTAAAATAGGTTTGGAGACATTTTTCACTCTGGAAATAAACTATAAATATAGTATTTTTGGTTGTCATTAGAATGCTTGGTAAATTACTATTGGGTTGACATTCTCAGAGGAATTAAGCAATAGAATATTTTTCTATTAATACTAGGCTAAAATATTTATAATTTTATGTTATCAGGCCTGAATAAATCAGCAATATGTAAATAGTAAATTCAATATTTAAGACAAAATTTATGATTTGACTTTTCAAAATGATGAAGTATATTTTATATTTACTCATTTATTTTTAAATTTGAACTCAATACCTTAACCCTGACAATGTTGATAAGTATAGGTTTGGATAAAATTCAAGCACGTAAGTTTGCAATGAACCACATGAAAATCGACCAGATGAAATTATGTCACTTTCTAAAATTCAAAGAAAACTACCCAAAACAAAAATTTTAAAATAAACTTTTAAAATGCTTTGATTGAGAAGACTTCTCATTTCAGCTCTGACTTGTAAAGAGCTTGGAAATCATCAATTCTGACCCTATAACAGGGAAAAAACACTGGACAGTCTGAAAATTGACTTTCCTTAGCACATCAGAGAGCCGAGTTCTGAGGGCAGCCATTGTCCTGAAATCTGAATAGATGGACAAATCCAGAGTCACAGCAGGAGCGTATACTGCCTCTGCAGTGACAAACTGGTAGGGACATTAAATGGCAATTTTGACAAATTTCTGGAGGCTGAGTGCGGACTAGCGTGGGAGTGAGAAACTCTTCGAGGGGCATCTATATTTGCATGGTTTATATATAGAACCCCACCAGGTTCTTCTGGGGAGGGGCCAAACAAGATCCCTCTATGGATCTAGCATTAAAGATGGAAAGTAGCCAGTGGGAGAAACCATAATTCAATACGCCCAGTGATTCTCCATCACCAAGGACAATTCTCCAGGAGAAACAACTTTACCACAGCCTCAGCTCCCAGGGAAGGGCATTCCCCCCCTAACCTATTCCCCAACTGCAGCCTCTACTAGCCTTCTTGTCTCACATAAAGGGGGAAGGAATCATTGATACCAACCCCAGAAAAGAGAAAACATGTCCATCTTATTAAAGAATGGTTCCCGCTGAGGCAATAACAACAGTGATAGTTAGACCTGAGTTTATAGTAATCAATATTTTCCTGATTGAAGTAACCACTGCACTTGATCTCAACACCTCAAAGTAATAGTTGCGATAAGAACACAAAATATCTTCATCTGCTCAACAACAACAAAAAATAGATTTTAAACAAATGCCTAATTTTTCCAAAATTCGGTTTGTATGGGAGAGAGACAGAGAGACAGAGAGAGGCAGAGGGAATGAAAGAACGAGAATCGTATTTAGGGTCTAGGTCCAAAATCGAAATTCACGCAAGTGTTGCCATGAATGTTTTCTGTGGAGCAGAATCTGTAAATCTGTGGGAAAGTCAAGACATTCTAATTCTAGGCTAGGGCAGGGGCTTTAGTGTCACATAGAGCAAGCACCCTGCACTTTTTTACATTGATGATTGTTTATGTTGCGAGAAGCATAAGTATTGAAGTGCCGCGCCTCATTCTATGAGGCTCAGGAAAAGAATGCAAACACTAATTTTATTATGAAAACAATGGCTCCATTTTATTGGAGTTTGCTATGTGCTGGCCCCTGTGCTGAATTCTGGGCACTTTCCATGCACAATTTTGTAGAAACTTGGCAAAATACAGAGGAGGCATGTGCAAGTTTAATCTCCAATTCACAGATGAGAAAACTTAGATAATTTATATTGACTGTACAGGCGTATTCAGAAATTAAGAGAAAGAACCAAGACTCAACTCTGGTCTTCTGATTCCATGGAACATCCTCAAAATTTGCATAAGTAACAAAGAAAATGTAACACAGAAAAGAGTTTAGTTAAGTCTCTGGATTGATTCGGGCTTGGTGGAAATGTTATATGTGTGAGTTTGAATATGCTCACAAGTTAGAATTTGGACAAATTTAAAGTAGAAAGACTAGGTCTAGGATTCTTACCACTAATTGCTCTCAATTCATATCCCAGTGAATTTTTATACAAGTAGGATCTGTTTACCAATAAAATGTAAAGAACCAAGAGGTAAATTTTAATTACAAAAAACTGATACTTAATATTGAGATTTTAATAAACTTGTGGACCTATGGTAAAATAATCCACAAGAGTTGTACAATTTTATTATAATTTTCCTGAACACAGTGAGGAAAAAAATGGCCCTTTCTGTGTTTCAGGAGAATCAACCTGTAGTATTTTATAACTGATCTAAAAGTTATAGATAGTACAAAATAGAATAACATACATTCCAGGAGAAAATTGTCAGCACATATATAAGGGTATGTGTGTCTGGTGTGTGTGTGTGTGTGTGTGTGTGTGTGTGTGTGTGTGTGTTTCAGACATTTCTAATTCTGATTTTTATTACTGAAATAGCAGGAAGAAGATATAGTTCTCCTTGCCTTAGCAGGAAAAGTAATCTATCCCTAAATATCTGATGTCAGTATGTTTCAACATCTTAAGAAGTCACACTAAAATATACTTTAAACATGTCTCATATTTCGAGTGACTGGATTTAATAGGCCTGTGATAGCTTTAAGAACTGGCTAGATCTTTAGACACATGTGTTTGAAAAAGAACTTTGCACTTAATTTTATATTAGCAAAATCTGTATAAATTATTGCCCATTTTGGATACATTGACAAAACACTGCCTTAAAATAAAATCCCAATCCTATATCTAAAGAATTGTTAAAAACACTTTAAATATTTACTGTTGTCTCTGAGAAGATCACAGACACAAAGAAATGTTAATAAAATTTTTTAGAAAGCCCTCTTGCCTCCTCTGTCCTCCATCCTCCTCTCTCTCTGGCAAAGCTGTGTTATCTCTTTCAACCTCCCTGACGCCCGCTTGCCCCTCTAAAGCACAGCAGGGCTGCTCTTATGTTGATCTCCAGCTCCGCTCTCTACGTGGTTTATTCTCTAGGAGTACTTCTCTGCCTTTTCCAACACAATCAATTTGCGTTTGCCTTCTTTAATTTGTACCCTTCCAAATCACCTCCACCCCAATTTTGCCAATCTGCACATAAGACCCTGCATAAAACTGGCAAAAATAGAATTATCTTTAATGGGGAATGAAAGGGGAGAGTCTATGAAGCTCATATGTTAATGTTTTCGCTGTCACACTAGATTTCATTTTTCAAACCTTTGTAACACTGCCCTCGTAAATTGCTAAGTTGGTATCTGTCTGCTTTCTGTGCCAAAACACTGAGCCCTGAAAAGCTGGGGCCTTACATCATGCCAGAACACCGCAGGGCTGTCCCAGTGGGATGGAGAAAGATGCCTTCCTTTGAAAGATAAACTGAGCTCAGACGCTTTTTGAACTCTTATTTGGTTTCGATCCAGGCATTCCAGTAGAGAATGTCCCTCAGAACCTTGGAAAACTGGGGATTCACTTGTGTCTGTAAATGTCCAAATGTATGCATCAGGTGTTAAGAAATTCCTCTGAGTTGCTGCCCTGTCACTCAAGTGCTTAGAGATGGCTGTAGAAATGCGGGTAGAAAGAAAAAATCACACAACTCACATCTTCCCGTGAATTGCTAATAGTACACTTGTACTTGCCAGCTCTCTATATATCATATGGCTTAACGTCCAGGTAAATATTATGTGGGATCTAAAATATGATGTAAATGAATATGTAAATGAACCTATCTACAAAACAAAACATAAACATACGGACATAGAGAATAAACTGGTGGTTGCCAAGGGAGAGGGTGGTGGAAGAGGGTTAGAGTGGGAGTTTGGGATTAGCAGATGCAAACTATTATACGTAGGATGGATAAACAACAAGGTCCTCCTGGAGAGCGCAGGGAACTGTATTCAATATCCTGTGATAAAGTATAATGGAAAAGAATGTGAAAAAGAATGTATATATACGTATAACTGAGTCACTTTGCTGTACAGCAGTAATTAACACAACATTGTAATTCAGCTGTACTTCAATAAAAAATTAATTAAAAAATAAAGCTCAAAGGAAAAAAATGAAAAATAAAGCCTTCTATACTCAGTGAAACAATATATTTACGATAGAGTGTAAGAGAATAATTAGTATAATACTATAGGAATCAATAACCATTTGTTTGAATTTTCTCTGAGTTACAACAGTCGATGGCATCTGTTCAATGATTTATATTAAATTGCTCTTCAGATGGAGCAGAATTAATTTAGCAATTTGTATTTTATAACAAAACCTGCAGGCTAGAGTTTGCTCATTTGAAAGTTTTCTTTCTTTCTTTTTTTTTGTTTCCACTAACTTTGATATTAATATAAATATGGAAAGAATATGGTGCAAATTTCTCTTAAATTAAAGCAGATTGAGCTTAAAACTGCGTGTTCGACTCTTCATTGCTATTTTTTTGTGCGACCATCTCAGAGGTTGCACACACAGGCATATGGATCTACTTACAAGGTCTCACACTAAATTTGTTCGTTGCTTGATCTCCCATCTCTCTAATGGCTCTTTCTCTTTTGTCACCAACACATTCATGGCCTACAGTTGACTGCTTTTATTGCTTTTAATTAAAGTCTGAAATAAAATGTGTCTATTAGTCAGTGTGTGAAGCCAATCATGAGTAAGGGCTTTATAAACTCTGTACAAGATGGATAGTAGTTACATAAATTGTCCCACCTTTGTCATCATGGCAGAAAGACAGTCATTGAAGTTAATTTTATCACGGGGAACACGTGTACTCTGGAAGTTTGAAAGGCAGCTCTTATTTTGACAAGCCAGCTATTTTTTTTTAGGGAGCAAGAGATATATTTAAAAATGTATCCTTTCACAGCGCAGTTGAGGAAAGAATGGAGAATGATTTTTTGTGAGTGCTTCTTAAATCAGAATATAGTCAGCTAATCACTGAAAATGAGCTGCATATTTCGACTGGTCTTTCCTCCTCCTTCTCCTAATAAATTTTAAGTGGCTTGATTTTTTCACATTTCCCAATTCAGATTTACAGAATACGAACTTTGGATGATAAAACACTCAGCAACCTATTCCCTTCAGTTTCTAAGCTGGAGAGAAATGAGGCATTTCCCCTGATCTTTCTTTTATGTGCTGGCAAGTCTTTTCAAATTCAATTTAAATTTAAGTCAGAGACGAGACACTGCAGTTCACTGTGGTGTTGAGAGTGTCCAGTCTCACCAATACATAGAGTTGTGTGGATTGAAATAAAAATATTGAATGACAGTTCAGTGAAATTTGTCTGAGGCCCTTGAGGAGTTCTACAGAGCTGAACACATTTTCAGCTGCTTAAGTGGAATGGTGGGATTTGAACGGGTGGTGGATTCGTTTTCCAAATTGTATATTTCCAATAATTGCATAAATAAACGCATCTCAGAGAGAGAAGTGTATATTATTCTTTACTGGAAGTCACTATTATTTAGAAATGCAGAAGGAAGGAATCTCTGGTCCTATTCTATGCGATGGAACTGACGAGGATCATGGTTGTTTTTTGGTCAAAACAATAGTTGTGCTCAAAATCCTGACATCAACCTTGAAACTACCACCAACTTTAAAACTTCGTGTCTGTGTTTTTCATCCTGTTTTTAAAAAATTTCTTCATATGACAGATGAAAGGGTTGAAATAAATTACCCCAAATTCCTGTCTGCCTCTAAAATACACTAAATTCTGATGACTGTTTTCACTAACTCTTTCTTATTCTTCCTCTTTCTTTTCTCTCTTACTGGACCCCATCTCCAGAATCTCTGTGAAGTCAACTCTTGCTGGAAGTGGCCACTCCGTGATAAAGAAGTGAGGAGACCATATGTGAGAAACAGTGTTTGGGGTCACTAATCAATTGCACAGTGAGATCCTGGGTACCAGGTCCAAGTGACTGTTCACTACTTTGCACTTCCTCTGTTGCCATAGCAGTGACCATCCTTGCCCTGGCCCAGCCATCTCCAGAGCTCCCCAACCCTTGGTTAGAATGTACTTCCTGTCCATTGTCAACAATCGTCCCATAGCTTGTTTTGGGCAGTGGAATATGACAAACATCTCGTCTATGAAAAGACTTTAATGCAGTTTATTGGCTTTGCCTTGGCCTCTATCATAGGAGTTAATGCCCAGGATGGAGACTGCTTTTTCAGCCTGGGTCAGTGAAAGAGAAGACATGTTGGAAAGAACCACAGCCTGAAGCATAGCCACGGTCAACCTACAGTTTACACATAGGGTTGGAGAGAAATGAAGGCTACTTTTTGTAAAACTCTGAGATTGGGAGTTGTTCATTACCACCTAAACTGACAATTATGTATTTTCCTTATAATATTTGTCGTGTTTTGTCTTCACGTGAGCCTCTTAGTGGCCAAAGGATATCAATAAACCAGGAAATTATTCAGGAAATCTGATCTTTTTGGCCCATTGCCCAAGTCATCTCAATCTTCTTACGTATACTGGAAATATGTAGTCATCAGTCTCAAAGGTGACTTGACAGTAATGAGGGTCTCAGCACACAATACCCTGGAGCCAGGGCTTGGGTGCGTAGGTCTCATTTCAAAGAAATGAGCCATTAGATAATGGGTTCCTCTTTGGAGATGGGCTGAATACCACTTTGCTTTCATTTTGCTTACTTCTTACTCATAAAATGTTGAAACATTTGCACAGAAAGGAGTCTTAAAGGTTACCTAATCCTGTACCCAAACATCCATGCATCCAAATATCCCGACTCTCAACCCATTAGTTAATAAATGAGGAAGCTGGGACCCTGAGAAACCATAATGGACCGAGTTATACAAAGAATTGATAGCAGAGGCAAGATTAAAATGTTTTACTACTTCCTATATAGATCAGACTTTTTCCCATTGAAATCCTTGCTCTTTAAAACTGATATATTGACATCACCTGGGAAGTTCTTTTAACAATGTGCCTGGGGGCTTCCCTGGTGGCGCAGTGGTTGAGAGTCCGCCTGCTGACGCAGGGGGCGCGGGTTCGTGCCCCGGTCCGGGAAGATCCCACATGCCGCGGAGCGGCTGGGCCCGTGAGCCATGGCCGCTGAGCCTGCGCGTCCGGAGCCTGTGCTCCGCATCGGGAGAGGCCACAGCAGTGAGAGGCCTGCGTACCGCAAAAAAAAAAAAAAAAAAAAAAATGTGCCTGAGCCCCATCTTATTCATTTTGTCCACTTGTATATACCTCCATCACTCCATGAAAGCCACTGCAATATGAAGCAATCCATTACTGAAAAAACCAAACTTTTATGTTTTCCACTATTGACATAACCACCGACCAAGTCCTAGATGTATGCAAAGGTGGAGTCTGCTATTTCCTGAAGATGTAGTCTCAGGGAAAATAAAACACCAGTGTGCACCCCAAAACTTATTATATGCAAAATTTCCAGATTCTAATTCATTTTCCTTGCTTAAAACATGTTAATCTTATGTGCAACTTTATTAGTCAATTAATTAAATTACATCCAAGAAGATTTTAAAGACCTACTATATACCAGTCGCTCTTTTAGCTATTGCCTATGCATAGGTATAGATGAATAAGGCCCAGAGTCTTTCCTCGAGGAACAGAAAAATACATCAGACTAGTATATACGTGGTGTTGACTCAACTCCCTGCTCCCTAAAGGGTCTATCCACGCAGAAGTCGTAAAAGCCAGGACGTCAGCGTGGTGAAGGTAACCTACTTAGAACATTTACCTCCTTCGTATTCACTCAGCCAGCATTAGGAGATTCACTCCAACACAGCAGTTTACCGGAGAAGTTTCCAAGCGTGAATCCTCTGGTGTTCACGTGAGCCACGTCCAGCGATGCAAGCCCATTTGTCTTCTCTTGGGCTCACGCTTTACTCCAATGCAAATCTCTTTCTAGTTCTTCAATTCTTGTTCCATACTCTACAAGGAGGATCTATTTGGACGACCAGGTACTTCTTTGATACTATTTACCTCATCTACTTGGCTTCTTTCCCTTTAATATCATTCTTATGAGGATAAAGAGTCCATCTACCAGGAGCAGGACATGTGCATTTTCATTTCAACTGTTCCCACTAGAGTATTTGGGCAAAACCAGCTTTGTGCCTGCCTCACCTGCACGCCTGATATTGACACAAATTTTGATTATTTTTTAGTCTCTACTCTTCTTTCCCTTATCTGATTTCTTACATCTTGATGACTGGTACAAGCTTAATGAATTTCCTCATTTCACATATTCTAGTTTTACTCAGACAAGGAAATGTGAAGGAGGTGTAATGCTGATGCATTTTTACTTTCCAAGCTAATAAATATTCTTTTAATCAGTATTACTCATGTGCTTCCAACAACATCTTTCAAAATCTTGTAGTGAGGGAAGCTCACTGATTATATATCAGATATTCTTTTGTCTCTGCTCATGTGGAAGAAGAAAACAGAGGAACCACATCTGATTTTATCATATGACATAGGTCATCACTTAGCAAGGCTCTGAGACAATGGAGGACAGCACAAGCTAAGGGCTAGGGTTATGAAATGGTGTCAGAAGAATTATGAGTTTATGGTGGGAGAGGGGTGATAAGTGATCATTCTCGTGGCCTCCTGGGTAATGAGGTAAGAGTGAGCAGACATAGATGTTAGATTTCCATGGGACATTTTTTCTTTTTTTTCTAGTTGGAACCCAATATAGGATTGTCAACTTTTATAGAGACACGGAGATAGATACAATGGTATTTTTCTCCTTTTGCGGCAAAATCGTGGAAATCTGTCATGGATAATCTGAAAATTTGGGAAATCCTTGGGCAGAACTCTCAGAATGAGGAGGTAAAAAAGATATTAAAGGCAAAGGTCTAAATATAAATATCTAGACAAAAATCTAAATGACATTCCTGGTTTATTAATGAAATAACTTAGCTTGTTCAGAAAAAAAAAACTATTTCTAATTGGGTCCTTCTTATATAAATCTTTCTCAAAAGAAGCACTGAAGTCAATCATTTCTAAGGTTGATTGGAAAATTAAGGCCAATCTGTTCACACCGGAAACCCATCTAAAAGTTTTTATTTTTACAAGATAAGTGCTTCCCAAATCAAAGTTCTTCTTAATAGCTCTTCTTAAACAACGGCAGAAAAGAGTTGTTATTTTTAATTATAATAAGCTCACAAAGGGTCCTTGAAAACTGTGTGGTCATCCATTTTTCAGTAAGACCACAGTTCTCGCAGAGGCCCTTTAAATGGAAGGACTTGAAAGTGTGTGTCACTATGTGTCATGTTGAAACCCCACACATCAGACTGGGACTTGAGCCCACGTGCCGGGACACAAACCCAGCCTAAACCCAGATTGGGAGACTTGAACC